>NC_080744.1:67698922-68001952 GCF_020826845.1 Diceros bicornis minor | reverse complement strand
CTACTTCCCTCATGTGTCCAGTGTGCCAGCACCAGAGTGGCCAATGACTGAAGTTGGCTGATGTCAGATGGCCAAGTCATCTCGGTAGTTTAGTGCCTCTTCCATGGTGGATAAGCTTCTGAGTTTTGGGGGGTCATTTGTTACACAGCCACATGGTAGCTATAACAGACTAATACAGAGGCATTAAAAAACTTATTAAACTTACTAAAAATCTCAAACATATACAAAAGTAGAGGAAATAGTATAATGAACCTCTTCTGGGTACCCCTGTGTCTTATGGCCAATCTCGTTTCACCTATACTCTTGCCCACTCCTCCCTCAAACTCTGGCTTATTTTGAAGCAAGCTCAGGACTTCATCTGTAAATATTTCAGTATGTAACTCCAAAAGATAAAGAATTAAACAAAAGAAGACAATATATTATTAAGTAAAAAATCAATAATAATTCATTAATAGGAACAGCTATCCAGTCAGTGTTTATATTTCTTTAATTATCTTATAATTTTCTTGTCTTTCCTTTTCTTTTTTTTAAATGGTTGTTTGAACTGGGATCCAAATAGTATCTATGTATAGTGCTTGGGTTGGCAAATCTTAAATCTATAAGAGCCCCCCCACATCTCTCTTTTCTCTCTTGTAACACTGTTTTGTTGAAGAAATTGGGTCATTCATCCTCATAGTTTGCCACAGTCAGGATTTGGCTGATTGCATTCCTGTGGTACCATTTAATATGTTCTTTTGTCTTCTGTGTTTTCCATAAATTGAACAAATTCAGATTCAACTTTTTTTTTTTTAATTTTTATAATTTTATTTATTTTTTTTCCCCCAAAGCCCCAGTAGATAGTTGTACGTCATAGTTGCACATCCTTTTAGTTGCTGTATGTGGGATGCGGCCTCAGCATGGCCGGAGAAGCGGTGCGCCGGTGCGTGCCCAGGATCCGAACCCAGGTCGCCAGTAGCAGCATGCGTGCACTTAACCACTAAGCCACGGGGCCGGCCCTCAACTTTTTTTGTTGAGACTACAGTCATGTGCCGCATAGTAACATTTCAGTCAACAACAGACTGCATACATGATGGTGGTCCATAAGGTCAGTACCTTATAGCCTGAGTGTGCAGTAGGCTACACCATCCAGCTTTGCGTGAGTATACCCTATGGTACTCGCAAAAGACAAAGTCGCCTAATGACACATTTCTCAGAACACATCCCTGCCGTTAAGCGACGCGTGACTGTACTCTAGGTAGTGATGTGTGCTTCCATCAAGAGGCACCTAATCTCTGGTTGTATCTCTTGTTGTGACATTTGCAGCCATTGATGATCACTGGCTATATTCATGAAGGTTGCAAAATAGTGATATTTTAAGCATATCATTTTTTTCTTCTTTTATTAGAAGGCATACTTCTACAAAGTGAAACTTCCCCTCATTGATTATTTAGTTACCCTGAGGGAGAGACCATATACAAAAGACAGGATAAATATTTGATACTTTCCCTTTATTTACCTGTTACCTAGCATCCCCCTAAAAATGACAAGTGAGATATTTTTAGAAATACATATGAATCAGTGGATTTAAACACGTTTGATGGGTGCCAATCCATTATAGTTATTATTCTCACTGATACCCAAATAATCCTGCCTTTGGCTACTGAAAGTGTGTTCAAGTTGGCTCCTGTGTTCTTTTGACACGATCCTGGTAGTGTTTCATAGCATCTTATGATACGACAGGATGTCTATAACTCATCCACTATATTTCCTGTCCTGGACTTGAGTTATCCCGTTATCCACTTTTCAGAGGCACTTGTGCGTCAGCAGTGCTTGGTGATTGACTGAACATCAGTGGTGGTGGGAGGTAGGTTGACTCCCAGTTTTATAACTTGCAGAGTTATATGGACAGTGGTGTCACTTGCTGTGAGAGAAAAAGGAGCAGCTTTGGGGTCGACATTGAGGCTGAGACACCTGGAACAGAGGTAGGCCCCGTGGCTCTGCAGCTCCATACCCTCCACTCCACCCTCCTTTAGATACACATTTATCAACCCATCCTTGATAAAATGCAAGATCTGTGGGGGCCTTACGAGAAGTGATTCTTGCCTCTGAGAGCTCAAGGTCCAGGTGGAAAGACAAGCTTCCTCCTCCTGAAATAACAAGGGCTGGGGTCGGGAGACCAGAGTAGTCGGAGAAGACTTGAGGGCACTGGTGGGGAGGACAGACATCTCTGGCCATCCCGCAGGGCCTTAGGGACTTGAGCAGTATAGCCCCAGCACATAGGAAGGGCAATAGCTGTCACTTTAGGTGGCGATGGGGTGGCTGAGGACAATGGTACTGCAAGGGCCTAGCCAGCCACAAGCTTCCACATGGTCCATTGCACAAGTCAGCACAGCCACAGTTCAGCCATGTGGGGTCATCTTCCTCCCCTGGTGCCTGTGCATGAAACAGCACTTGTCTTCTCCAAACATGGCTTGGGCCAAAAAGAGGGACATGTGTCCTATCATTACAGTCTGCTCAGCCTGGTAATATAATCCTCCCAGCCCCTAACTATACACATACTTGTGTATTCACTCATGGAACACAAAGCACATGCATTCAAATTAATAAACATTTACACATACAGTCACTCACAGCCACTGACTGCCACGTACATATACAGAGGTGGTGCAGAGGAGGAGACTTGACCCTGCTCTGAGGGTGAGAAGGCCTGCACTTGAATCTGAGCTCCTTCACTAGGCCACTGGTCTCTGGACCTCACTTTACTGATCTGAAAACAAGATGTTGGCCTTAATGTCCCTGTCCCCAAGGTCCTTGACCACATGACAAGAAGCTTCTATGGTTTTCAATGTACATACACATTCACAGGAACTCTGGAGACCACCCAAGAGAGGAGATTATCCCAGAAATGCTCTAGTTCCCCTAGAATCTTTCAGCGATCTGCCCCCACCCCACCACCACACAGACACGTTTTAGCTAGCATGAGCCCTACACCTTCTGAAAACCCAGCCCTCAGGCTGAACTTGCTTTTTACCTTGACTACATCAACCCAAGGAGAGTGAAATGCTCACCAGGTGGGCCCTGGGCTGGGCTGGAGGTGCAGCTGGCTCTAGCTCTGTACCCACTCTCTGGGCCTGGATTCACCGCCCATTTCCAGAGAGCTCCAGCAGGGACAGGAACCAGTCTGCAAGGTTGGGGGTTCACGATTTGCTTGTGGAACTGGGATTTGCCAGCACTGGCCTTTGATGGGGTTCAGGGCAGGCCACCCCAACATGTGCCACTCTGATATGTGGATTATTTTGAGCTGAAGACAATAAAGCCTCAGAAGAATCATGAAGGACGTTTGACCTTCCCCCAAACTGCCTAAAAGAATTTAAGATAAGAGGCTTGTCTGCAGGACAAACCATCACCATAGATAACTCTGGGTATGATAGATGGGGAGGGTCCTTGCTAAGCCCATTCTTATCAAAGTTCTGTTTACCAAACATTTACATTTGTAAAGGAAATCTCCATTTGTAAAGGTATCTC
The DNA here is from genome assembly GCF_020826845.1 of Diceros bicornis minor. NCBI lineage: Eukaryota > Metazoa > Chordata > Mammalia > Perissodactyla > Rhinocerotidae > Diceros > Diceros bicornis. The sequence goes on along the minus strand of NC_080744.1, from coordinate 67,998,448 downwards.
CCTCTCTGTACTGGGAAGAAGGGGGGATGACCTCATCTCTAGAAACTTGTCAATGGAGAAGGCGAGGCCTTAAATCTGAATAATAACCTTACTCTTTTTTACTGTGCTTGTCTGGTAATCTCCCATAGCTGACTCCCCCAACCCCCAACATCCTCCTTTGTCTTTACCTGAATCTATTTAAGAGTAGAACCTGTGCCATTTTGTTGAGTTATTGAGCTTTTTCTGGGTTTCTCCCATGTATACATGTTATAAAGCTTCGTTTGATTTTCTCCTGCTGTTCCGTCTCTTACTCAGTTTAATTTCTAGCCCAGCCAGAAAGAACCCAGAGTGGGTAGCGGATAGTCGTCCTCCCCTTCACTTTCAAAGGCCTGTCTGGGCCTTGGTAGGTTTCCTGGGTGGGCAGGAAAGCTCTGTGTGTGCCTACTGACACCCTCGAGCTCAGCTTGCCCACTCCCAGCCAGCTGCCAAGGGACCCTGGAACTTAAGCGCTCCTCTGAGTTGAGTGCGTATTTTGGGAGAAGTACCATGGGGAGAAGGGAAGGCTTTTCCATAGAAAGACAGACTATGTAGTGAAAGTGGGAAAGCTCTGGATTAAATCCTGGCTCAACAACTTATACACTGTGGCCTTGGGTAACCTCTCTAGGCTCAGTTTCCTCAGCTATAAAATGGGGACCGAAGTGACTATCCTAGTATTGTTGTAAGGGTTCACTGAGATAATCCTTAAAGAGCACTCAGCACAGTGTCTGGCACATAGCAAGTGTTCAAAAACTGGTAGCTGTTGATGTTATTATTACTGACCAGCCTGTTTTCAAAACAGGGCACAAAGGCGGGTTCTGGGAACTCCAGAAAGATATGCTTGATTTCAATATTCAATAAATTTTAAAAGGAATTTTAAAGTACGTGTGTAAGCATATTGAAAATAATGACATTTACTTTTGTATCTGGCAATACGCAGAGTACCTGAGCGGCGAAATCGCTGCCTAAAAATGCTGAATATCAAAAACTTGTATGTTAAAGCACAGAAGAACTGGTGTCAAGTAAGAGATTGAGTCAGAAGCCAGAATAACAAGAGAGCATGATCCCAGCAGGGTAAGCCTGCACTAGAGCCTGTGCTCCCCTGAGGGCCAGGGTTGCAAATGATACCTCCTAGGCACCACTTCAGTTCTTTTGGCCCCCCTCTGATTCCAGCCACTGCAGAGGTGACCAGTTTTGTGTGGACTTCGACCAGCCTCATGCAGGTGCCGCCTCACCTTGGGCACTTGTGGTCTATCTCTCACTTCCTGTCTGAGTGTCTTCTGACTCCACAGGGTAGGTTGCCCTTGGGAATTTCTTGGACCTTCACACATGTTCAACCAGGGAGGTTAATGTCTGCGGGGACACTCTTGATCAATGGGTGACAGAAGCAAATAATAAACGCTCCTCCCGTTAGTCCCCATTCAAGCAAGCTCCTCAGAAGATCCTGAGAGAATAAAGAACATATCAAGGTTGATAGGCAACCTTATATTGGCTTCTGTTTCTTTGTTTCACTCTCCCCATCCCTCACTCCTGCTGCCTGGGATCACTTCTCAAGTTAACTACATGCAAGCCTTTGTCTGAAGCTCTGCTTTTAGGAGAACCAAAACAAAGCAGGAAACAGAAGAAAAGGCCTTAGGTTTGGGCCTGGGAGGGAGGTTATCAAAGAACCCTCCTCTTCTGTAAATTTGGGACTTCTCAAAAGGCAATGCTCTAGGGACAAAACAGGGAAAAAAGGAACTCACTCACAGAAGACTTTCCTATATCCACTTAGCTCTGGGTACAGTAAGAACACAGGGAATAAAAGAAGTCCACTAGGATTCCTGACACAAGCCAACACTGGATGCAGAGGGAAGCCCCTAATCATGTTCCCTGTGTGACTGGAAAAACCCCAAGGCAAAATTTTATTTAAAAGTGATTCTGAGTTGGAAGACCCCTAGGTGACTGGCAGAAGCAAACATAAATCTTCTCTGGAAGAATATATTTTAAACACAAATCTCAAAGAATTCCAAGGAAACTAAGCTCATAATCAAAAATTAATAAAGTCGGGGCCGGCCCCATGGCATTGCGGTTAAGTGCACGCGCTCTGCTGCTGGCAGCCTGGGGTTCAGATCCTGGGTGCGCACCAACACACTGCTTTTCAGGCCATGCTGTGGCAGCATCCCACATAAAGTGGAGGAAAATGGGCATGAATGTTAGCTCAGGGCCAGTCTTCCCCAGCAAAAAGAGGAGGATTGGCATGGATGTTAGCTCAGGGCTGATCTTCCTCACACACACACACACAAAATTAATAAAGTCATGAGGAAACAAACCACGAGGATCAAGAATCAGCAGAAATAACACATAGCAGGGTGAGACCTACAAATACTGCGGACAATGAAATGATGAGATATAGAATAGAAAATAAGAAGTATTTTAATATGTTTAAAGAAGTTTAAAAAATATATTGAAAATATGATGACAGAATAATAAACTAATAAAATTAATTAGGCATATTCAAATATGAACCAAATAAAACTTCTAGAAATGAAAACTGTAATAATAAAAATTAAAAATCTCAAAGGACAAGATCAAAAACAGAATAGATAAAGTTGAAGAGAGAATTAGTAAATTGAAATATAAAGCTTAAGAAATTACCAAGCTTCAGTAATGAATGATAAAAATGTGAAATGTGAAACAGAAGTTGAGACATGGAAGAAATTCAACATATATTCATGATAAAACCTCTCAGGAAACTAATTTAAAATGAACTTCCTTAACTCAATGACATCCACTAAAAGTCTACATCTACGTTGTATTTTACAGTGAAAGACTGAATGCTTTCTCTCTAAGTTCAAGAACAAGCAAGGATGTCCACTCTCACCACTCCCATTGACTATTTAACTGGAAGTCCTAGACAATGCAATGAATCAAGAAAAAGAAACAAAAAGATACAGATTGGAAAGGAAGAAATAAAATTGGCTTTGTTAGCAAAAACATAATTGTCTATGTAGAAAATCACAAAGATCTACCAAAAAGCTACTATAATAAGAGAGCTTAGCAAAGTTACAGGATACAAGGTCAACGCATAAAAATCGATTATATTTCTATATATGTGCAATGAAAAATTAAAATGGAAATTAAAAAAAAAGTACCATTTACAATAGCATTAAAAACATGAAATATTTGGTATAAACCTAACAAAACATGTGCAAGCTTAGTATACTGAAAACAACAAAACGTTGATGAGAGAAACTAAAGAAGATCTAAACAAATGTTCATGGATTGGAAAAATCAATATTGTTAACTGGCCAATTCTTCCCAGCTTGACCTATAGATTTAATGCAATCTCAATCAAAATCCCAGCAGGCTTTTTCATAGAAATCAACAAGGTGATTGTAAAATATTTATGGAAATACAAAGAATTTGATTATCCAAAACAACTTCAAAAAAAAAACAAAAAACACTCTAGCTTATTTCAAGATTTACTATAAAGCTACAATATTCAAGACAGTGTAGTATTGGCAAAAGGATAGATACATATGTCAATGGAATGTTAAAGTAATTAAACAAGGAGGCCATTACACTGAGGCGGCTCTAATGCTTTGGCACCCTATGTAAGCAAACTAAAACCTAATCCAGAGTATATGCCTCAAGGTTACAAAATTGAAACTTAAGAACAACCAATCACAAACAGCCAACTAGGATTTCCCAAATAAGGCAACTGCTTAAGCTACAGCAAATCAAATAATTTCCTTGCTTTGCTTCCACCTTGGCTCTATAAAAGCTTTTCCCCATAGCCCCTGCTGGTGGAGCACTCCTAACCACTTTCGGTTTGGGGCTGCCCGATTTGAGTCAATGTTTGCTCAAATAAACCTTCCAAAACTTAATGTACTTTAGTTTATCTTTTAACAGATCAGAATTGAGAGTCCAGTTATATTCACACATATATGGTCAATTGATTTTTGACAAAGGTGCCAAGTCAATTCAATGGATAAATAATATTCTTTTCAACATGTTGTACTGGGACAATTAGACATATATTAAAAAAAAAAAAAAAAAGAACCTCCACCCATAAACCACACCATATTAAAAAATTAACTCAAAATGGACCATAGACAGAAATGTAAAACCTAAAACTATAAACCTTCTAAAAGAAAACATAGTAGAAAAATCTTTGTGCCTTGCGTCAGGCAAAGCTGTCTTAGATTCTACACCAAAAAGCACAATCCATAAGTAAAAAAATTAATAAACTATATTTCATAAAAATTTTAAGGTTTTGCTCTTCAAAATACTATTAAGTAGATGAAAAGGCAAGTCACAGCCTGGGAGAAAATATTTGTAATACTGTACACATATCTGATAAAAGATTAGTATCCAGAAGGTACAAAGAATTCTCAAAAGTCAATAATAGGAAGGGGGACTTCTGGCTGAGGTGGCATGAAGAGGGTGGCAAATACTCTCCCCCCAGAACAAGAGTAAAACTGGACACACTTTTCAAAAAACAACCTTGGCAGGGCTCTGGAAATTAACCAAAAGCAAACAACAAATTGAGAAGCATTTACTCATGAAAAAATACTAGCACAAGGAGTAAGAACAGTGGAATTTTGCAGTCTTCTTGTCTCAGACTGCTCCCGTTGCCCCTTAGCTTGGTCATTGAGAATGACAGGGTTACCAGGGTGGGGCTAGCCCTGAAAACCAGAATTAGATCCATAAGAGAGGATATATTTGAATTGAAGTAGGTGAAAACTTAAGCTGGCAGTGTTGTCAGTAGAAGTGGGAAACAAATGGGAAAAATCTGTGGCTTTGCTAGCCTGGTTGGGGTGAGCAGCAGACCAGTGAAAATTTAGTTGGGAGATCTTGGAAATTAGAGAGTCATAGAAGGGCCAAATCAGCTTTCCATACATGCCTGGCTGAGTGGGAAAATACGCACATTCACAGGGGAGATCTATGTGAGCCCTAGTGGAAAGTGAAAGCCAAGGCAGTCTTGAGAATGGGATGAACTTTGAATAAACTCCACAACCCACACACAGATCAATTGGCAGAATGGAAGCCTTACAGATTCAAGGTGTTTGAGCACGCCCTCTGTGCAAATTATTGGCTGATAACTAAGCTATGTAGATTCAGGGTAACCACTAGGAAGCCAGGATAAACATGAAAATAAGAAAGAAAGGGAAGGGGGCTGGCCCAGTGGCGCAAGCGGTTAAGTGCGCGCGCTCCACTGCAGCGGCCCGGTGTTCGTCGGTTCGGATCCCAGGCATGCACCGTCCCACCGCTTGTCAAGCCATGCTGTGGTGGCGTCCCATATAAAGTGGAAGAAGATGCGCATGGATGTTAGCCCACGGCCAGTCTTCCTCAGCAAAAAGAGGAGGATTGGCAGATGTTAGCACAGGGCCGATCTTCCTCACAAAAAAACAAACAAAAAAAAAAAGAAAGAAAGGGAAGAAAAACACCCTAAGCGGGGGTTGGCCTGGTGGTGCAAGCAGTTAAGTGCATGTGTTTCTCTGCGGCGGCCTGGGGTTTGCCAGTTCGGATCCTGGGCGCACACCAATGCACCGCTTGGCAAGCCATGATGTGGCGGCATCCCATATAAAGTGGAGGAAGATGGTATGGATGTTAGCCCAGGGCCAGTCTTCCTCAGCAAAAAAAGAGGAGGATTGGCAGATGTTAGCACAGGGCTTATCTCCTCACAAAAACAAAAACAAAAAACAAAAACAAACAAACAAAAAATACACACCCTAAGCAGATACACTGGTGGATGTACACCATAGGGGAGACAGAATTTGCAGTTTAAGTCAATTACAAACAAAACAGATTTTACAAACAAAAACAGGTAAATTACAAACAAAAACAAAAACAAAACAAAACAAACAAAAACCATTAGGAAAAATAAAATCTTAACCCAGAGTTTCTACAAAGTATTATCAATAAAAAATTATGAGATATACAAAAAAACAAGGCAGTATAATCCATACTCAGGAAAAAAGGTGTTAGTAGAAACTGATTGAGTGCAGATGTTGGATTTAGCAGACAAAAACTTCGAAGCTGCTGTTATAAATATGTCCAAAGAATTAAAGGAAAATATGATGACAATAATTCAACAAATAACCCCTCACAACTTCAACCAGAAATTGTTGCTGCTCTCCCTTGCCACTGGTCTCTCTCTCTACCAACTACATGTCAATGTGATATTAGTTTTCATAAAACTAAATTTTGCATTACCCTCCTCACACACACACATAAAAATAAATGGCATTTGGAAAGCAAATCTCAGAGTTTGTTTGAGTAATAGCTTTATTCACTAAAAATATATTACTATAACTAAATTAAACTTACATTAATTCTTTATTAGACACCACCCTGGCCAGAAGGTCTTCCTGTTCCTTCATTTTATCTACAATTTGGGCTTGTCTTTCAATTTTGTTAAAACAGGTATTCACCAGTTTCTGGGTTCTGAAACTTCCTTTTTTTGCTCCCAAGCTAGAAGATATTTAAGATTATTCAAACTGTTTGAAAACTTTTACAACAAGAGCTAACTTTTATTGAGGTTTATTACCTGCCAGGCACTGTGACAAGTGCTTCACATTTGTTCTTTTACTTAGTCCTCACAACTGTATGAAGTCAGCATTATTATCACCCACAGTTTACAGAAAAAATAATAATTCAATAAATAAGGACTCTCAGTAGAGAAATAGAAACTTTAAAAAATGAAATGGAAAATCCAGAGTTGAAAGAAAAATTCACTAGAAAGACTAAACTGCAGATTTGAGTTAGCAGAAGAAACAGTGAACTTAAAAATAGATAAAAAGAAATGACCTCATCTGAAAAACAGAGAGAAAAACGATTGAAGAAAAATGAACACAGTTTCAGAGACCTGTAGGACAACATTAAGCATATCAACATATATGTAATGGAATTCCCAGAAGGAGAGAAGTAAGGGAAAGGGGCAGAAAAAATGTCTAAAGAAATAATGGCTGAAAACTTCCCCAGATTGACTACACATTAATCTACAGAGCCAAGAAGCTCAACAAATCCCAGTAGGATCAACAGACAGAGATCCACACCATGAAACATCATAGCCAAACAGCTGAAAACAGAAAATCTTAAAAGCAGGAAAAGAAAATGATTTATCATGTACAGAGAAACAATAATACAAATAACGGCTGACTTCTCAGAAACAATGGAAGTCAGAAGGCAGCAAGATGACACATTCAAAGTGATGGGGGAAAAACACCTGTCAACAAAGAATTTTATATCCAGCAAAATTATTCTTCAAAAAATGAAGTCAAAATAAAGAGATTTATAGATAACACAGAGCATCAATTGCTGGCAGCCACATCCTAACAGAAATAATAAAATAAGTTCTTCAGGTTTAAAGTAAATGACAGCAGATGGTAATTCAAATTCATAAGAAGAAATGAACAGCACTGGAAATGGTAATATTTGGGTAAATATAACATACTAATTATATATTTTTTTCTTCTCTTAATTCCTTTTTTAAAAGATTTTTTAAATTGTGGTAAAACATGCATAACATAAAATTTACTTTTTTTTTTTTTTTTGTGAGGAAGATCAGCCCTGAGCTAACATCCATGCTAATCCTCCTCTTTTTGCTAAGGAAGACTGGCTCTGAGCTAACATCTATTGCCAATCCTCCTCCTTTTTTTTTTCCCCCAAAGCCCCAGTAGATAGTTGTATGTCATAGTTGCACATCCTTCTAGTTGCTGTATGCGGGACGTGGCCTCAGCATGGCCGGAGAAGTGGTGTGTTGGTGTGCGCCCGGGATCCGAACCCGGGCCGCCAGTAGTGGAGCGCATGCACTTAACCACTAAGCCACAGGGCCGGCCCAAAATTTACTCTTTTAATCATTTTTAAGTACATACTTCTGTGGTATTAAGTACTTTCACATTGTTCCACAACTATCACCACTATCCTTCTCCAGAAATTCTTCATCTTCCTCAACTGAAACTCTGTACCCATTAAACACTAACTCCCTATTCTCCCATTCCCCCAGCCCTGAAAATCACCACTGTACTTTCAGTCTCTATGAATTTGACTACTCTAGGAACCTTTTATAAGTGGCATCAGACAATATTTGTCTTTTGTGACTAGCTTATTTTACTTAAATTCTTTTAAAAAGCAAAAAATTGTATAAAGCAATAATTATAACATTATATTGTTAAGCTTATAATATATATAAATGTAAAATATATATGAAAATAATAGCACCAAAGAGGGGAGAGGAAATGAAGATGTATTGGAGAAAAGTTGCTATATTTAATGTAATTAAGTCAGTATAAAAGTAGATAGTGATGTTAGGATTTTAATCCTTAAGCACCTACTAAGAAAATAACTTTAAAAATACAGTTAAAACAGTCAACAGAGGAATGAAAATAGTACACTAAAAATATTTGTTTAACACAAATGAAGGCAGTAAAAGAATAACAGAGGAACACAAAAGACATGAGACGTAAGAAAATAAATAGCAAAGTGGATTGACATAAATTAAATCATATCAATAGTTATAGTAAATGTGAATGGTCTAAACACTCCACTTAAAAGATATAGATTGTCAGAATGGATAATAAAGCAAGATCCAACTATATGCTGTCTACAAGAGGCACATTTTTAAATCAAAGATATAAATAGGTTGAAAGTAAAAAGGATGGAAAAACATACATCATGTAAACAGTAACTATAAAACAGTGTGAGTAATTATATTAATATAAGGCAAAATTAGACTTTAATACAAGAAACATTACTATGGACAAAGAAATACTCCATAATGATAAAAGAATCAATACATCAGGAAGATAAAACAATTATAAATAAATAAATATGCAGTTAATAACAGAGCCCCAACATTTATGAAGCAAAAACTGACAGAATTGAAAGGAGAAACAGACAGTTTAACAACTACAGTAGGAAATTTCAATATGCCTCTCTCAGTAACTGATAGAACAAGTAATGAGAAAATCAGTAAGCATATAGAAGACTCGAAAAACATTTTCAACCAATTTCACCTAAACTTTTATAGAAAACTCAAACCAATAACCATAGAATACACATTATTTTCAAGCAAACATGTAACATTCCCTAGGACAGACAAGACTCAATAAATTTTAGGCCATAAAACAAAACTCAAGAAATTTAAAAAGACTGAGATCATACAAAGTATGTTGCCCATATACAATAGAACTAAGTTATAAATTAAAAAGAGAAGAAAACTGAGAAATCTCCAAATATTTGGAAATTAAACCAGGCACTTCTTAATAACTCATGGGTCAAGAAAGAAAACAAAATGGAAATTAGAGAATAAATTGAACTGAATGAAAATTCAAACACAGCATATCTATATTTATTGGATATCTTTAAATCAATGCTTAGAGACAAATTTATAGTTTTAAATGCTTATAATAAAAAAGGATAAAAATTAAATATCAATAACCTAAGCTTTCACTGCAAAGAGTTTGAAAAAGAAAAACAAATCAAACCAAAGTAAGAAGGAAAGGACTAATAAAGATACAAGCAGAAATCTATGAAATAGAAAAAAAAAAAAACAAGGAAATCAGTGAAACCAAAGTTGCTTCTTTAAAAAGCTCAAGAAAATTGATTAAGCTTACTGGCCTGACCAAGAAAAAGAGAAAATACAATTACCAAAATCAGCAATAAAAAAGGGGACATCACAACACATCATTTACAAAAAACCTACGGCTAACTTAATAGTACAAACTGAATGCTTTCCCCCTAAGATCAGGATTAAGGCAAGGATATTTTCTTCCCCCCACTTCTATTTAACATCATACTAGAGGTTCTAACTAGTGCAATAAGGGAAGAAAAGGGAATTAAAAGCATGCAGATTGGAAAGTAATAAGTAAAACTGTCTTTAATCACAGAGGACATGATTCTGTATCTAGATAATGCTAAGGAATGTACTTTAAAAACTAGTAAAACTAATAGACAAGTTTAGCAGGGTCATAGTATGCAAGATCAATATGCATAATAAAAAACTTCCCACAAAGAAAAGCCAAGCCACAGATGACTTTGCTGGTAAAGTCAGACAAATGTCTAAAGAAGAATTAACACCAATTCTCCACAAAATCTTCCAAAATCTAGAGGAAGAGGGAACACTTCTGAACTCATTTTATGAGGCTAATGTTACCCTGACACCAGAACTAGACAAAGACATCGCAAGAAAAAAAAAAAAAAAAAAAAAAAAAAAACTATAGACCAGGGGCCGGCCCGGTGGCGCAAGCGGTTAGGTGCGCGCGATCCGCTGCGGCGGCCCGGGGTTCGCTGGTTCGGATCCCGGGCGCGCACCGACGCACTGCTTGGTAAGCCATGCTGTGGCGGCGTCCCATATAAAGTGGAGGAAGATAAGCACAGATGTTAGCCCAGGGCCGTCTTCCTCAGCAAAAAAAGAGGAGGATTGGCGGATGTTAGCTCAGGGCTGATCTCCTCACAAAAAAAAAAAAAAAAAAAAAAAAAAAAAAACTATAGACCAATATCTCTTATGAATATAGATACAAAAATCTTCAACAAAATACTATCAAACTCAATCTAGTAACATCTGAAAAAGATTATATACCATGACCAAGTAACATTTTCCCCAAGAATGCAAGGTCAACTCAACATATGAAAACCAATCAATGTAATATTCTATATTAATAGAATAAAGACAAAAACTATATGATCATCTCAATGGTGCAGAAAAACCATTTGAAAAAAATCCACCACACTTTCATGACAAAAAACACTCAGAAAACTAGGAATAGAAACATTCAGAAAACTAGGAATATCCTCAATCTGATAAACAGCATCTATGAAAAACCCATAATTAGTGGTGAAAGACTGAAACCTTTCCCCTCAAGATCAGGATCAAGACAAGGATGCTCAATTTCACCACTTCCATTGAAATATTGTACTGGAGATAATAGCGAGGACAATTACAGAAGACAAGAGAAAGAAAAGGGGTTCATATTGGAAACGAAGAAGTAAAACCATCTCTATTTTCAGATAACATAGTCTTGTATATAGAAAATCCAACGGAAGCCACACAAAAAAACATTATAAATAATAAACAAATTCAGCAAGTTTGCATTGTACAAGATCAATACACAAAAACCAAGTGCATGCAATAACAATGACCAACCCAAAAATGAAATTAAGAAAACAATTCCATTGACAATAACATAAAAGATAATAAACTACTTAGGACTATATTTAACAAAAAAAAGTGTAAGATCTGTACACTGAAAACTACAAAACATCACTGAAAAAAATTAAAGAAGACTTGAATAAATAGAAGGATATCTCATGTTCATGGATTGAAAGACTTAATATTGTTAAGATAGCAATACTCCTCAAATTGGTCTACAGATACAGTGGAATCCCAAAGAAAATCCCAGCTGTCTTTTTTGCAGAAATTGGAAAGCTGATTCTAAAATTCATATGGAAATGCAAGAGATCCATAATAGCCAAAACAATCTCGAAAAAAAAAGAACGAAGTTGGAGGACTCACACTTCCTGATTTCAAAACTTCCTACAAACCTGCAGTAATTAAGAGTGTGTAATACTGGCATAAGGATAGACAAGTAGGGCCAGCCCCGTGGCTTAGCGGTTAAGTGCACGCCCTCCACTACCGGCGGCCCGGGTTCGGATCCCACATGCACACCGACACACCATTTCTCTGGCCATGTTGAGGCCGCATCCCACATACAGCAACTAGAAGGAGGTGCAACTATGACATACAACTATCTACTGGGGCTTTGGGGGAAAAAAAGGAGGAGGATTGGCAATAGATGTTAGCTCAGAGCCAGTCTTCCTCAGCAAAAAGAGGAGGATTAGCATGGATGTTAGCTCAGGGCTGATCTTCCTCACAAAAAATAAAACAATAAAATAAAATAAATTTTAAAAAAGAATCATTTAAAAAAGGATAGACAAGTAGATCAATGGAATAGAATTGAGACTCCAGAAATAAGCCCTTACATTTATGGTCAATTGATTTTCAACATGAGTGCCAAGACAATTCAATGAAGAAAAAATAGTCTTTTCAACAAATGATACTAGGACAACTGAATATCTACATGCAAAAGAATGAAGTTAACCCCTTCCTTACATCATACACAAAAATTAACTCCCAATGGATCATATATTTAAATGTAATACCTAAAACTATAAAACTCTTAGAAGAAAACATGCACATAAACTTTCACGACCTTGGGTTAGGCAAAGCCTTCTTAAATGCAACAGCAAAAGCACAAGCAACAAAAGAAGAAATGATAAATTGCACTTCATCAAAATTAAAAACTTTGCTTCAAAAGACACTATCAAGACAGTGAAAAGACAACTCAGAGAATGGGAAAATTTTTTGCAAATCATATATCTGCTAAGGGACTTGTATCCAGAACACATAAAGAGCTCTTACAACTCAACAATAGGAAGACAAACAACGCAATTAAAAAATCGGCAAAAGGTTGAATAGATATTTCACCAAAGAAAGTTTCTTAAAAAGTTAAACATGTACTTACTATATAATCAAGCAGTTCCATTCCTAGTTATCTACCCAAGAAAAATGAAAACATGTTCACAAAGACTTATATGTAAACATTCACAGTAGCATTATTCATAATAGCCTAAAACTGGTAACAATCCAAGTGTCCATCAACTGGTGAATGGATAAACAAAATTTGGTACATCCTTATAACATAATACTATTCAGCAATAAAACAGGAACAAACTGTTGGTAAATGCTATAACATCAAAGAATCTCAGAAAAATTATTCTAAATGGAAAAAAATAGACACAAAATACATATTTTATTATTCCATTTATACAAAATTCAAATAATGCAACTCTATAAAGACATAAAACGGATCAGTAGTTGCCTTGGCCTTGGGGTGACAGCAGAGATTGAGAGCAAATGGGCACAAGAGAATTTTTTGGGGTGATGAAAATTTTCTAAAACTGTATTGTGGTGATGGTTATAGAACTTTCTACTCACAATGAGTGAATTTATGGCATGTAAGTTACACTTCATTATAGAAGTTTTTTAAAATCTTTAATCATAAGTCAAAAGAAAAAAAAAAAACCCCACCCAGCTTAAAAAATGGGGAAAAGTGGCCAGCCTGGTGGCACAAGCAGTTAAGTGCATGCAGTCTGCTGCAGTGGCCCAGGGTTCACCGGTTCGGATCCCGGGCTCGCACTGACACACTGCTTGGCAAGCCATGCTGTGGTGGCGTCCCATATAAAGTGGAGGAAGATGGGCACGGATGTTAGCCCAGGGCCAGTCTTCCTCACCACAAAAAAAGGGGAGGATTGGCAGATGTTAGCACAGGCTAACATCTTTGGTGAGGCTGATCTCCTCACCAAAAAAAAAAAAAAAAAAAATGGGGAAAAGATTTTAGCATAAACCTCACCAAAGAAGATATATAGATGGCAATAAGTACATTTTAAATGCTCAATATCATTAGTCATTAGGGAAATGAACATTAAAACCAAAATGTGATATCATTACACACTTATCAGAATAGCCAAAAAAAAAAAAAAAGGAAAGAATGAAGAGCATCTGGAATTCCTATGTGTTACCGGGTAAGATTGCAAAACAGTGCAACTATTTTGCTGAGTGGAATTATACAATGGTACAGCCACTTTGGAAGAAAAATTGATAGTTTCTTATAAAGTAGAACATACACTTACCATATGACCCATCAATATGCCTCCTAGGTATTTACCCATAATAAATTAAAACATATATCTACAAAAAAATCTGTATGTTAATGTTTATATCAGAGTTGAGGAGATAGAGTTGAGCATTTGGGAAGGAGAAGGTGACTAGAATTTGCAAGTCAGAATACTAGAGACAAGAAAACTTCACAGAGAAAGAGAGCACCGGTAATCTGCAGTATTCAGCTGAGTACTGATCAGCACATATGGGTGAGGAAGCTACTGTGGGGGATCAGAATTGGCCACCTCAAAATACGTCTCTTTACCTTGATTATTTTCTCTGAAAGAAACTTTAACCCCACCACCACCACTAACTGCCTAAAAGAATTTAGCTCTGGGTATGGATAGACTGGGAGGGTCCTTGCTAAGCCCATTCCAAGTAAAAGTAGAAGTTATCCTTTGTAAGAAACATTTACATTTATAAAGGAAATCTCCGTTTGTCAAGGCATCTCTCTCCCTGTACCAGGAAGAAGGGAAGATGACCTTATCTCTAGAAACTCATCAGTGTGGAAGGTGAGGACTTAAATCTGCATACTCTTGTTTACTGTGCTTTTCTAGTAATCTCCCATAGCTGACTCCTCCCACCCCCAAAATCCGCCTCTGTCTTTCTATTTAAGAGGAGAACCTCCTCCATTTTGTTGAGATACTCAGTTTCCCTTGGTCTTTCCCAAGTATACATGTTATAAAGCTTTGTTTGATTTTCTCCTGCTATTTGGTCTCATGTCCATTTAATTTGTAGCCCAGCCAGAAAGGACTCAGAGTAGAGGATAGTCTTCCTCCCCTTCAATTTGGCGACTTGGATGGGATAAAAATTTCACTGGCTGGAGGCTCTTCGCTCCTGGACTACTGCAGCTGACGGTTCCTGGACCCCTGACAAGAGCTGGCAGGAGGTAAAGAGTTCTGACCATGTCAGTTTCCCAGATCTCTGCCTGCAGGGTCCAGTGGGAGCAAGAGCAGCGTTTTTTTCTTTTCTAAATTTAGATTAGCAGGACAAAATATTGGTGAAGCTAGCTTCTTGGACTCAGCAACTCTAGGATCTGGTTGAGTACTTATTGGTTAATTGATCCTTTTCCTCCCAGAAATAGTCACTATTGCTCCTTGTCTGTCTTTTTTTGTCATTTGTCATAAGACACAGGCATCTCTATAAGCCTGTTGTCTGAGAATATGCGCATGAAGTGAAAGGCTTTGCTAAGGGCATCTTGGAAGCTAAAAAGGTCGCAAATTTGGTGGGTGCAGGTCAAGCAGTTAAGAGCCACTAGGGTGCTCACCACATCAAGAAGTCTTCCATGAAAGGATGAGTTGGGTCACAGAATGGGGTAGATGACACAGGTCCCCCGCCAACTTCAAGAAAATGTCCGTGCAGCGATGAGGTACTCTATAAAGCACACACAATCCCCAACCCGGTGGCACCTCCCCGCTAGGTATTATTCTGGCTCTGAAAGACCCAAGGTTTAGCTAAAGCTGTTAATGTGCATATCAGATGAGGTTTTTTTCTTTTGTCTTGTTCTGTGTCTTGAGAGATTGGCTTTGTGACCTTTCTGGTCTCCACCATCCAGAGGATGCGTGTGCTGGCATGCATCTTGGTGGCCAGTTGAGTAGACTAGGGTTCCAGGGGACACTACTGTCTTTGTCTGGCTGTGCCTGCTTTCAGGGAAGTTTGTCATAAGGGGTCCCATTTGCTTTCATAGGGGGCATTTGTCATCTCAACCATCATTGCTTGTTGTGCGTTCTTATTTTGGGGAGTGAATTTTCTGGATCTCTTTTGGGGATGCCTCTTGCATCCACGGTTAAGCTTTGGTATGAATTGCTGCTAAGATCCTACTCATCAATGTGGCCAGACAATGGATCATTTAAATTGCAAAAACTTCTAAACTGGGGGAAAAAAATTTGTGAGAGCTCTCACCATAATTGTTTTATTGGTATCTATGACAAGGCCAGAGTAAAAAAAAAAATTGGCTAGCTTTAAGATCCTGATTCAGGTTACAATTAAATTAAAAAAAAAAAAGTAAAAGTGGAAGTGTTGATAAGATTATAAAGGTTGGAATGTTTGAGTTAATTTTATATAAAGAGGTTATATGAACTTTGCCTGAGTATATTTTAAAATGTCTGACTTTTAAAATGCTTCCCCTGTCCAAAATTACAAGACCAAGACCTATTGAGGAAGTCCTAATGAAAACTGATTAGAGGTATAAGAGTTGATGGAATTCAGATGAAATTTTGTAGAAAAACTGATATATTTACAGGCTTTACGTGAAGTGATTGTATCTTTTTTTTTTGCCTGATTGTATTATAAATTGTACTGTGGGGATAAACATTGTGACTCACTGGGGAATGTTTCCCCTGCCTGACTGTA
The DNA here is from genome assembly GCF_020826845.1 of Diceros bicornis minor. Classification (NCBI taxonomy): domain Eukaryota; kingdom Metazoa; phylum Chordata; class Mammalia; order Perissodactyla; family Rhinocerotidae; genus Diceros; species Diceros bicornis. Next base: position 67,982,379 of record NC_080744.1, on the reverse strand, counting down.
AGACAGCATAAAAATCTGTGCTTCAGACAGTGTTAATTAAACTTACAAAAAGGAAATCAATAGGGTTGCCTGAGCCCACACTGTATGAGATAAAAACTAGAGGATAATAAAAGCCCTCCCCCCAAGGTAAATTGGTCTAGGGTTAAATTGTACACTTAGAAAAAAGGCCTTGGTTAAATGCTTTGTACAGACTTTTAAAGGTGATACATTGTCCTGAAGTTTTAGAACATACAAATCTTTAATTCACCTCTGAAGTTAAAATTTTCCCTGATATAAAAAAGGGCAATTAAAAAAATATGTAGCTAGAAGGGTGGATGAACCTCTTTTGTCATTCAAACTGTACTCTAGTCCTTTGGGGAACTGGAAGCAACCATCTTTGTCTTATGAATCTCTGCAAGGCCAGAGGTATAGCTCTAGAAAGCAGTTCAAAGTTCACCTGTCTTTTGTCAATCCCAAAGCCTCCCCTGTTATTGAAACAAAAGATTGTGACATTAGATAAGTCAAATATGTCCCAGGAGCTCCATCCTGGAGAAAACTTGAGTGGTTTCTCTGTGCTTTTATGATGTAGATTTCCAACTCCCATCTTCTCTAGGACCTGAGAGCTATTCTTTGAAATGCAAATGTTTCTCAGAATCTAGTGGGTTTTGTATTACATCTGATTCATAAGAAAGATTTAATGTCTGCGTCTACCTCTGTGTATGCGTGTCTATATGTATGTTATGTATGTGTGATATTTTAGCTCTGGATGGTATAGCCAAAATTAGGAGCTCTGTATAATTGGCGTAAAGTAAGCACTTATATGTCTTTCAAGTTAATGTGATATGAAATAATCTTTGGTAAATGAAAGTTGGTTTGATTGAAGTAGGCATGTCCTCAGAGTTGCCAGTATTTGGATATGATGCCAATGTGCAGCCTGGGTTTGCTAGTCTAATAAGCTCATGTTATCCCTGTTACAAATTCGTCAGCAAAATAATAGCTTTAAATGATAGCTGATTTTGTCTAATGTCTCGTGAAGTTTTCGTGGGTAATTGAAACATAATTGTTGGGAACAAATGATTTAGATAGATGAAAATAAGTAAGAGTTTTTGAGTACGATAATTAAGTTTTATGATCTGTATACTTGAAAGAACAGCTTCCCAATTTTTTTTGGTAACCTAAAACTTCAGAGTTTTGCTAAATTAAGTTAAATGATAAAAATTTGTTGAGTATCTGGGTCATTTTCAAATAAGATAAAATACTAAAACATTATTGCTAAACATATCTAAGTTTATCTACTTTTGGCTTCATATTACAGAGAAACTAAAAAGCCTTTGGGTCTATTAGTAAATATGACTTATGTTTTATTAAAAAATTATACTATGGGGGCCAGCCCGGTGGTGCAAGCAGTTAAGTGCACGTGCTCTGCTGTGGCGGCCCGGGGTTTACTGGTTCAGATCCCAGGCACACACCGACGCACCACTTATCAAGTTATGCTGTAGCAGCGTCCCATATAAAGTGGAGGAGGATGAGCATGGATGTTGGCCTGGGACCAGTCTTCCTTAGCGAAAAAGGAGGAGGATTGGCAGATGTTAGCTCAGGGCTGATCTTCCTCACACACACACAAAAAATTATCCTGTGAAGTAGCATGTTTCTAGAAATTATGAGAAGTGTTTAGAATGCTGATATAAAAGACAGTTCATAACTGTTTACTTTTTAGTTTTACTAAGGTCTGTAAGGGTTAAAAATTCTAATTAATATATGCTACTAAAAATTAATAAGGAAAACAGCTCTGTATACAAGGAAAGTAAGATATACATTTTCAGTAAAAAAGATATAAGAAAAGGAAATACTTTTGTTTGTTTTGTTAAAAAAAGATAAATTTGTCCTAAAGTACTAGGGAAGGAAAAAACTTGGGACAAATTCTGAATGTGAAAAGTAAGTGACAGAAAGTTTGTAAAAGTAAAACCATGAAGAGTTTTATGCTTGCTCAGGTTGGCTGGGATTAAAGTAAATCCAATTAAGTAAATGAGTTTTAATGTCAAAAAGTAAACTGGTACAAAATTGGAATTTGATTCTATCTCTCTTAAAAGATAATTTTCTTGAACTTTAGTTTGCTTTTGGTAGAGAAATTATAAAAGGTTTTCTTTACTTTTGAGTGAGTCTTACTTTGGTTAAATGGATAGCTAAACATTGTTTCATGGGGACTTAGCAGATATTGTGTTTGTGAATATTGTTGATATAGGTGTTTTGAAATTGTATAACATTAGTAAAATTCTGATCTGTCCTGGTTATCAGTCATAATTCTGGTTATTTTAAAGTGTTGTATGTCACAAAATTAACCAAATTTCTTTGTCAATTGCCATTTTGGGTTCTTTTGTTGTTTACAGACAGTTATTTCTTTGCTCTGATGCTTTTACAAAATATGTTTCATCTTCAGAAAAATTCATGGAAAGGACTCTGGCACTTACTCTAAAATATAAGTTTCTGATAAACTTTCAGATTGTAAAACTGAACTGGATAGGAAATTACAGTACTCTAACAGAGAAGCTGATGGCTTCATGAAATTGCTAACAGAGGATTAAGATCAAGAATCAATTACACTGGACTGAATGAACTGATGAGGATGATTATAATTTTTATGACTTTTGTTTGAAATATTGCTGGTTTTTTTAATGTTTTGTTTTCAGATTTAAGGAAAACATTTTCTCTTCTCTTAAGCTAACAGTGACTTATAGCAATTTGGTAAATTATACCTTTGTAAGCAGAGTTGAAACATTTATCTTTTTCTCCCTACCTGATCCCTCCAGGATTTAGAATCTCTTAACGAGTGAGTATTGTGTTCATGGTAATATAGTTATTTGCATAAGTTCAATAAGAATCTGTTCTCCTTATAACAGGACACAATTGGAAACATTGGTTATATTACCAAAGCTTTGACTGGAATATTATATTTGAGGAAAACATATGAACTCAGATATAACTCGACAACTTTTGAGAGACAAAGATTGGACTTTATGGAATAAAGCCACATGAAAATATTGGCCTGGTACCTTATGTACAGCATTCCAAGCAACACTTACTGTATAAGTAAGGAATGTCACTTCTCTGGCAGGTGAAAGGAACCTCAGTATTTTGGGGGACCTTGAGAAGAGAGGAATTCACCCAATCTGTAGGTATTGCAGGCAAAGCCAGATGACAAAATCCCTGGCTTGCCTTTCCTGGCCTCAAGAGGCCTTTGAAGTTCAACCTGAGATTCCTTATAAAAAATTCCAGCAAAGCAGATTTATTTATTTATTTATTTATTTATTTATTTATTTATTTATTTATTTTGTGTGAGGAAGACTAGCCCTGAGCTAACATCCGATGTCAATCCTCCTCTATTTTTTTGCTGAGGAAGATTGGCCCTGGGCTAACATCTGTGCCCATCTTCCTCTACTTTATATGGGACGCCACCACAGCATGGCTTGATAAGTGGTGCGTCAGTGTGTGCCTGGGATCTGAGCCTGCAAACCCTGGGCTGCTGAAGCAGAGTGTGCACATTTAACCACTGTGCCACAGGGCCAGCCCCAAAGCAGATTTAAAAGAGTCTATATGATCAATTGCTATTCTTGCTGTACTTATGTAAATAATTAGGCCAAATTTATTGAAACTAGACTTATTTTACAAACTAGTTAGTCTTAATTTGGCTATCTTTGGTAAAAATGAGGGTGATTTTAGAGAGAAAAATTATTTCAGTGGAAACTATAGTACACATTTGTGGATATTATATCCTAGTTCTGTTAATTGTCTTTGAGGTTTTTTGTTTTCTACCTATAAAGTGGACTGGATCCTGAATTCTTCTAGTCTCCTGAAATATCTGGCCACAAATCTCTGAATTAATGTTTTCAATTTTTCTATCATTTTTATTTGGAATCTTTGAGAAGTGAACCTACACTTTTTTCCTTAAGCCCTGCAAACTTAAGCTGGATAACTTGATACAAACTTAAGAGAGATCACCCTGATAACATGCCTGTTGCTGTGTAAGCTACTCAAAAGGAAGCTACAAAAGATGCTTCAATGCTGAAATCTAGAAATCTTCTTAACTGGCTGTCCTCTGAGCTCAAAAACTGGTTTATAATTTGCTTCAGCCATTAACCTTTTTTTTTTCTTGTTTCCATAGAAATGCTTCTTATTAAATACCTGATTGCTTGCTTCCACAATATAGGCCTAACTTTGGGAGCCCACCTGCATCATCACCTTCTAAAGTGAACTTAACTGGACTGATTTATTATCAGGACTAAGAAATTTGTTCAGTGAGATGGAACAATCTACCAACTCAGCTTCTGGACTATGAAACTTATTTAAGTTTCAAAAAGACTCTGAAACTTCTTAGTTTCAAAGGCAGGACTGTGGGGGATCAGAATTGGCCACCTCAAAATATGTCTCTTTATCTTGATTATTTTCTCTGAAAGAAATTTTGATGCCCCCCCACCACCACCACTAATTGCCTAAAAGAATTTAACTCTGGATATGGATAGACTGGGAAGGTCCGTGCTAAGCCCATTTCAAGTAAAAGTAGAAGTTATCCTTTGTAAGAGACATTTACATTTATAAAGGATATCTCCATTTGTCAAGGTATCTCCCTCTCTGTACCAGGAAGAAGGGAGGATGACCTTATCTCTAGAAACTCTTATCAGTGCAGAAGGCGAAGACTTAAATCTACATACTGCATTTACTGTGCTTTCTGGTAATCTCCCATAGCTGACTCCCCCCACCCTCAACATCCTCCTTTGTCTTTACCTGAATATGCTATTTAAGGTGAAAACCTCCACCATTTGTCAAGAAATTCAGTTTCCCTGGGTCTTTCCCATGTATACATGTTATAAAGCTTTGTTTGATCTTCTTCTGCTATTTGGTCTCATGTCCATTTAATTTGTAGCCCAGCCAGAAAGGACCCAGAGTGAGTAGAGGATAGTCTTCCTCCCCTTTGCTACCAAGGCCAAGGAAAGAACCACTGCAAAGGACAGGGGAACAGTCACCAGAACCCAGAGAGCTGGGAACAGTTCATGTACCCAACAGCTGAGTGGAAAGACCTCCTGACAAACTGGGCATCAGAGAGAGGTCTCAGAAGGGTATTGCCAAATGAGCCCTAGAATAAAGACTACTCCAAACTCATGTAAAAAAGCTTACAAGCCAGTCTCAAAAGGGTCAAATTGTTTCCAAATAACTTAACTGCACCCAAGATTAAAGCTCAAAATTAAAGGCATACAAAAAACTCCAAAATACAACAATTTAAAATTATAATGTCTGGCATCCAGTAAAAAATTACCAGGTATAGAGGAGGATTCTGGGAAGATGGAGGAGTAGAAAGCACCAGGAATCTGTCTCCCCACCTAGAATTGCCCTGGCAGAATCAGTCTGATGTAACTATTTTGGAAATCTGTAGTCTGTTGAAGGCTTGCAATTTCCAGGGAAAGACTTGGATGGTAAATTGCAGCTAATTTCAGTCAATTTCAGCTTTTAGCACAGTAGCAGCTACCCATCTCCTAACCCTCAGCCACATGTCAGTTCACATATTCCTGCAGCAGTTTGCATGCAGCTTGTGGTACCAAGCAAGGCAAAAAGGACCCTGTCCTCCAAATCTCAGGGATCTCTGCTCTGATCACTGATTGCTGCTTCTGATCACAGAGGTGCAGACAAAGAGGTGGGCAGCCATTGTTGTTGCACCTCCCCCATTGTTGCAAGCCCCTCCCTCTCCAGCTGAAGTGACTTCCATGGGATTTAAAGAGATGATATCCTTTTTTCCCTTTCATTTTCTCTTTTTGCCCCTTCAGGAGCCAGACAGTAAAGATTAGGACATTCAAAAAACAACTGCATATAGAGGGAAAATTAGAAAGTGACCATGTAGACCTTTCTGCAGGAAAGGCTCAGATAAGACATGAGAAGACATTAAGTTTACACCTCAGGCTGATCCATAGCACAAAGACAGCCTACAACAATTAAAAAAAAGAAAAAGATAAACAAAAACAACAACAAAAACCAGCAAATTCTGGGGAAAGGGTAAAATATGATTTCCAGAATTACCACATTATTAGATTCAAATATCCAGTGTTCAACAAAAAATGACAAGGCATACAAAGAAACAGGAAAGTATGGGTGAATCAAAGGAAAAAAAATAAGTAAGTCAACAGAACTATTCCTGAAAAAGACATAATGGCAGATATACTAGACAAAGACTTTAAAACAACTGTCTTTTTATTTAAATTTAAAGATCTAATTGGCTTTATTCAGTGATTCATGAATTGGGCACCATCCCATCCAGCAAAAAGATAGGAGCTCCAAGGAGTTGTACAAAATCAAAGGTTTTTATAGGCAAAAAGAGGATGGAACAAAGAAATTAAAAGAGTGGCTTACTTCAGGTAAAGTCACCTTCCCTTAGGGGAAGGCAGGGGGTCTTATCAGGCAGATTACTTCACTAATGTTGATGAGGAAATTTCAAATTGGTTTAAAATTCTACTCCTGAGAGAGGCAGAAACTGCAATTAGGTTGGGTATTAAGTCTTGGTGGGGCTTAGGATAAGACTCTATTTTGAGTCTGTTGTAATACGACTGTCTTAAAGATGCTCAAAGAACTAAAGGAATATGTGCAGAAAGTCAAGAAAACAAAGTGTGAACAAAATGGAAATATCAATACAGAAATAGAAAAGCTAAAAAAGAACCAAAAAGGAATTCTGGAGCTGAAAATTACAATAACTGAAATGAAACATTCCCTAGAGGGATTCAAAGGCAGATCTGAGCAAGCAGAAGAAAGAATTGGCAAACCTGAGGAGAGGACAATGGAAATTACCAAGTCTAAGGAAAAGAAAAAAAAAAGCTTGAAGAAAAGTGGACAGATCCTACAGGCCTGTGGGACACCATCAAGTGGACTGACATACAGATCCTGGGAGTCCCAGAAGGAGAAGAGAGAAAGAGGCTGAGAGCATATTTGAAGAAATAATGGCTTAAAACTTCCCAAATTTGATGAAAGACATGAATACAAACATCCAGGAAGCTCAACAAACTCCAATAAGATGAACTCAAAGAGATCTACACCAACACACATTATAATCTAAATTTCAAAAGACAAAGAGAATCTTGAAAGAAGCACAAGAGAAGCGAATCATCACATACAAGGGATCCTCAAACAGATTATTAGCAGATTTCTCATCAGAAACTTCGCAGGTCAAAAGACAGTGGGCCAATTTATTCAAAGTGCTAAAAGGAAAAAACCTGTCAACCGAGAATCCTACAACAAGCAAAACTGTCCTTCAAAAGTTAGGGAAAAATCAAGATATTCCCAGATAAACAAAAGTTGAAGGAGTTTGTGACCACTAGATCTGCCCTGTAAGAAATGCTCAAGGGAGTCCTGTAAGGTAAAACGAGAGGACATTAGACAGTAAGTCAAAGCCATATAGAGAAATAAAGATCTCAATAAATGTAAATAGACAGGCAATTATAAAAGCTAGTATTATTTTAACAAGGGTTTGTAACTGCACTTTTTGTTTTCTACATGATATAAGAGACTAATACATTTAAAGAAAAAAAGCAGTATTAGTATAAAAGCTAGTATTGTAAATTCAGTTTGTAACTCTGAATCTTATTTTCTACATAATTTAAAAGACTAATGCATTTAAAGAATTCTTAGTTTATTTTTGGGCACACAATGTATAAAGATGTAATTTTGTGACATCAGCAACCAAAAGAGGTGGGGACAGAGCTACAAAGGAACAGAGGTTTTGTGTGTTATTGAAGTTAAACTAGTATAAATTCCAATTAGAGTGTTATAACTTTAAAATGTTAAATGTAATCCCCATGGTAACCATACAGAAAATAGCTATAGAATATACACAATAGGAAATGAGAAAAGAACTTAAACATTTCCCTTAAAAAATCAACTAAACACAAAAGAAGACAAGAAGTCAGGAAATGAGAGGCAAAAAAGTTGTAAGACATATAGAAAACAAAGAGCACAATGACAGAAGTCCCTTCTTATCAGTAATTCCTTTAAATATAAATGGATGAAACACTCCAATCAAAAAACAGAGATTGGCATAATGGATAACAACACATGATCCAACTATATGCTGTCTACAAGAGACTCACTTGAGATCCAAAGACATAAACAAGTTGAAAGTGAAAGAATGGAAAAAGATATTCCATGCAAATAGTAACTAAAAGAGAGCAGGAGTGACTATGCTAATATCAGACAAAATAGACTTTAAATCAAAAAAGGTCACAAGAGACAAAGAAGGACACTATATATAATAAAAGATTCAATACAGCAAGAATATGTAACCGTTATAAACATTTACACACCTATTGACAGACCATCAAAATATACGAAGCAAAAACTGACAGAATTGAAGGGAGAATAGGCAGTATTACAATCGTAGTTGGAGACTTCAATACCCCATTCACAATAATGGATAGAACAACCAGGCAGAAGACAAGTAAGGAAATAGAGGACTTAAACAACACAATAAATCAACTAGATCTGATGCACATATTTAGAACACTCTACCCAACAAGAGAATACACATTCTTCTCGAGTGCACCTGGGATATTTTCCAGGCCAGACCATATATTAGGCTACAAATTAAGTCTCAATAGATTTTAAAAGATAGATATCGTACAAAGTATCTTCTCTGATCAAAATGGAATATTAGGAACCAATAACATAAAGGAAACTGAAAAATTCACAAAATTGTGGAACTTAACACTTTTTAATTTTTTTGCTGAGGATGATTTGCCCTGAGTTAACATCTGTTGCAGATCTTCCTCTTTTTGCTTGAGGAAGATTTGCCGCGAGCTAACATCTGTGCCAATTTTCCTCTATCTTGTATGTGGGTCACTGTCAGAGCACAGCTGCCAACAAGTAGGGCAGGTCTACACCCGGGAACTGAACCCAGGCTGCCAAAGCGGAGCATGCTGAACTTAACCACTAGGCCATGGGGCTGGCCCCTTCATAACACACTTTTAAACAACCAATGGATCAAACACAAAATCATAAGACAAATTAGAAAATACTTAGAGATGAATGAAAAAAAAAACACAATGTACCAAAACTTATGGAACACAGAAAAGGCAGTGCTAAGGTGGAAATTTATAGCTATCAACACTTACATTAAAATACAAGAAAGATCTCAAATCAACAACCTAACTTCACAATTTAAGGAAGTAGAAGAAGATGAAGAAGCTAAACCCAAAGCTAGCAGAAGGAAGGAAATAATAAAGATTAGTGCAGAGATAAACAAAATAGAGAATATAAAAATAATAGAGAAAATCAAAGAAACTGAAAGTTTGTTCTTTGAAAAAATCAACAAAATTGACAAACTTTTAGCTAGATGGACTAAGACAAAAAAAGAGAAGATTCAAATTACTAAAATCAGAAATTGAAAGTGGAGACATAAGTACTGATTCCACAGAAATAAAAAGGACTATAGGAGAGTACTATGACAATTGTACGCCAACCAATTGGATAACCTAGATGAAATGGAAAAATTCCTAGACACACAAAATCTACCAGGACTAAATCATGAAGAAATACAAAATCTGAATAGACCTATTACTAGTATGGATATTGAATTAGGAATAAAAAATCTACCCACAAAGAAATGCCCTGGAGCTGATGGAGTCACTGCTAAATTCTACCAAACATTTAAAGAAGAACTAATGCCAACCTTTCTAAAAAAGTGAACAGGAGGGACACTTCCTAACTCATTCTATGAGGCCAGCATTACCCCGATACCAAAGCCAGACAAAGGCACTATAGGAAAAGAAAACTACCTACTAATATCCCTTACAAACATTGCTGCAAAAAAACCTCAAAAAAATACTAGCAAGTAGAATTCAGCAGCATATTAAAAGGATTATACACCATGACCAAGTGGAATTTATTCTTGGAATGCAAGGACGGTCCAATGTATGAAAATCAATCAATGTAATACCCCACATCAACAGAAGAAAGAAAGAAAAAAAAACATGATCATCTCAATTGATGCAGAAAAGAATCTGACAAAATTCAACACACTTTCATGATGAAAACACTTAACAAACTGGGAAACCACCTCGACATAGTAAAAGCCATATATGAAAAATCCACAGGAAACATCATACTCAATGGTGAAAGATGGAAAGCATTTTCTCTAAGATGAGGACTAAGGCAAGAATGCCCACATTCATCACTTCTATTCAACATAGTACTGGAAGTTCAAGCCGGCGCAATTAGGCAAGAAAAGAAATAAAGGCATCCAAATTGGAAAGGAAGAAGTAACATCATCTCTGTTTGCAGATGATACGATCTTATATTTTGAAAACCCTAAAGAGTCCACAAAAAAAAAAACCCCTGATAGATCTAATAAATTAATTCAATAAATAGCAGGATACAAAGTCAACACACAAAAAATCAGCTGCATTTCTATACACAAACAATGACCAATCTGAAAAGGAAATTACAAAAACAATTTCATTTACAATAGCTCAAAAACAATACTTAGGAATTGACTTAACCAAGGAGATGAAAGATTTGTACAAGGAAAACTACAAAACATTGCTGAAAGAATTAAAGACTTAAATAGAAACACATTCCATGTTCATGGACTGGAAGACATAAAACTGTTAAAATGTCAATACTATTTTCCTCATCGATCTACAGATTCAATGCAATCCCTATCAAAATTCCAATGACATTTTTGCAGAAATAGAAAAAAAACCCTAAAATTCATATGGAATCTCAGAGGACTCTGAACATCCAAAACAATCTTGAAAAGGAAAAACAAAACTGGAGGACTCACACTCCTGATTTTGAAACTTACTGCAAAGCTACAGTCATCAAAACAATGTGGTATTGGCATAAAGACAGATGTATAGACCAATGGAATAGAATAGAGAGCCCAAAAATAAATCCTCACATATATGGTCAAATAATTTTTCGCAAGGAAACCAAGACCATTCAACAGGGGAAAGGACAGTCTTTTCAACAAATGGTGCTGGGAAAACTGAATATTCACACTGAAAAGAATGAAGTTTGGCCCTTACCTAACACCATATACAAAAAGTTAACTCAAAATGGATCAGGGACCTAAATGTAAGACCTAAAATAATAAAACTCGGAAGAAAACATAGGACGAAAGCTTCACAACATTGGATTTGGCAATGATTTCTTGGATATAACACCAAAGGTATAGGTAACAAAAGAAAAAATAGACTTCATGGAATGGAGTTCATGAAAATTTAAAAATTTTGTGCACCAGGGGCTGGCCTGGTGGAGTAGTGGTTAAGTTCACGCACTCCACTCCAGCAGCCCTGGGGTTTACAGGTTCCAGTCCTGGGCATGGACCTGAGCACCACTTATCAAGCTATGCGTGGTAGCATCCATATACAAAATAGAGGAAGATGGGCATGGATGTTAGGTCAGGGCTAATCTTCCTCAGCAAAAAGAGGAAGATTGGCAACAGATGTTAGTTCAGAGCCAATATTCCTCACAAAAAAAAAAAAAAATGTGCATCAAAAGACACTATCCATTGAGCAAAAAGGCAACCCACAGAATGGGAGAAAATATTTGCAAATGATTTATCTGATAAGGGATTACTATCCAAAATATATATAGAACTCCTAAAACGACAACAAAAACAAACAACCCAATTCAAAAATGGGCAAAGGGGGGCTGGCCCCGTGGTATAGTGGTTCAAATTTGGCACATTCCGCTTTGGTGGCCTGGGTTCATGGGTTCAGATTCTGGGCACGGACATACACCACTCATCAGCCACACTGTGGTGGCTACCCACACATAAAAAGTAGAGGAAGGCTGGCAACAGATGTTAGCTCAGGGCTAATCTTCCTCAGCAAAAAAAAAAAAAAAAAAAAAACTTAAAAAAAGTGGGCAAAGGACTTGATTAGACATTTCTCCAAAGAAGATATATGAATGGCTAACAAGCACATAAAAGATGCTCAACCCCACTAATCACTAGGGAAATGCAAATCAAAACTACAATGAGATACCACCTCACACCCATTGTGACAGCTACTATCAAAAAACAAAAAAAAGTGTTGGCAAGGATGTGGAGAAATTAGAACCCTTGTACTCTGTTGGTGGGAATGTAAAATGGTACGGCTGCTGTGGAAAACAGTATGGCAGTTCCTCAAAAAACTAAAAATAGAATTACCATATGACCCAGAAATTCCACTTCTGGGTATATACCCCAAAGAATTGAAAGTAGGGTTTTGAAGACACATTTGTACACCCATGTTCATAGCAACATTATTCACAATAGCATAAACATGGAAGCCAACTAAGTGTGAATTGATGAATAAATGTAAATGTAATGTATTACATTTGTAATGTAAATGTAATAAATATGTATACAATGGAATATTATTCAGTCTTAAAAAGGAAGAAAATTCTGCAATATGCTGTAACATGGATGAACTTTGAAGACATTATGCTATGTGAAATGTCAGTCACAAATAGACAAATACTGTATGATTTCACTTACATAAGATACCTAGAATAATCAAATTCATAGAGACAGAAAGTAGGATGGTGGTTGCCAGGGACTGCAAGGAGGGTAGAATGGGGAGTTATTGTTTAACGGGTACAGAGTTTCAGTTTTACAAGATCAAAAGAGTTATAGGTGGGGATGGATGGTGGTGACAGCTGCACAACAATGTGAATGTATTTAGTACCACCGAACTGAGTACTTAAAAATGGTCAAGATGGGTAAATGTTATGTTATGGGTATTTTAACACAATTAAAAAAAGACGAAACTGGAGGCCCTCAGGGGCTACGCTATATGACTACAAACACGATGGGGTTCATAGACGACTTCCACGTGGACGGGTCTGGAAGGACAACTAAGGGGAATGGTGAGAATTAGGAAAACAGCCTGGCTCCTGGGGAGACTGGGAGGAGGCCAGGCTGACAGGAACAGAGGTCAGGCTGAGAAGCAGCAAGAAGTTCTATGGCATAGTCAGAGTAAGGCCGTACTGCAGTCATCACCTGTAGTGATAATTTAGAAAGGTCATCAGAAATACAGCACGCAACTAGAATGGTGGGGTAACCTGTTAGAAGCTGTGAGCAGAAAGATCCCGAACCAAGGAGTAGTAGCAGATATAGGGAAAAAAGCGGGGGGGGGAAAGAAAGAAGCAAGGGAGAAAGGAAGGAGGGATGGAGAGAGAGAAAGTGAGAGAAGAAATGGTGGGCTTGAAGAAGAAGAAGGCAGAGACACACCAAGTTTCTTACATGGTACTATCACCAACAGAAAAGGGGTCCTTAGGGATAGTAATAAAACATCCCACATGTGCTCATCAAACACCCCTATCCTGCCAACAGGTCAAAGGAGAAGCTGTTCATATAATATCATAGTAAAAGCATTTCTCCCTCTTCCCTTGTCCACTTACTAAATACCTAGAACTGGACAGTACTGTGCCATGGAGCCTGCCCGCTAGTGGTCCCCTGGCCAGTGAGGGAAGATGACGGTATTCTAACCTGTAACAAGGGTGGCACAAAGTGTGTGGGGGCACACAGAGGATAACGCTGGGGCAGCACTTGGGGAGCGCCCGCCCAGGAATCCACAGACACCTCCCAAAGAGAAACTGCACACTGCCGGGAACATGGCAGGACACCCAGGGAGAGTCGCTGTATCTGGGCTGGAGCCAGAGCCGGAGGAGGCTTTAATGCCCTCACCCTGAAAGTGACAACGGACCATAGACAGCTGCCAACAAGCAAGCCACATCAAGGTGAAACCAACAAGAGTGGGCTGCGTGGTGCATCAGAGCCTCTCCAATGCACCCATGCTGATGCACAGCTAGGAATTCTCGCTAAGAAATGAAGTTGCACAGGAAGATCTGCTTGTTTGCAAACTAAGGGATGGGCAACCTACATACGTTGCATCTCTGAGGTTGAGAAAACGCACTGAGGGTGGCCTGTGCATTTAGAATTCCCTCCTGACCCACAGAGGCTGGCTGCTGGAATGGGGCGACACTGGTTCCTACCTTCTGCTAATTGGTCCGTGAGACACACCTTGGGGGGATGAGCCTTGTGGTTCCAATTCACACACAAATGTGTCCTGATCATGTTTCTGTTCCTGATGACAGCCACCTCAGGCCACCTGCCACAGAGGGCTTCCCTGTGACAACTGACAAGTTGATACGGTAGTGATGTTGCTACAATCTTGCCAAAAGACCTGCAGTCTTTCCTGCCTACGCAAGGTTCTGCTTGAGCAAGCGTCTGTGTCTGTCCTGTCTCACTCCTCCTCCTCCACCCTCTCTGAAGCAGTGTACTTTGTTTGGTCACCTTGCTAGTTCCTTGCTAGCAAGTTAATAAATCTGACATACTCTCAAAAAAAAAAAATTACCTGGTACATGAAGAAGTGGGATAATATGACGGATAATGATGAGAAAAATAAGTCAATAGAGACAGACCCAGAAATGACACAGATAATAGAATTAGTAGACAGGATGTTAAAACAGCAATTATAAATGTATTCCATATCTTAATGAAAGTAGACAAAAGCCTGAGCATAATTAGAGACATGAAATCTATTTCTAAAAATCCAAATATAATTACTAGATAAGAAAAATACAATATGTGAGATTAAAAATACACTGGATGGGATTAGCATCAGACTAGACATTGATGAAGAAAAGATTAGTGAATTTGAAGACATAGCAGTAAAAACTCCCCAAAATGCAATTCAGAGAGAAAAAGGCTGAAAAAAAGGAGCTGAGTATCAGTGAGCTGTGGGACAACACCAAACAGCCTAATATACACACAACTGCAGTTCCAGAAGAGGAGACACAAACAGAAAAACATTTGAAGAAATAATGGCATAAAATTTTCAAATTTGATGAAAAATACCAATAATTACAAAAAAGCTCAATGAACCCCAAACAGAAGAAACATGAAGAAAATTACACCAAGGTACATCATAATCAAATTGCTTAATACCAGTGATCTTCAATGTGGTGTATATACACAATGGAATACTATTCAGCCATAAAAAAAAATTATGAAATCTGGCCATTTGTGATAACATGGGTAGACCTTGAGGGTATTATGCTAAGCAAAATAAGTCAGAGGGAGAAATTCATATACTGCATGATCTCATTAATAGAAGATAAAAACAAGAACAAACAAACACATAGAGACAGAGATTGGATTGGTGGTTACCAGAGGGGAAGGGGGGAGGGACGAGGGTGAAAGTGGTGATTAGGCACATGCGTATGGTGATGGGTGGTAATTAGTCTTTGGGTGGTGAACATGATGTAATCTACACAGAAATCAAAATATAATGATATACACCTGAAATTTATATAATATTATAAACCAACGTTACTGCAATAAAAAAAAACAGTGATCCTCAAAAGACACTGTTTACAAAATGAAAAGGCAATCCATAGCCTGGGAGAAAATACAAATTCAATGTCCAATAAATATGTCTAATGAATTTATAAACACTAGCAATAAAGTTAGAAAATGCAATTTAAAAATTTACGATAGCAATGAAAAAATAAGGTAGTTAAAAAGAAAGCTACCAAAAGATATGCAAAATCTTTATGTAGAAAAATATAGCACCTTATTAAAAGGCAATAAGAAAACCAAATGGAGAGCAACACCATGTTCACGGATAGAAAGATTCAATACTGTAAAGTTGTTATTTCTCCCCAAATTGATCTATAGCTTTATTACTATTCCAGTCAAATCCTAAAAGAATTTTTCACACATAAAACCAAAAAAAAAAGATTACTAGCCAGACACTACAAATCAAGTAGGGATACAAAGAATCCAATAAAAAATTTTTCAAAAACATGAACAGGCATTTCACAGAAGAGAAAACACAAATGACCCATTAAATGTATGAAAATATACTCAACCTTGTCAGTAAAAAGAGAAATGCAAATAAAACCACAAATTACCATTTCATGCCCACTGGTTTGGAAAAAATTTAAAAGATTGACAAAATCTTTGTGAAATGTAAATTGCTGTGGGGCTAGAAATTAGTACATTTACATTCAAGAACAATTTTGCATTATTTGGTGAAGGTGAACATTCACACACCTAGTGATCCAACAATTCCACTCTTGGAATTCAGTAAATTGCTATAATTTGTAAATCCTGGAGACACGAACAGAATATTCCCAAACCACTGTTTATAATAGCAAAAAAAAAAAAAAAAAAAAAGGAAACAACCCAAATATCCATTACAGTAGAATGAATAAATAAATTGTGGTTCAATCACACAATAGGATATTGAAGTGAAATAGAAAACTATAGCTCCATGCATCAACATGGATGTAGGCAGTTACATTTTCTAAGGATGGCCATCACAATATATCCCACCCCACATGCTCTTCTCTCCTTCTTAGACGCTAATGACACTAACATTAGATCTTTTGTTACAGTCCCACAGGTCTCTGAGGCTCTGTTCACTTTTTTTCAGTCTATTTTCTCTCTATTGTTCAGATTGGGTAATTTCTACTGTTCTATTTTCCAGTCCATGGATTCTTTCTTCCACCCCCTCCATTCTGCTGTTGAGCACATCCACTGAGTTTTTTATTTTGGTTATTATATTTTTCAGTTCTAAAATTTCCATTGGATTCTTCTTTATATCTTCTATTTCTTTGCTGAGACTTCATCTTTTTTCATTTGTTTCAAGTGTGCTCGCAATTGCTTATTGAAGCATTTTATGATGGCTGCTTTAAAATCTTCATTAGATAATTCTAACATCTCTGTCATCTTTTTCTTTCTTTTTTTTTTTTGTGAGGAAGATCAGCCCTGAGCTAACATCCGTGCTAATCCTCCTCTTTTTGCTGAGGAAGACCGGCTCTGAGCTAACATCTATTGCCAATCATCCTCCTTTTTTTTTTCCCCCAAAGCCCCAGTAGATAGTTGTATGTCATAGTTGCACATCCTTCTAGTTGCTGTATGTGGGACGTGGCCTCAGCATGGCCGGAGAAGCAGTGCGTCGGTGCACGCCCAGGATCCAAACCGGCGCCTCCAGTAGCGGAGCACGCACGCTTAACGGCTAAGCCATGGGGCTGGCCCCAAACATCTCTGTCATCTTGAGGTTGGCATCTATTCATTTCTTTTTTCATTCACTGTGAGATCTTCCTGGTTCTGGTATGACAAGTGATTTTCTACTGAAACCTAGGCATTTTAGGTATTATGTTATGAGACTCTAGATCTGTTTAAAGCTTTTGTTTTACCTGGCTTCCTCTGACAGCAGTCCAGCAGAGGAGAGGAGGTGCTGTCTCATTATGAAAGGCGCAGGTTAGAAGTCCAGGTTCTCCACTCAGACTCTGTATTAGTCAGCAAGGGCTGCCATAACAAAATACCACAAACTGGGTGGCTTAAACAGAAATTTGTTTTCTCAGTTCTAGAGGCTGGAAGTCCAAGATCAAGGTTGGCGGGTTTGGTTTCTGGTGAGACTTCTCTTCTTGGCTTGCAGATGGCCGCCTTCTCACTCTGTCCTCACATGGCCTTTCCTCTATGCATGTACATTCTGGTGTCTCTTCCTCTACTTAGAAGGACAACAGTCCAGTTGGATTATGGCCCCACCCTTATGACCTCATTTAACTTTAATTACCTCTTTAAAAGCCCTATCTCCACATACAGTCATATGTCGCATAATGACATTTTGATATCCCACATATGGGACAGCGGTCCTGTAAGATTAGCACCATATAGCCCAAGTGTGTAGTAAGCAATACCATCTAGGTTTGTGTAAGTACACTCTATTATGTTCACACAATGACAAAATTGCCTAACAACGCATTTATCAGAATGTATTCCCCGTCGTTAAGCAATGCATGACTATAGTCACATTGGGGGTTAGGGCTTCAACATATGAATTGAGGGGTAGGGACACAACTCAGTTCATAACAGCCTCCACTGGCTCTTGAGATGGGGGTACTGCTTGTTAATTCTGGGAGGGCATGGGAGTTCTGGCTCCCACTAGACCTCCATTGCTACCTCCCTGGCTGTGAGGGGTAGGTGTGACTCTTTACTGCTCTCCACGTGGCCTCCACTGAGACCATACTATTCAGGATAGCAGTAACCTCTGGAGTAGAGAGAGGGGATATGATTTGGCAGGAGACATAGGAGGCTTCAAGGAACTGGGAATGTTTTATTTTTCAGTTGGGTAATAGGTATACAGATGTTAATTTTATTATTATTTAAACTGTACATATATGTTATATAAGGCATATTCTTTCATATATATGATATATTCCATAATTTAAAAAATAAAAGAATCGAAAAACCCAACCACAACAAAATAGAAATATGATTTCTGTACTTAGAATATTTATAACATTGTTGAACTCCTCAGAAATAAAAATCTACCATCTGTGGTATTAAGCAGTATCTACGTGCCAGGCATTGCGCTAAGCACTTCCCATACAACACTTATTTATTCCTCACAACACTCCCAGGAGGTAGATATTAACCCATTTCACTGATGAGGAAGCTCAGAATCACAGAGATGGGGTTTGAGCTCAGGCCTATCTGCAGAGTTCATACTCTTGAACCCCATGGCACCCCAAATGAGGTTAAAAGTAATTAATAGCATTCATTGTAACCATCACGTGCCATGCACCTGCCACAGCTGAGGAAGTCTGATAGAGAACTTTAGACTCCAACAGGACAGATGATGTCTCTTGGGAAAACCTTGTGGGCAAGTTGAATACAAGTGGTGGCCGTACCCAAACTAGCCCAGGTCATGACCTGGAGTGGGTCAGGACCTACCCTGGTGAGCAGGGCTAGGGACTGGCCAGGCAGGCAAGAGCTGTGGCCAAGGCCCATCACATCACATGGGCAGGGCCATGAAGGGCAGCAGAATGGGGAGGAAGGAGATCCAGAGATGGAGAACCATGAAAGGTGTCCCACCTCCTCTCTCAGAGGCAGGGACCCCAACAATGGGGCAGGAGCAATTGGAGCTGGAGGGATGGAATGGTGTCTGAAGAGATCAGAGCTAGTAATTGATGCAGAAGCTAGACCTAGGGCCACAGAGAGACCCAGACATGGCGTGGCCTGCCCTGTCCCACTGCTTTCTCTGTGGCATAGAACAGGGAGGTCACAGAATTTGAGTGATGGTGTGCCTAGGTATAGCAGCCATGAATTGTGGCCCTGTTGGGGGGCTGCAGGTCCCACCCTATGCAGCCTGCCCAACAAGTAGGTGGCAAAGACCTGCCTATCCACTGGGGTAAGGGAAAAGGCCGACCACCAGTCAGGAGCCCACGTGGTCACTGTCCGTGGAAACAGTGGCTAAAGCCAAAAAGATACAATTTTCCAGGGAGGACTGTTAACCCCACTGTCAGGCTGCAGGCCCTGGGATGGGAATCCTGGCTGGACTGCAGCTCAAAGTCAAGCTCAGAGTGTTTGTGCGCCTCAGATTCAGGCTGAGTCCCTAGCAGCTGAGAGCCTGCCTGAGGTAGGCATGGTCAGGCATACCTGGGTACCCTTTTGGACATCAAACATGGGGAGGTCAGGAGCAAACTAGAAAGAGTGACCAGAGTGGCAAGGGGCCCACACCTTTCCCCTCAGAGCTGCTGAAAGGGTAGTTCTCCCAGCCCCAGTATATCCTAGGGCTGGGCAAGGGCAGCCAGTTCACAGCTGGTAGTGACCTGGAACCTGGTCTGGTTGTACAAGTTGGGCCAAATAGATAGTCCCTTAGGAATCTGATTGTTATGAAATATTCCTCTTTTTCTCTCATAATATCTCAACTTAAAGTCCACATTTCTAATATTAATGTATCCATATCAGCTTCCTTTGGGTTAGTGTTCACGCATTGTACTGCTTTCTAACCTTTCACTTTCACCTTTCTGTGTCCCTCTATTTAAAGTGTGCCTTTTATAAGCAGCAGAGTTGAATTTTGTTTTTTATCTAGTCTGATAATCCTTGTCTTTTAATTGGTGTATTTATATTATTTACATTAATTGTAATTACTGACGTAGTTAGGTTTACCTTACTATTTGTTTTCTACTGATCCTTTTTATTTTTATTCCTCCTTTTTCACTTTCTTTTGAGTTAATCAAGTTTGGTTATTTTTTTTGTTTTCTTTTTTTGTTGTGAGGAAGATCAGCCCTGAGCTAACATCCATGCCAATCCTCCTCTTTTTGCTGAGGAAGACCGGCCCTGAGCTAACATCTATTGCCAATCCTCCTCCTTTTTTTCCCCTTTTTCTCCCCAAAGCCCCAGTAGATAGTTGTATGTCATAGTTGCACATCCTTCTTAGTTGCTGTATGTGGGATGCCACCTCAGCATGGCCGGACAAGCGGTGTGTCAGTGTGCGCCCGGGATCCGAACCCAGGCCACCAATAGCGGAGCGCGCGCACTTAACTGCTAAGCCATGGTGCCGGCCCCAAATCAAGTTTTTCTAAAATATATTATTTCATTTTGCTCTACTATTAGCTTTTTAATTGCATCTTGTTTTATTGTCATTTTAGTGATCATCCTAGAGATTACAATATGCATCCTTGATTTATTTTAATTTACTTTAAATTAGTACTTTTACAGTTAGTGCTTAAATAATGCAGTAAACTTAAAACAGTTAATTTTAGATTGGAGAGTTTTTTCTTTTAGAACTTTATTTTTTTATTTATTTATTTTTTTGTGAGGAAGATCAGCCATGTGTTAACATCTGCCAATCCCTCTTCTTTTTTTGCTGAGGAAGACTGGCTCTGGGCTAACATCAGTGCCCATCTTCCTCCACTTTATATGGGACACCGCCACAGCATGGCTTGCTAAGTGATGCATCGGTGCACGCCCGGGATCCGAACCGGCAAACCCGGGCCGCCGCTGCGGAGCGAGCGCATTTAACAGCTTGCGCCACCAGGCCAGCCCCTTTAGCACTTTAAAGATGTCATTTCATTGTCTTCTAGCTTCCATAGTCAGCTATCAATTATATTGTTGATATTTTCTCTCTCTCTCTCTTTTTAAAAATATGGTTGTTTTTAAGATTTTCTACTTTGTCTTTGATTTTCAGGAATTTAACTATGATGGGCCTAGGAGTAGTTTTCTTTATACTTAACCTGCTCGGATCTCATTGACATTCTTGAATCTGTGGCTTGCTGCCTTTCATTATATTTGGAAAATTCTCGGTCACTATTTCTTCAAATATTGTTTCTATCTTATTCTCTCTCTTCTCTCCTTGTGAGATTCCACACATGTTAGACCTTTTGAGCATGTCCCACACATCTCTTATGCTCAGTTCTGTTTATTCCTCTATTCTTTTTCAGTCTGTGCTGCGATTTGGATAATTTCTATTGATTGTCACTAATCCTGTCTTCTGCTGTCTCATGTTAAACCCATCCAGTGAGTTTTTAATTTCATATACTGTATTTTGCAGTCTAGATTGCCAATTTTTTTCATTTTTATAGATTCAAACTTTCTGTTTTTGTGTGTGTTTTTTTTTTAAATCTTTCCCCCAAAGCCCCAGTAGATAGTTGTATGTCATAGCTGCACATCCTTCTGGTTGCTGTATGTGGGACGTGGCCTCAGCATGGCTGGAGAAGCGGTGCTCAGGGCACGCCCGGGATCCGAACCTGGGCTGCCAGCAGCGGAGCATGTGCACTTAACTGCTAAGCCACGGGGCTGGCCCTCAAACTTTCTGTTTAAACACTCAATCTTTTCACCCATTTTGTCTATCTTTTACTCTGTTCTCTTTAACATATTAATCTTACTTATTTTAAAACCTTTGCTTGCTAAATCCAATATCTAGATCATCTCTCAGTCTGTCTCTATTACGTCTTTTTATCTTTCTATTTTGTGTCACTTTTTCCTGCCTCTTCACATATCTAGCAATTCTTGATTGTAGTTGCTACGTTTAGAATCTGTGAATCATATTATCCTCCTTTAAAGAGTATTAGACTTTGTTCTGGTAAGCATTTAAATTACCAGTGTCACATCTATCTATAGAGCCTTGGTTTTAGGCTTTGTTAGGTGGGTCATTTCAATTTTGCCCTTTCTTCTAGAGTATGGCCTTTTCTACTAGGGTGTAGCCCTTCTAGAATCCTAACTGAAGCTCTGGGATATTCACCAAGATCTCTCCACTCTGTCTGGGCTGAATTCCAAAGTCTCCCCAGGACTGTTTGGCCTCTGAAGTCTACCAGCTCTCCAGCTTCTCAATGGCTATGGTCTACTGGATCTTGCAGAGTCTCACCCTGAACATGTGCAGGTTAGGAGTTGGCCAAGGAACCAAGGGGAATTTTTACAAAAATTTTTGTATCCTGCACTCTAAACCCAAGTGCAGATATCTACTTTCTTGGCCCTGTGAGACTGTCACTTCCTGCTTAGCCCAGCTCCCTGCACCTCAGTTTGGAAAATGGCCTCAGGGAGAAAGCTAGGTGGGGCTCACCTTGTGTGCGCTCCTTCTTTAGAAGATCAGAGCCCTGCTTTGGCTGCTGTCCAGTGCCTGCAAACTGTTGTTGAACATGTTTTGCTCAGTACTTATAGTTGTTTATCATGGAGGGTTCAGTCTAAAACCAATGACTCTGCCATGGCTGGAAGCTCTTCCCCTAAGGATTTGAGAGGTTGAGGCTAAGTTGAAATGGTGTGTGTCAGAGACACCATGAAGCTATATCTGGACTCTGAGGTCATGCCCAGCAAAATAAAAGATGAAGAGGTGGAAATGAGTTTGTGGAAACTGTGAAGAAGAAAAAAGATGAACGTATGGTGTGGGAGTGGGGGTGCGGTGAGAGAAGGGGACAGATCCTGAAGGAGGTCAGGGAGTACCATAGAACCATCCACCATGCCCTGTTGTCCTAACTCCATACTGCCCTACCACCAGTGCCACACTCCAGCCCCAGGGTCCAAGCAGCAGGGAGAGCAGAGTGGGTGGGCAGAGTGGGGGGGCCTGGAGTGACAACTCTTAGGGCTCCAGTGGACCACAGGTGCCTCTGTGGGTGGCTGGAAGAGGGAGTAAGGAAGTAAGAAAGGCCTTTGGGCCTTAGTCTCCCAGCGAGGGAGAGACGCTGGGAGGAGGAGGGGGCAGTTCTCTTGGACTACCCTTCACCCAGAGGAAGGGAACCAGTACCCATGTCTACTAGGAGCACCAGGGCCTTCAATATTGTCCTCATGTACATTTATTTGCATCTTTTTGCATGTCATTTGTCATTTGCTTAGGGTCCTGTTTTATGCGAAATTCACAGTGTCTACTTATACCTCCCTATTTGGGTGCAGCGAGAGGTGGACCTTCAGCTAAGTCCCCTTTGGAGAATTTCATTTTAACTCTCAGTATACCATCAGTGTTCATTATACCCAATTCTAATTTTTAAGTTTCTTTTTTGAGCAGTTCTTTTTGTAAGGATTCATATTTTATAACTTTTATTCTTTCACAGAGGTCTTTCAAAAACCAAAGAGAAATTTCACTTTTTTTAAAAAAAAAGAATGAAGCTTATTTGATCTTACAATTACCATGTAGATCCACAGGACCCTAAATAAATCTAAAACATATCATGTGACCATAGTGATCTTATTTTTCCTAGATCTTAAAATTTGTGGCTATTTCATCCTCCTAGGAACTATTCATCATTATTCATCAATTATTCCCAACTACGCTTTAAAAAAAGAGACTAGGGGGCTGGCCCCGTGGCTTGGCGGTTGAGTGCGCGCGCTCCGCTGCTGGCGGCCCGGGTTCAGATCCCGGGCGCGCACTGACGTACCGCTTCTCTGGCCATGCTGAAGCCATGTCCCACATACAGCAACTAGAAGGATGTGCAGCTATGACATACAACTATCTACTGGGGCTTTGGGGGGAAAAAAATAAATAAATAAAATCTTTAAAAAAAGAGACTAGGGACTGGCCCAGTGGCATAGCGGTTAAGTTTGCACACTCTGCTTTGGTGGCCTGGGGTTAGCAGGTTCAGATCCCAGATGCGCACAGATGCACTGCTTGTCAAGCCATACTGTGGCGGCGCCCCATATAAAGTAGAGGAAGAGGGGCACAGATGTTAGCCCAGGGCCAATCTTCCTCAGCAAAAAGAGGAGGATTGGCAACAGATGTTAGCACAGGGCTAATCTTCCTCACAATAAACAAATAAAAAAAAAATAAATAAATAGTCTAAAATAACAAGAAAACAGAAGAACGAAGGAATTGCTTGGAAGGATGACTCAATGGTGACATGAATCATTACTATTCCACCATCCCTCGGTTTTCTTATTGCTTTGTCAAAGCTTAGACCATCTTTCAAAAGAAGTCTGGAGACATCATCTTTCTTTTTTTTTTTTTAGCTTTCATTGCACTCAGAAGTTTTCATTTTCCTATAAAGGGGAAAGAGAAGAAAACTGACAGAGGAAAACATTTCACATTATTATTAGAGGAATTAGTAGATGAATTCAACAGGACAGAGAGCAGCACTCTAGACTATAATGATGGTGGTAAAATTATCATACAGCAAAGTCACCAACTATGAGCCTTCAGATGAGGATATCCTAGATGAATTTTCTCAAATTCAAGAATTGTCCCCATTTTCCCATGGAGCAAGGAGGAGGAGACCAGAGAAGGATGGTTCTTCTTCTAGGGTTACCCAGCTCTTGCTCTGTCCTGTTGCAGAGATCTGTGACTGAGCCAGCCTTTCTCGTGGCATACAGTCGGTGCTGCCCTGCAAGATGTGACAGGGCTGGCGCTTGAGGCTGGGAGGCTGTCCAAATCCCCACTCCTGAGTGCGGGCTCTCGCCCAGCTCACCTGCCACCCTTCCTTGGGCCTTGGGGCTCTTGAAGCTGTGGTTTTCCTCTGGGTGGTGACTCAGTGCCCGCGGCCCGCCTTGCATGTGATCCTCCCCTCCCTTGGGCCTCACTGACAGCCCTGAGCAAGAGGTGGCTGTGGTTTCCCCTGAAGCACCAACCACGAACTGCCAAGCCCACCTCACCTACCCTCTACTTCCCACCTCACCTTTCAGTGCCCTAGCCCCAACCTTGGGGCATCAACTGAAAGAGAACTGGGGAGGCTTCATACATCCATGGGACATGGTTTTTATAATGAGCTTTGCTTTTCATAGCATAAGCGTAGAAGATATACTCATTTAATAGATGGGGAGAGTGAGGCCAAGATGTTTTAGGGGCTTCTTTCAAGGGAATCTATTCATATATTCATTCATTCAACAAGCATTCCTCAAAAGTCCACTAAAATCCAGGACAGTAGACACAGAGATGTAAGGCCCATATCCCTCTTCAGGAAGCACTTGTTGCCCCACTGGGGATTGCCACAGCTGCAAATACTTGTCTCACCCTAGGTCATGCCCTTCTCTGGGCATCTGTATCCAAAGATAATCCAGTTGGAGTATCAAGGCCCAGTTATTTCAACCCAATGCAGGACTGTGATGGGCCATTGCTGCTCCACAGCTTCCCATGGGACAATTGAGGCTGGGGTGGAGCCTGCACTGCAGCTAGACTTCTCCCTCTGCCCAGTTCTGCCTCATCCTCCTCCCTTCTACAGGCGTTAATCTCAAGAGCTCTCCCTAATAAACATCCTGCACATTAAACTCCCAGTCAGTTTGCTTCCCAGAGAACCCACCCTGCACCATTCGACTTTCAAAGAGCTACCAGCCTAGTGTCAGAGAGACACATAAACAACCAAAGTGGGAAGAATGGGCCCAGAGTGACAGCCACCAGAGGCCCCAAAAACAGGCTTTGGTGCGTAGACAGGGATGATCTGGGGAGGCACTGGGGAGGGGCACTGAGGCAAGAGCCCAGGCGCCTCTTGCCACTCTAGAGCTGCAGCCCAGCCCCCGTGGCTTGGAGGAGGGCAGGTCCCCACCTGTCTACCATGATTTCCTCAGACCCCCACCAGGGTGGACCCTTTCCCGACTTCTCTCCTCAAATACATACTCCTACTGTGAGTCCAGATGCCTCTCACATCTCGAGTGCCTTGGGGCCAGCCAGAGGCAGCTGCAGAGCCCTGGGACTGCTCAAGGGAGCTGTTCTGGATCTAGAGGGCTCAGAAGGGAGAGCAGACCCTTAGGTCAAACAGAGGAACCAGGACTGTGGGAAACACAGCTGGGTTCCAAACCCACAAAGGAAACATGACCAAGAGAGCAAGCAAGCTCCCCTCACTGAAGGGCTGGGCACATCCCCAAACACAGTCCAGCCTGGGCTTGCTATGCATCCGGTGATGAGAAACTCATGCCCCCTCCAACCAGAGGTCCTAAGGCTGAACAACTCAGATATTTAGGAAGGTCTTCTTTCTCTGGAACCCCTGCATCTCCCTGGGCCTTCCCCAAGAGTCCTCTTCTGGCCTTGAGGGCCATAGGGTTTGCCCCCTCTGCTCAAGGCTGATCTTCAGCACCGAGAATCCACACTTTGGGTCCCCACTCTGCTCCCAAGTGACTGTAGGATCTCAGGAAAGTTCCTCTGCCAGGGGCCTCACTTCTCCATCTGTCCAGTACGGGGTCAAGAGAGGGAGTCTTTGAGCTTCCTGACTGCCCTGATATTTTATGACTCAATGGTATATCAAGACCATGATGCTGTGCCTGCCCTCAACTTTCCCCTTGTCTTCTCCCCTCTAGGTTGCCCAGGACCAGCATCCGCCATTGCCCCTCTCCTGACCTGCCACCACTCCTGGGGCTGATAACAGATGAGAGTGGTTAGAAGTCAGCCTTGCCTCCCAACTGACCCTAGAGGACTGCCTGGAAGAGGTGCCAGTCTCTAAGAGCAGGGCAGCAGCTGCAACAAGCTAGTGTTCTGGCAACTCCTGGAAATCATGTTGGAGAAATCCTGACCTGGTGAAAGATGGGAGTAAAGCGTCCAGGATGGGAAACAGCCAGTTCAAGGTTGTACTTGAACATTTGGATTCGTGAGGTTACTCCCTTGCAGCAGAGAAGCCAGAAAAAAGTGCCGTCCATGCCCGACTCCTTTGTTTTGAGCAAGGATGACTCATCACAGACAATCTCTGCTCAAAGTGCACCACGGGCCCCACAAGCCCTCACCCACACAAGGAGGAGCAGTGGGAGGGGACAGAAATGGAGTGGGCACAGACTGTGGCTTTGAGTCTAGTCCAGGATGGAGGGAAACCACGTCAGAGTTTAGCCAGGCCGCAGCTGCACCAACTCTGCCCAAGACAGCACTGGAGACGGATGGAATGCAGCCATCCATGTCTTCTAGGCCAAGCCCAACTCATGCTCAGTTGTAAACATTATTAAGGGGGTTAGTGGTAAAAGCCGAGGGCTCGGTCTGCGACCAGCATCAGGGCTCAGAGTGTGACCAGGATGAGAGCTCTGGCTGTGCTGAGATCAAGGGCCCTCACATTAAGGATCACCCTCCAGGTGGGGCTTGGAGCCAGTGAAGTTGTGGAAAGTGTCTGAAGGCAAGGTGGAGTCAGATGGAGGAGAGGGGAGATGGGGAAGCATGAGTGCTAAGAGTTACCTGTGCCTGATGCCAGCTGAATGAAAACAGGACAGGAGTCAGAACACCAGCTCTGCTACTACCTGGCTGTGTGATTTGGGAGGTTACTTCCCATTTGGGGGGTCTCTGTTTTCTTGTGTGTAAAATCGGGATATTTACTTCTGTCCTGCCTGATAACAACCATCTAAACAACATGCAACTTCATGTTTTACAAAGCATCATCTCTTTTGACCCCACAAGAAGTCTTGTCAATACCTGCCTCCCAGGGCTACTTATAAGGGTAAGAATGCACTTTATGAAACAAGAGAAAAAATAGATAGGTTGTTTGCTCAGTTTTAAAAGGGGAATTGCTTCGGAGGACAGGAAAATCTCAAAAAAGAAGACCCTTATTGCTGTCATGGTTTATCCTCATATGTCTTTTAATTAATTTTTATTTTCCCAAAGTAATCGTGCAAAGTGTTTACAGAGTCAAACTGTGCTAAAGAGTTATAGCAAAAACAGCACTCTCTTATCGTGCTCCATCCTGCTCTCCAAAAGCAACTTGGATTCATTTAGTTATTTCTGGTTTTTATCTCCTAAATAAAGCATTTATTGCTATCGTTGCTATCTCCAGAGAGGTCCAATTTAGATACTGCCTTATGCCCTTCCTATCACGACAGATGAGGTTCACTTACACCCTTTCTCCTCTCCTTTCAGTACCATAATACCACATTTCTTTTTTTTTTTTTCCTGAGGAAGATCAGCTCTGAGCTAACATCCATGCTAATCCTCCTCTTTTTGCTGAGGAAGACCAGCTCTGAGCTAACATCTATTGCCAATCCTCCTCCTTTTTTTTTCTCCAAAGCCCCAGTAGATAGTTGTCTGTCATAGCTGCACATCCTTCTAGTTGCTGTATGTGGGACATGGCCTCAGCATGGCCGGAGAAACGGTGCGTCGGTTTGCGCCTGGGATCCGAACCCGGGCCGCCAGTAGCGGAGCGCAAGCACTTAACCGCTAAGCCACGGGGCCGGCCCCCCACATTTCTTGGTTACATTCACAATCAGTAAGTAGTGTTTGCTGCTGAACCAACTAATATAGCTGTAACTACCTTTCCTCTCTTTGTAAACTTCTTTTCCCCTTCAGAGTTAATCATTGACTCATTTTTCTTCATTTGCTTATTTTTTTTTGACCCATAGTTAAACCTTCCCACATCCTGCAAAAGACCTGTGAAATGATTCTCAATACACATTTTCACTATCAGTTCCAGTTCTTTAAAAATCTTTTTTCTCTGAGTCTCCCCACCTGGAACCCTCAGTTCTCCTCTCTCCATCTGAACTAACAGCTCTCTAGATCAGCTACACATCGGCCGTCCTGGAACTTCTCTTTGCCAACATCCTGAGACATCATTTCTTCTCTTTCCTTAGTGGATCTCTGGTTTTCCTGGATTCCATATCTTTTTTCTTGGTTTATGCCCTTCTCTGGGTGGAGCACATCCTCCAGTAGCTTTCTGAGGAAGTTTCATGGGAGATAAATTTTTTCAAGCCTTGCATATCTGAAAATGTCTACATTCTGCTCTCACACTGTATTGATACTTTGACTAGGTATAGAATTCTCAGTTTAAAATAATTTTCCCTCAGCACCTTTAAGGCATTGCTTCACAGACTTCTAGCTTCTAATGTTGCTATTGAGAGGTCTGATGCTGATCTGATTCTTGATCCTTTGTATAAGATCTGATGTCACTTTCTGGAATCTTCTAGGATCTTCTCTCCATTTTAAAAAACAGCTTTATTGAGGTACAATTCATGTACTATACAATTCACTCATTTAAATTGTACAATTCAATGGTTTTTCATGTATACATAGAGTTATACAACTATTAATCACAATCGATTTTAAAATATTTTCATCGCCCATAAAAGACACTCTGTATCCATTACCAGTCACTCTCCACCTCCTCCCAAATCACCCAGCCCTAGGCAACCACTAATCTACTTTCTCTATATATAGATTTGCCTATTCTAGACATTCTTATAAATGATATCATATTTTAAAAGCAGAAAAGTCTTTTGTGACTGGCTACTTTCACTTAGCACAATGTTTTCAAGTTTCATTCACGTTGTATCATGTATCAGTACTTCATTCCATTTTATGGCTGAATAATATTACTTTGTATGGATATAGCACTTTTTTTTTTTTTTTGAGGGGAAGATCAGCCCTGAGCTAATATCCATGCCAGTCCCCCTCTTTTTGCTGAGGAAGACCGGCCCTGAGCTAACATCTATTGCCAATCCTCCTCCTTTTTTTTCCCTTTTTCTCCCCAAGGCCCCAGTAGATAGTTGTATGTCATAGTTGCACATCCTTCTAGTTGCTATATGTGGGACGCCGCCTCAGCATGGCCGGACAAGCGGTGCGTCGGTGCACACTTGGGATCCGAACCCAGGCCGCCAGTAGCGGAGCACGTGCACTCAACCGCTATAGGGGCCGGCCCCCTGGATATAGCACATTTTGTTCATCTATCTGTCAGTTGATGGACATTTGAGTTTTTCAAATTTTTGTCTATTATGAATAATGTTGCTATGAGCATTCCTGTACAAGTTTTTGTGGAGGCATATGTTTTCATTTCTCTTGAGCACGTATCTAGGAGTAGAATTACTGGCTTTTTGGTAATTCTATGTTCAACCTTTGAAGGGACAGCCAGACTGTTTTCCAAAGCAAATGTACCATTTTACATTCCCACCAGCAATATATGAGGGTTCCAATTTCTTTACATCTTTGCCAACACTTGTTATTATCTGTCTTTTTTATTATAATGGATGTGAAATGGTATCTCATTGTGGTTTTGATTTGGATTTTCCTAACGATTAATGATGTTGAGCATGCTTTCATGTACTTATTGGCCATTTGTATATCTTCTTTAGAGAAATGTATGTTCAACTCCTTTGCTCATTTCTAAATTGGGTTAAATTTGTCTTTTTATTATTGAGTTGTAAGAGTTCTTTATATATTCTAGATCCAAGTCCCTTATCAGATACTTGATTTATAAATACTTTATCCCATTCTATGGGTTGTCTTTTCACTTTCTTGATAGTGTCTGTTGTGAGTTGAATTTTGTTCCTCAAAAAGGTATGTTGAAGTCCTAACCCCCCAGTATCTCAGAATGTGACCTTATTTGGAAATAGTCACTGCAGATGTAATTAGTTAAGCTAGGGTCAAACTGGAATAGAGCCGGCCTTGATCCAATATGACTGGTGTCCTTATAAGATGATGTGAAGACATACATAGAAACTCTGTATCCATTACCAGTCACTGTGATGCCAGAGAACACCATGTTATGACAGAGGCAGGGATTGGAATCATGCAGCTGCAAGCCAAGGAATGCCAGGGATTGACACCTACCACCAGAAGCTGGGAAGTGGCAAGGAAGGATTCTCTCCTACAGGTTTCAGAGGGAATGGCTCTATCAACACCTTGATTTTGGACTTCCAGCCTTCAGAACCGTGAGACAATAAATTTATGTTGTTTTAAGCCACCCAGTTTGTGATACTTTGTTATGGCAGACCTAGGAAATTCATATTATGTAATATAAGTGCCTGACATTAAGTTGTTTTCTTTTTTATTGTAATGTAAGTGCCTGACATTAAGCTTTTGATTGCTGAGGCATTCATTTCAAAGACACTCATCTTGAATAAACATATTGCTAGCTGTATGATACACCTACTAGCTAAACAACTAGATAAGGAGCCAGGCTGCCCCTACCCATGAAGTTCCCCTTTCAGAAAGCCCTGGGTAACCTAGATAACTGACCACTTAATTGACTCCATTTTTCCCTACCCACACCCTAATTCCTGCTCTTATGTTTTAAATTTGCCAATAAAGAGTGAAGCCACGAAACCCTAGATACCCCATCCTCAACACCACGGGCAGAACCCCAGATCTGCTCTCTTTCTCTCTCTCTCTCTACCCACGGCCTCACTGTGTGACCCTCAGGGAAGCTGTGTACTCTCCAGGATCTGTGAGTAATAAATCTTGTTTTTTCAAAGTTCCCTGATGTTGGTTGCTGAGATGCATCTTGCAATCATAGTAAGAACCACAAGGGCCAATCCAGGCTCAACACTGGCTCCAGTTGGGGAAATGTCTGTGGGGCTTGCCACAAGTAGTATGGGCCCGGGCAAGTGCCTCAGGCATTTCTAGCCAACAGCATCACCAATAGGTGGAAACCAACATGAATCCTTTGAAGCAAAAAGGATTTTAATGTTGATGAAGTCTAATTGATCTATTTTTTTCTTTTGTTGTCCATGCTTTTAGTGTCGTATCTAAGAATACTTTATCAAATTCAAAGCCATGAAGGTTTACCTTACATCTTCTTCTAAGAGTTTTTTAGTTTTAGCTTTTTTTTCAGGTCTTTGATCCATTTTGAGTTAATTTTTGTATATGGTGTGAGGTAAGGATTCAACTTCATTCTTCACGTGTGGATACTCAGTTGTCCCAGAACAATTTGTTGAAAAGACTATTGTTTCCCCATTGGATGTCCTTGGCACCCTTGTTAAAAATCAGTTGACCGTAGATGTATGAGTTTATTTCTGGACTGTCAATTCTATTCCATTGATCTGCATGTCTATTCTCGTGCCAGTACCACATTGTCTTGATTACCATTGATTTGTGGTAAGTTCTGAAGTCAGGAAGTGTGAGTCTTCCAATTTTGCTCTTTTTTTTCAAGATTATTTGGCTATTCTGGATTCCTTGAATTTCCCCATAAATTTTATAATAAGCTTGTCAATTTCTGCAAAGAAGCCAGCTGAGTTTTTTTGGGTTTTTTTTGTGAGGAAGATTGTCCCTGAGCTAACATCTGTGCCAATCTTTCCTCTATTTCGTATGTGGGTTGCTACCACAGCATGGCTTGATGAGTGGTGTGTAGGTCTGCACTGGGGATCTGAACCTGGGAACCCTGGGTCACCAAAGTGGAGCATGCGAACCTAACCGTTACACCACCGGGCTGCCCCCTGGCTGAGATTTTGATAAAGACTGTATTAAATATGTAAATTAATTTAGGGAATATTGATATCTTAATATTAAGTCTTTCGATTCATACACACGGGATGGGGGCCGGCCCTGTGGTGTAGCGGTTGAGTGTGTTCCACTGCTGGCGGCCCAGGTTCAGATGCCGGGCGCACACCGATGCACCGCTTGTCAGCGGCGTCCCATATAAAGTGGAGGAAGATAGGCACAGATGTTAGCCCAGGGCCAATCTTCCTCATCAAAAAAGAGGAGGATTGGCATGGATGTTAGCTCAGGGCTGATCTTCCTCCCAAAAAAAAAAAACCATAGGATGTCTTTCTATTTATTTAGATCCTCTTTCATTTCTTTCAACAATATTTGAGTTTTAAGAGTATAAGTTATGTACTTTTAAAAAATTTACTCCTAAATATTTTATTCTTTTTGACGCTATAGTAAATGGAATTATTTTCTTTTTCTTTTTTTTTTTTGTGAGGAAGATCAGCCCTGAGCTAACATCCATGCTAATCCTCCTCTTTTTGCTGAGGAAGACCGGCTCTGACCTAACATCTATTGCCAATCCTCCTCCTTTTTTTTTCCCCCAAAGCCCCAGTAGATAGTTGTATGTCATAGTTGCACATCCTTCTAGTTGCTGTATGTGGGACGTGGCCTCAGCATGGCCGGAGAAGTGGTGCATCGGTGCGCACCCGGGATCTGAACCCGGGCCACCAGTAACAGAGCGTGCGCACTTAGCTGCTAAGCCACAGGGCCGGCCCCTGGAATTATTTTCTTAACTTCATTTTTATATAATTCATTGCTAATGTGTAAAAATGCAGTTGACTTTTTTATATTGATATTATACTCTGCAAACATGCTGAATTTATTTATTAGTTCTAGTAGTTTTTTAGTGGATTCCTTAGGATTTTCAATATTCAAGATCATGTCCTCTGCAAATAGAAATTCCTTTCCAATTTCAATGTCCTTTCTTTCTTTTTCTTAGCTAATTGCCCTGGCTAACTCCTTTAGTACCATGTTGAATAGAAGTGGTGAGAGTAAACATTTTTGTCTTCTTATTGAACAGAGGGGAACGTGTTCAGTCTTTCTCCATTAAGCACAATGTTGGCAGTGGGTTTTTCATAGATGCCCTATATCAGGTTGAGGCAGTTACCTTCTATTCCTAGTTTACTGAGCGTTTTTTTTCTTTATCATGAAAGGGAGTTGGATTTTTTTCAAATGCTTTTTCTGCATCTACTGAAATGATTGTGTGATTTTTGTCCTTTATTCTATTAATATGGTGTATTAGCATTATTTTTGTATGTTGAGCCAACCTTATATTCCTGGGAAAAATTCTCACTTGGTTATGATGTAAAATCCTTTTGATGTTGCTAGATTTACTTTGCTAGTATTTTGATGATGATTTTTGCATCTATATTCATAAGAGATATTTTGTAATTTTATTTTCTTGTGATGTCTTCGTCTGGTTTTGGTCTCAGGGTAATACCGGCCTCATAGTATGAGTTGGGAATTTTTCCCTCTTCTGTTTTTTGGAAGAGTTTGTGAAGAATTGGTGTTAATTACTCTTCAAATGTTTGGCAGAATTCACCAGTGAAATCTGGGTCTGGGATCTTCTTATAAGAAGTTTTAAAATTACTAATTCAATCTCTTTACTTATTATAGTTCTATTCCTATTTTCTATTTCTTTTTGCATCAGTTTCAGTGGTTTTTGTCTTTCTAGGATTTTTTCCATTTCATCTAAGTGATCTGGGGCCAGCCTGGTGGTGTAGTGGTTAAGTTTGTGCACTCTGCTTCGGCGGCCTGGGGTTCACAGGTTCAAATCCCGGGCGCAGACCTACACACTGCTTATCAAGCCATGCTGTGGCAGCGTCCCACGTACAAAATAGGGGAAGATGGACACAGATGTTAGCTCAGAGCCAATCTTCCTCACCAGAAAAAAAAAGTGATCTAATTTGTTGGTATACAGTTATTCATAATATTCACTTTTAATCCTTTTCATGTCTCTAAGGTCAGTTTTCTCTTTCATCCCCGATTTTAGTATTTGAATCTTCTTTCCCTTTTTTCTTGGTCAGTCTAGCTAGAAATTTGTTCAATTTTGTTAGTCTTTTCAAAGAATTGATTTTTTGTTTCATTGATTTTCTCTTTGTTTTTCTACTCTTTATTTCATTAATTTCCACTCTAATCTTTATTATTTCCTTCCCTCTGCTTGTTTTAGGTTTAGTTTGCTCTCCTTTTTCCAGTGTCTTAAGGTGGAAAGTGGGGTTATGGATTTGTGATCTTTCTTGTTTTTTAATATATACATTTAAAGCTATAAATTTCCCTCAAAGCACTGTTTTAGCTGCATCTCATCAGTTTTGATATGCTCTGTCTTCATTTTTATTCACTTCAAAGTATTTTCTAATTTCCCTTCTTTGGTTCATTGGTTTTTTTAGGAGTATGTTCTTATTTTCCACATATTTGTGAAGTCCTCAAATTTCTTTCTGTTATTGATTTCTAATTGCATTCCTGTGGATCCAAGTTAGGGTCTTTTGTCATTTCCTTACTCCAATACAGCTTTGTTTCCATCCACCTCCTCTGTGCTGTTATTGTCAAATATATTACATTTCTATGTGTTATAGACCTAACAATACAATTATAGACATATTGTTTTATACAATTGCTTTTTAAATCAGTTAAGAGAAGAAAGAAGAAATACACATTTACACTGTCTTTTGTAATAACAATTAATTACCTTTACGAGTACTCTGTTTTTTCATATGATTTCAAAGTACAGTCTGGGTTCACTTGCTTTCAGTCTGAAGAACTTCCATTAGCATTTCTTGTAAGGTAGGTCTGCTAGCACTGAATTCTCTAAATTTTTTTATTGGGGAATGTCTTTATTCACTTTTACTTTTGTGTGTGTGTGTGTGTGAGGAAGATCGGTCCTGAGCTAACATCTGCCAATCTTCCTCTTTTTGCTGAGGAAGACTGGCCCTGGGCTAACATCCATGCCCATCTTCCTCTACTTTATGTGGGATGCCACCATAGCATGGCTTGACAAGCAGTGTGTCGGTGCGCGCCCAGGATGCGAACCAGTGGACCCCGGGCCGCCACAGCGGAACGCATGCACTTAACCGCTTGAGCCACCAGGCCAGCCCCTCATTTTCACTTTTGAAGGTTAGTTTTTCTAAATATAAGATTCTTGGTTGACAGTTTTTTTCTTTCAGCATTTTGAATATGTCATCCCTCCGCCTTCTGGCCTCCATTGTTTCTTTTTGTTTTTTTTGAGGAAGATCAGCCCTGAGCTAACATCTGTGCCAATCCTCCTCTTTTTTTGCTGAGGAAGACTGGCCCTGAGCTAACATCTGTGTCCCTCTTCCTTTACTTTTTATGTGGGATGCCGCCACAGCATGGCCTGAGAAGCGGTGCATCAGTGTGCACCCGGAATCTGAACCCAGGCTGCCAACAGCGGAGAACACGCACTTAACCGCTTCGCCACGGGGCCAGCCCCAGCCTCCATTGTTTCTGATGAAAAGGCAGCTGTTATAATTTTAGGGTTTCCTTGGACATGACAAGTCATTTTTCTATTGCTGTTTTCAAGATTTTCTCTTTGTCCTTGACTTTAAAAAGTTTACTACAATGTGTCTGGGTGTGGATCTTTTCATAATTATCCTACTTGAAATTTATTAAGCTTCTTAGATGTGTAGATTAATGTTTTTCATCAAATTTGGGAAGTTTTCAGCCATTATTTCTTCAAATATTTTTGTGTGCTTTTCTCTTTCTCTTCTCTTTCTGGTACTCTTAAAATGCTTATGTTGATACACTTAACAGTATCCTCCTTTTCTCTAAAGCTCTGTTCATCTTTCTTCATTCTTTTTTCTCTCTGTTCTTCAGATTCCATATTCTCTATCAACCCTATCTTCAAGTGTCCTGATTCTTTCTTCTGCCAGCTCAAATGTACTGTTGAGCCCCTCTTGTGGATTTTTCATTTCAGTTCTTGTACTTTTCAATTTCAGAATTTCCATTTGGTTCTTTCTTATAATGTCTATCTCTTTATTGCTATTATCTATTTGATGAGATATTATCATCATACTTTCCTTTACTTCTTTATGCACGGTTTCCTTTAGTTCTTTGAACATATTTTTAATGACTGCTGCAAATTGTTTGCCTGCTTAGTCTGACATCTGGACCCTCTCAAAGGCAGCTCTGTTGTCTTCTTTTTCTCCTTGTGTATTGGTCACACTTTCCTGTTTCTTTGCATGTCTGATAATTTTTTGTTGAAAAGTGTATCTTTTATATATTAATTAATTAATTATATAATAACATAATTTTATAATATATATTGTAATATAAAAATATATTAACATTTTAGATAATATATTACAGCAACTCTGGATGCTAGCCACAATCCCCCCACATACAGCTTCTTCTTCTTGCTATTTGTTTATTTTTGTGCAGTCTCTGACGTCACTCCTAAAAGGTGCAGCCTTGGGCACATGCACTGTCACTCTGGGATGACAGTGGTTCTAAGATAAAATGCTTCAATAAGCAATTGCGAGCACACTTGAAACAAATGAAAAAAGATGAAGTCTCAGCAAAGAAATAGAAGATATAAAGAAGAATCCAATGGAAATTTTAGAACTGAAAAATATAACAACCAAAATAAAAAACTCAGTGGATGTGCTCAACAGCAGAATGGAGGGGGGTGGAAGAA
This sequence comes from Diceros bicornis minor, assembly GCF_020826845.1. Classification (NCBI taxonomy): domain Eukaryota; kingdom Metazoa; phylum Chordata; class Mammalia; order Perissodactyla; family Rhinocerotidae; genus Diceros; species Diceros bicornis. The sequence continues at coordinate 67,945,365 of NC_080744.1, read as the reverse complement.
AGAATCCATGGACTGGAAAATAGAACAGTAGAAATTACCCAATCTGAACAATAGAGAGAAAATAGACTGAAAAAAAGTGAACAGAGCCTCAGAGACCTGTGGGACTGTAACAAAAGATCTAATGTTAGTGTCATTAGCGTCTAAGAAGGAGAGAAGAGCGTGTGGGGTGGGATATATTGTGATGGCCATCCTTAGAAAATATAACTGCCTACATCCATGTTGATGCATGGAGCTATAGTTTTCTATTTCACTTCAATATCCTATTGTGTGATTGAACCACAATTTATTATTTGTCTCTTTCCTTGACTTTACTGTTGTCTCTATTGGTATCACACCCAGCCATTAGCCTCCACTAATTGCTAACTGATTGCTCTATTGTTTTCAACAATGCCCTGGGGCGTAAATTGCTCCACAGTCTGATCCAACTAAGTTAAGCCCCTTTGCAAGAGTAGTCTTTAAGGCCAGTCTTTGAGATTTGTTCTGACACCAGGAGAGCTCTTCTTAGCTGTCTCTTTCCCTGCTTCTCTCTGGTCAACTTCTAGCTGGTCTAACATTTAGCTTGTTTTTCTCACAGAGCTACCAGCCTTCTCTTAATTGCTTACAACCAATATCTCCATTGTTTTTGAGAGCACCTGTAGGCTTGAATTTCCCTATGCTCTGTTCTAAATCAAGTCAGTTGTCTTAGGGAGAGCATCAGAGCTCTGTTCTTATGGCCTTCTTCTCTTGCTGTACAAAACAGCTGTGAAGCTGGTGTCTTGAAGTGAAACCTCTGCTTTACAATGGTGCTGGGTCAGGGCAGCCTCTGGTCTAAACTAGCCTCTCCCAGTGTGGAACCTCCACTCTGTGAGCAAACCAGGGGTGAGGGAGATCAGGGCCCTAGTATTCTCTGATTGCCATGCCTGGGGTAGAGGTTCCACCCTATGAGTTGGGGATATGTCGAGGAAGAGAGCCCCTGGCCTCTCAGTTACTCTTACCTGGAATAGAGCTTCTGCAACACAGAGGTGAAGGAGATGAGAGATGCTGGTGGTCTGCCAGGAAGACACAGTAGCCCTCAACTAGGAGCTGGGGGTAGAGAGAACTCTGTGTTCTTGGCTATACCTGCCTAGAGTGGAGCTTCTGTCACAATGAGCTAGAAGGGGAGAGAGAGGAAGGTCATAGCTCAACTGCCACAGCCTCTCTCTCTTTTTTTACCAAGATTTAGCAGGTTTTCTTGAATAAATGTATATTTGCTGAATGCCTTTAGGACAATTGCCTGGGACTTTAAATGTTTTTTTAAAATTAAATTTCATCAGTTATGGTTGTTTTACTGGGGAGAGGATCTGCAGAGCTCCTCATGTCACCATTCCAGAAATCACCTCCCTAAAATCCCTTTAATCCTGGTGTTCTCAGTTTTCATAATGATGAGCCTTGGTGAGAAGTTTTGCTTTGTTTTGTATTCATTCATTGTGCTGGGTACTCAGTGGATTCAATTAGACATCTTTGTCTTTGCTGAAAATGTTTGTTTATATATATATAGATAGCTATCTATCTATATATATTTTTCCCCACTGTTGTCTCTGTTCTCTCAGGAAATTGAATCAGTCAGATGTTGAATCTCAGATTAATCTAATTTTCTCATCTCTTTTATCCTATTATCCATCTCTGTGTCTTTCTGTCTAACTTTCTCTAAGGTTTCCTTGACTTTATCTTTCTCCCGATTGGTTATCACATTTTGAATTTCTTACTTGTTCTCTGATTGTTCCCCTTTTTGTTGCATCTTGTTCTCGGTTCAGGATGCAGTATCTCTTCCAGTCTTTCTGAGATTATCAATGACAGTTTCTTTGAAGTTTTCTTCTGCTCTTTGCAGCATCTTTGTTTCTGAGTTCCTTTTTCTGTTATTTTGGCTTCTCTCACATGTTGAAGACTTCCCTTGAATGTCTAGAGATTGGCTCTTTGTTTTGGAGCCACACCCCATCCTGAAGGCATGCTCATGGCACCTGGAGATCACTTTCTATGAAGGAGAAAGAGCCAGCCTTGGAGTTGGACACATCTGGCTCAAACCCTCCTCCACATTTTCCAGCTTTTTGACTGATTGGGTAAATCCCCTGAGCCACAGTTTCTCTCTTAATAAAATAAAGATAATAATACACCCTTACAGATCACAGATAGGCAAGTGCTTGGCACAGAATAGACACGCAGGAAATGTTAACATCCCAGCCTTCCCCATTCAGAAATTGATCTAAGGTACTTTAGTCAATCCTTATCATCTGCATTGACCATTGATGTGAGTTTCTCTTCCTTCTCTCTTTCCTTTCCTATTCGACAGCATATGCTCATGTCATGCCTCTACCAATCATGACTATCCCTGATAATAAAACTTTGCCACCATGCTGCCTTAAGCAGAGTGGTTAACAAGACAAATCTTGGTACCAGGTGGACCTGGGACCCAAGCCCTGCACTGAGCCCTGAAATAACAGATATGATGTAAAAGCAAAGATTCACCCAGTGTCCCCAAGACTTGGGTGAGACCCCTATTTACTACAAAGAGATGGGAGGAGACAGGAACAATATGGCCTGAGGGACTCAGAGCCCACCCAAGGAGAAGACCCTCAGTGACAACTGGCATCTGAATCCCAGAAAAGGGTCCGTCTCTGCTCCTCAAAGAACTGGAGGGTTGTGTCTTAGAGCAAAGAGCACAGATCTTCAAATCTTCCAACAGCCTGGAGACATGGTTCTCCAGGATAGCTATTGGACTTCGTGCACTACATGCTCACACTGCCCTGCCTCCCCACCTCCCTCCAACTCCAACTAGTGTCACCGACTAGTGCCCCGAGGAACTCAAGGGTGGGTTTAGAAGCATTTAACTGTTTTTCCAAGTTGTTTTTTTTATGTTGAGACACAACCAGCAACCACCCTGAAGCTAACCAACCCTTCCTACAAGAGCTACACCCATGACGTTGCCTTATTTTTAATGCAAAGATCTCCTCAGGAGGAGATTAAGCCTCATTACCATAATCTGCCATGTACTCGCCTCTCCCTTTTGAATATGCATTCCCCAACTGAAATAAAGTTGCTTCCCTTTGTTCGGGGAAGCCATGACTTTGGAAATGATTCCTCATGGCCTCCTATTTGCTGCAAATACACTTTACTTTGTGAGACAACTTCCACTGGTATAGAGTCTTATTTAACTCACCAGGAGGTGAGCCCACTTGGTTCGGTGTCACTTGCTGCCCCTATTTTGCTGCTCAAGCCCAGGCCAAGACTATTTCCTTGAGGGTACCATCTCCCAACCAAGGCCATGAACCAAAAGGAGGGAAGGGATAGGCTCTCTCAGACAAGGGACCAGCATGGGAGGTCTTGGTCTCCAAGGGAGAGTCGGGTCCCTCTCAGAGCATTCTGCACCAGGCATCTGACTTCAAAGGCTCCCCTGAGCCAGGCCTGGCCCTGTTCCTTCAGCTCTCTGAACCTGCCATGGTGGGTGCTCAAGCCAGGGATCTCTGGGCCCAGGATGGGAGTTTGGCCAGCTTCATGCTATAGCCAGTACACTCTGGGAAGGATGTTCCATATAAAGAGTTCCACACACCTAAGTCCTCTGCTGAGAATGTGTGCCTCCAGGCCTGTGCACATTATCCTTGAGGTGACAGGTCACCTGAGCAGACACAGCACACTCAGTGCTCAGGGCTTCTCCTGCACTCCGGTGACTTCATCCTTCATCTCTGTCACCTCACCTGCATTTCTGAGGGGCAACTGAGCACACATTCTGAGACACACTTGGCAAACTCTACACCCCTTCATCTAATGGGGCTCAAGGGACACCTCCTATGGGCATTGCATTGTGCTAGGTCAGGTGGGGCATGGCAAAAACAGCAAGCAGGATGCATCCCTGTCCTCCAGCTAATTGGAGTGAAAGGCAACACCTGCCAAGGGTCCAATAATAAAGCTGTAGGAACCTAGAGGATGGAGCCATTTTAAAAGGATGGACTTGGAAATGTTCTCTAGCTTGATCTGGGTGGTGGTTACATAGGTGTATGCACGTGCAAAAATCATCACGCCGTACACTTAACGTGTGCACTTTTATATAGATATGTTATGTTTATACATATATATATGTTATACATCAATTAAAAAACTTGTAACTGGCCCCAGCCCCAGAACTCAGCAGAGAGTAGACAGGCCAAGTGGGGAGCAGAAGGCAGGTGGCAGGACCCCTGGGGACGCCAGGTCTGGAGGCCTGCAGGTAGCAGTGGGAAGGAGCTGAGGGCATGGGTTGGAGCCCTTGTCAAGGAAGAAGGCAAAGGCCAGAGGACTAACAGGAACTAACAGAATGTCAGAGACAGAGGGGATCAGGAGCGAGAGTTCCAGGGTACGAGAGCCGGGGCAGCCCTCTCTATAGGGAAATCAGGGAGTTCTTGGAAGCCTCGGTATGCACACAGCTGATGGGGAAGTGGGGGAGGGATCTGTGGCCTTCTCTTGGGTTCTGATTGAGTAGGGACTGCATGATAGGCAGCTGGAAGATCCAGGGCACCAGAAAACACTCGGGATTCTGAAAGAGGTGCCCTGGGAAATGACCTCAGATGGTGATCAGCCCAGCAGCAGCCAAGCCCATCCCCAATGCCTGGTTTCCCCAAAGCAGTGTAGGCAGAACAAACCAGAGCCCACCCCAGGCTAGGCAGCGTCAGCCCCACCATTGTGTGCCCCAAGACCCTGTGTTTTAGGGACATGCGTGGTGAGTCTCCAGCTCAGAGTGGAAGGGAGAGGGCAGACAGTATGTGTTCAATCCATGCTGAGGACTGAATCTAGACCACTCATTAAGCTAAGCAAGGTCTGGGGCCCGCCTGGTGGCACAAGCGGTTAAGTGTGTGCGCTCTGCTGTGGCGGCCCAGGGTTCACCAGTTTGGATCCCAGGTGCGCACCGACGCACCGCTTGTTGAGCCATGCTGTGGCGGCGTCCCATATAAAATAGAGGAAGATGGGCACAGATGTTAGCTCAGGGCCAATCTTCCTCAGCAAAAAGAGGAGGATTGGTATCAGATGCTAGCTCAGGGCTAATCTTCCTCACACACACACAAAAAAAAGCTAAGCAGGGTCCCTCTCCACATCTCTGGTCCTCCAGCGTCCGCTCAGACATCCCCAGGGCAAGAGGCTCACTACCTCACAGTAGCTCACCCCATTTTTCATAAGCCCTACGTGCCAGGATGTTTTTCCCTCTATGGGGTTGAATTTTGCCTCCAGGAGATTCCTCAGAGGTCTGGGACACACTCTTCTCCCCTGAGGCCACTCTTCCCTGCTTATCCAGCCCGGTTTTTGTACAGCCTTTCAGCATGCTGGCTCTTCTCCTGCAGAAGTTGGGCAGTGGGGACCCTGAAAGGATCACGACCCTTCAGGTGCAGTCTGAACCAGAAGGAGCAACAATCACCTCCTTGACCTGCAAGCTATGCCACTATTAATGCAACCCAAACTTTTGGGGAAGCTACATGCATTATTGTATGTTCTCATTTAGCTCATGGGAAATAGAGGAAGCTCTCATTTCAAAAGCACCTGCCTTGATTTCCCACAGCCACTTGCTGTAGTCCCCTAGGCCCTGCCCCATCGGGCTTCTGCCCACCCTATCCTCTTTTCACTCACTACCCTCTGCCCTATTCATGATCCTTCTTTCAGATCCCCCAGCTAACCCTCTCCTTCCCACTTTTGCACATCTAGTAGCCTCAGCCTGGAACATGCTGGCTCATCTTCCCCTGGCTAACTCCTGGTCACTCATCTTTCTTCTGCTCACTTCCTCCAGGAAGTCTTCTCTGAAGCTCCCCTCTCCCCCTCACTGTCAGGCCTCATGGTTACTCCCTCATAGTACTCTGTACTTTTCTTTCCCGGTGCTTATCAGAGTGTCTCCTCTTCCTTATCTGATAAAGGTCTGTCCCTCCCACTAGATAGTTAGCCCCTGAGGGCAGGGGCACATCTGCTTCTGCTCTTCACTGTATCCCCAACACTGAGCACAGTGCTGGATGGGGTCCATGTACAGTAAAGATGGATCAAGTGAATGAATGAATGAATGAATGAGGCACAGCGATTTTTACCTGACTAGGCAACGCCCCTCAATTGCCACACCACTCCAGCCTGCCCAGATGGAGCAAGAGTATGCAGTGTAGACCGTGGGCTTTGGAGACAGGAGACTCGGGCCTGTGTTCCAGCACTGCCACTTAGCAGACTGTACCTTTGGTGAGTCACTTCACCTCTCCGAGCCTCAGTTTACTCACCAGTAAAACGAGGATGGTAACAGTACCCACCTCACAGGATGATGGTTGAAATAGTCATGAATGCCAAGGGCCTGGCACACAGTGCTCAGAACCCATGAGTCTCCTTTCCAGGATGCTGGTGAGAGGGGCATGTTCACATCCCAGGACTTTCAACAGGCAGGTTCTCATCACCTGGGTGGGGTCCTCTCCTGCAGGCCCAGCAAAGTGTGGGTGGGAAAGAAGGTAGGATTGCTCTGGGAATTCTCTAATCCACTGTGGGACCATCTTTGCTCTTGGAGGCTTCAGAGTCCCTTCATCCTGGTCCCTCTCTCAGAGCCACAGGGAAAGGGCACACTTTACTGTCTCTACCTTCTAGCTGGGGCACCCTCGCCTACTCCAGGCCTGGCCACTGCCTCTCACAGGAGGCTCAGGGGGCCAGGTGACTCTGGCTCTGCCTCTGGCTAGCTGGGGAGAGGGTCCAAGTCCTTGCCCTCCCTGTGCCTGGGTCAGCTCGCTCTATTAGAAAGGGGCTCCTTTTTCTCATGCCCCTCTTTCCTGGAACCCCCACCAGGGATGAATAAATGGAGAAAACCTGATGCAATCTGAGAAGCCCTCCCAGGCGCAGATTTACACCAGGTGGGCCTTATCTGCTTCTTTGTGAGGTGTTGGTCAAGGCTATATCTGGGCAGAAGGGAAAGGGTGTCAGCCTCTGGGCCATCAGAAAAATGACCCCGTCCTCAAGGGGCTGGCACTTGAGGCATCAGTGAAAACTCTTGAGGCATGTTCAGGACACATTTAAAGCCACAAATTGCATGATCCAGTACTGAACTTTCCTAGACTCTCTCAAGGGCCAGTGCTGGCCCTAACCACACTGGTAAGCCCCTCCTGCCTGCTCTGGCCCACGGGGACCCTCCCTCCTCAGATTAAACCCCTTAGCTTTGGGCTCTGCAGGATGAGGCTCCTCCTGCCTCCACCTACCAAGTCCAACCACAAAGCCAGACCCAAAACCTGGGTCAGACGTGCTGTCTGGCCCTAGGCCTTTGCACACACGGCACCCCACTCCGCATGCCTTCCCTGCCTCCTTTGCTAATGCCTACACCTCCTTTAGAATTGAGCCCAGGTGGAACCTCCTCAGAGCCCCCCTCCTCACTCCTCAGACCTCCCCTGCAGACTGGGGTGTTGTCCTGCAGGGCTCCTTTGGCACCTAGGCTTACTTACCTCCATCCCTTACCCCCTCCCCAGGCTAGTCTATCTGCTCTTCTGTCTACTTCACTGAACTGGAAGTGCCCTGAGGACAGGGCTGGGCCTTGGTCCAGGGCAGTGTCTGGAACGCAGTTTGAAAAATGAATGAATACGGAGAGCTTGTGCTTGTGTGGGGATGAGGCTATATGGGAAGTCTCTGTAATTTCCACTCAATTTGGCTGTGAACCTAAAACTGCTGTAAAAAATACAGTCTATTAATTTTTTTAAAAAATTTTGAATGAAGGCATGAAGGAACACGATCAGCCCTTGATTATGCAACATTGGCTTGCAGAGGCCTCGGGCTACTGTACTGTGTGAAGTACCCCAGGCAGACTGGTCGTCCCTGAAGGGCAGGGACTTCCCTTCCCTCGTCAGCCCCACCAGCCTGCAACCTGCCCAGGCCTGGGTGCACACAGGTGGTGTGCTCTGCCTGGATGGATGACCAGCGCCAATTCCCTGCCCATCCACCTGTGATGCAGTCCGTCAAGGGGCCTGCAAATGCCATCTGAGCTTTGGACTGGGCCCTCCACTGTCTGTGCAGTGGCTGCTGACCCACTGCTGGAAGGTCAGGTTGGCTGCTGAATGTAGCAGGAACTAACCCCAAGGCTCCATGCGTGCATGATCTTGCAGACTTTCTGCCTCTAACCTAGAGTATTCCTGTAACCCAGACTACCACAGTCTCTCCCGGAGCCCCAGAGGGACTGAGCTAGAGCCACAGCAGGATCTGTAGACTGGAAGGGGCAGTCCTGGCTCCAAGATACCTGCCATTAGATTTCTCAGTGTTTCTCTCACCAAACGTAGAAATGGGGCAACTCAGTGAAGACTTTTTTCCCTAGAAATTCACTGCCTTGGCCATCACCTCCCTGGAGGTCCAGGAAGATCACAGGAGGCTGCAGAAGACTTTGGGGCCTCCACCTTGCCACAGCCCCCCACCACACACTCACTCACCTTCCCCAGCCACTGCTTGCATGCCAGTCCTGGGAGAGGCCACACAGAGACTGCAAGGGATGGCCTGCTAAACAGTCTGTCACACTCCAAGACCCAAGACTTCTAGCTCTGTTTCTCCAGGTGGTCTCTTCCTCTGTCTTCCTCCAAAGGCCCTGGGCCTAGGAGGCAGCATGACCCATAGAAAGAGCAAGGGCTTGGAGCCAGCCAGAGCTTCCCCACTTAAAAGCTGTGAGACCTTGAGAAAGTTAAGTAACCTCTTTGAGCCTCAATTTGCTCATCTGTCAAATGGGGATAATAATATCCACCCTAGGGATTGCTATGAGGATTACATTATAAATAGTACCTGTTACTTCACAGGGCACGGCTTCCGAGTGGTACTTCCTTCTCATGCCCTGTGTGTAGGGTGACCATACATCCTGGTTTGCCCAGGACAGTCCCAGTTGATACCTATTGTCCTGGCATATTTATTGCCCCTTTTCACTCTCAGAAGTGCCACTTTGGACAACAAAATACACAGTCAGCTGACCTGTACCTCCTATTCCCAACTCAGGTCCAGCCTGTGTAAGCAGCACCAGCCATTTCTCCTCTCCCCTTTTTAGAGGCTATGTCTTGGTTTGTTGTTAGGAGAATTTTTATACCCTTCTCTCTGAGTCTCAGGTTCTTATTTTTCCTAATGGGGATAGCAATGCCTATCTTAAAGGATGAATAGGAGGAGTAAATGAGATAAGGTATTCAAAGCACATGTCTGGCACAGGCCAGATGCCAGATAAACATGAGTTCCCTTCCATGGCCTGCTCTCCCTGGTTCCTGTCATGCCGATTTCCCCCCAAGAATGGGGCTCCAGAACTCAACTTCTCCCCTACCACGAGCGCGATTTTTGGAAGTTCCAGGTGACAATGAGCTCCCAAGCCATGATCTCTCCTGAGAGCAAGAAACCATCTTCACCCCCACCCCCAGGCTCCACTGCAGGCTCTGAAGGCATCCCAGCCTCTCCTTCCTGCATGCGTCCAGGTGTTTCTGCCTACGCTGTGCTTCCAAGCCCATCGCTACAGCTGGAAACCCTTCAGCCCTCACCTACCTTGCCCACATGAACAGAAGTCACCTTTGAACTCTCTCTCCTCTTTCAGGAATCCAGAGGCCCGAAAGGGAGTCTGCTGGGCCTCCAATCCCTAGGGACCCACTATCTGGGCCAGCAGGCAAAGGGTAACCATGTAATCACAGCAGATAAAGCCACCATGAGACCAGCCTGTTGCAGCAAGGGGATGACATGTTCCCAGATCACACCTGGATAGCAGTGTGTCCTCCCAAGGCCCTGAAGCTCACATCTCCCATCTGCCTCTTGCCCTCACACCCACTTGCTCCCAGCATTCCTTTGCTATTAGACAACTGGCAGTTCTTCTGGCCTGATCCTTCCCGTTGCCTTGCCCCAGGTGGTACCAAACCTGCCTTGAATACTGTAGAATATTTGGTTCCACCAGGAAGCTCTCAGTGTAAACAACCTGTCAGTCACCGGGATCTGACTCCAGGGCTCTTTGTTCAGAGGCACTTGCGTGACATTTCGGATTTTCGTGCTGCCCTAGAAACCGCAACATATGTATGAAGGAAACTACGAGAAGAAAAAGGTAACGAAGCAGCTCCTAAATTGGGACAAAAAACTGGTATCTGGTGGTGGTGGTGGAGGCGGGGGTGTTTCCACGGATCCCAGGGAGGTGAATGCTAATGAGGGCAGCCACTTGTTTGGAGGTGGCTGTAGGGCAAAAAGAGAAACCGGCTAGGTGACCTTCACTTTCCCATCTATAAAATGGAATTAAATATACTAGTTGACTCTATCATGAAGCTGTCGTGTTAGGAGGGTGAGATGAGATCAAGGAAACTCTTAGCAGCGTAGGGAATACAACACACAACCTGAATATAATCTGGGGCTCCCTATGGCTCAACCCTGCACAGAGTCACACTCGGAGAAGCACACACTGGCAAAAGAATTTAGAAGGAAGCCCAATCTTTATTTGGGACTCTTGAAGCACATTAAAGTGTGTCCAAGTCACAATCCTTAGCAACATTCCTCAAAATCCCTTTATTTCCCACCCTCATCTTCTCGTACCCCTTAGCAGCTCAGAGACTCTTTTAAGCCAAACCCCAAACTGTACCCCAACTCTTGGCCAGCCTGCTTGGCTCTGCTGCCACCCCCTCCACCCAGGCCCTCTCAGGAGTTATTATGGAGTTAATCGAGTCTCTGCTCCTTGCTTTAATCTCTCTCCCCCTTTACCAGTTACCAGAATTTGCCACAACAAAGGACCAACCCCAAAAGTAAGACTCCTTTCCTTTTTCCTCCCATCTTCTCAGTTCTGTATCTCAATTTGTTTTCTCTAATTCCACACTACAAAATGTCTAGGAACTATGAGGGCAGACTGAACAATCCTGAGAGAAAAAACTGTGGTAAGCAAAGAAAAACTCTTTTCAGTGGGTGGGACTAGGGACTGTTAATAAATCTTGCACCATCATGCACACAATTGTCATTAAGTTCCCATTCCCCCCACTAGCCACAGGACAGTGTTTTACACTTGCTAATCATGCTGATTTTCCTTCACATCTTCCCTCACTTTTGCACCCCTCCCCTTCCAGAACCATGGGTGTGGCCAAGGCCTTCAGCACAGCCTGGCTCCCTGGCTTAGCATCTGGCTTCCTCCCTGACTCTGACTTCTCAGTTCTCCCATCTGTCCCACATACAGCACGCGGCTGATCTTTACCACCCTCCACACTCACCGTGTGCCTCTCCTGCTGAACAGCTCCCGACTTCCTTAGCACATGGAGTCTAAGTTCCCATCAGGTGGCCCACATCAAGCACGTGGCCGCGTGTCTTCACCCATCATATACACTTTTAACTACACTGGTCTTCCAGTAAGCACCAGCCTGAGTTCTGCTCCCTCCAAAAGCCCACCCTGACTGCCTCTCAAATCTGAACCATGGCACCTAGAGTCTGTGCACACGGTCTCACTTTTGATTTTCTCCCTCATTTGATTGTTTTGTTTTAAAGCCTTGAGTCTTCTTCCCATAAGACCATAAGCTCCTTGAGATCAGGGACCTCAAAGGCTTATAAGGAGCACCCAGGGGTACTCAGAAGTCATCTTCCTCTACTAGCTCATGACAAGAAAAACAGACCTGTTTCTACTCCAAAGACCTTGATGGAAATCTCCAGATGCCCCTGCCAAGTCTTTTGCATTAACTCCCTGCCAAGCCATTTTTAAGAACTTCTGGATAAAGGGCAGAAGGAACCCTTTTAAAAACATATGTAATTATTGCTTTTGTGATAGATAATGTATTCATTTGGCTCAAAACATAAAATGAAGTCGGCCTCCCACCTTTGTTTCTCAACCACCCAGTTCCCCTGCCAAGAGGCAAACAATAGACTGGTTTCTTGTTTATTTTTCAATAGGTATTTGATGCATATACCAGCCAATAGTAATATACCCTCCTTTTCTCCCCCCTTTTTTCATACACAAGCTAGCATGCAATACACAGTTCTGCATCTTGCATTTTCTGTTTAACAATGTGTCTCAGACATCACCCCATCTCAGCTCCTAGAGAGCTTCCTCACACTGTCTTGTGGCCTGTAGTGTTCCAGTGTAGGAACGACTCTAATTTATTTAACCAACCTCCAGTTGTGAGATAGTGAGAGTGTTTTCAGTCTTTTACTACCATACACAACGCTGCAATGAATAGCCTTATTCAGACATGTCATATACGTGAGTGTATCTGTGGGACAAACCCTACAAGTAGAATTGCTGGGTCAAAGGGTAGGGTGCATATGTAATTTTTTTTTTTTTATAATTTTATTTATTTATTTTTCCCCCAAAGCCCCAGTAGATAGTTGTATGTCACAGTTGCACATCCTTCTAGTTGCTGTATGTGGGACGCGGCCTCAGCATGGCCAGAAAAGCGGTGCGTCAGTGCACGCCCGGCATCTGAACCCGGGCTGCCAGCAGCGGAGCGCGCGCACCCAACCGCTAAGCCACAGGGCCGGCCCAGCATATGTAATTTTGATAGATATACCTAGATTGTTCTCCAAAGAGGTTACATCCATTTACACTCCCACCAGCAATGTATGAGGCTGCAGTTCCTCACACCTCGCCAACCTCATAGGTGAAAACTTTCAGTGTAGTTTGATTTGCACCGCTCTCCTCATGAATGTGGTCGAGTAGCTTTTTGTTTCACGTACATTTATGTGTGTGTTTATGTGGACTGGTTTTATCCTCGGCTTTTTTTGTCTTCTTGGTCTTTTTCTATCATTGTATAGGAGCTCTTTATATATGAGGGGAATTAGCCCTTTGTTGTAGAGCTGCAGATAATTTCCCATTTGTTGTTTGTCTTTTGGCCTTGCCTTTGGGCTATTGCCAGGTGGAATTGCTTATTTTTCTGTAGTCAAATTAATCACTCTTTGCTTTTATGGCTCCTAGGTTGTGTATCTTGCTCAGAAAGGAGCAAGACTGCCCCGCTATAAACACCTTTTTAAAATTTTATCAGCACAAGAAGCTTGGAATGACTGCCAGGTTTTGTGAGGAACAGGATAACTCCTGCCCTCCAGGAGATCCCAATTTTAGGGGGACACAAAGAAAACTGATGGTTGCAACTCCATGTTATAATAAATAAAAGGGGGCACAATGGGAACCTGGGCAAGGAACACCTAATTCAGCCTAGGTTGGCCAGGGAAGGCTTTCCAAAGGAGGTGGCCCCAAGTACATTGGAGGCATGAGTAGGAGTCAGCCAGGTGAAGAATGGCCTTCCAGTAAAAGTGGCAGCACATGCAAAGGCAAGAAGCAAGAAGCAACAGGGCTCAGTCAAGGTTGTCCAGAATGGTAAGAGGATAGGGAGCCCTGCAGGGTTGATGTGTGGTTAGGGGTGGAGCTACAAAGATAGGCAGGAACCAGACAATGGATGCCAACTCTGTACCGCCCAGGAGTCAGGGCCTTACCCTGAGGCAGTGAGGAGGCAGCAGAAGGACACATGAGCGGCGTGGAGGAAGAGCTGGAGACAGCCCAGTGAGGAGGCTGGGCCCTGGCTCCAAGGCTTTTGCCTCTTGCCCAGCAGGAGCCACAACAGCCTAGAGAGGCTCCAGGCTGCCAAATAAGAGTGTGAATTTCAGACCCAAATGTTCTATTCTGTCAAACTTCCAGAATTCTATAAAAATCATCAGGGAAGCTAGCATATTCTCTGAGAAACATTTCTACCCAAGATGATGACAATTTTAAGAGCTCTGACTCCTGGTGGGGAAGGCCGTGGGTATCACTCTCATCTCAGCACCTCTCTGGCAGATAGAGCCAGGTAAATACAGCTCGGACACTAACTGCCCTCTCCTCTTAGCTCCAGCCTGGCTCAGGGAACAACTGGGCTCTTCAGCCCCAGACAATTCATCCAGACCCCCATTCAAAATGGGCAACAGGGATGCAGGACTGGAGTGATAGAGTGGTGGACCCCCAAGGATAGGGCCTCCAGCTGACCCTCGTCCTTGGCGACATCTCTTTCCTTCCAGTCAACAAGGCTCAAGGCTCAGTCCTGCTCTGAGTAGCTACAGCCATTTTCAGAGGCCTGTGAACTTCTCTGCTCCCATGGCGTTTCTTTTTTTAATTTTGTGTGTGTGTGAGGAGATCAGCCCTGTGCTAACATCTGCCAATCTTCCTCTTTTTTTCGCTGAGGAAGACTGGCCCTGGGCTAACATCCGTGCCCATCTTCCTCCACTTTATATGGGACGCCACCACAGCATGGCCTGACAAGCGGTGCGTCGGTGCGCGCCTGGGACCTGGGCCAGCGAACCCTGGGCTGCTGAAGCGGAGCTTGTGCACTTAACCGCTTGGGCCACTGGGCCGGCCCCTCCCGTAGCCTTTTAAATCAGGTGTTTTGTAGCAAGTCTCCTGAGCAACTGTCTTCCCTCAAGTGCCTAGCATAGAGCCTTGCACAAGATAAGCACTCAGCAAATGGTAGCAGTTTCTGTTAAAACTGGAAAGCCTCACCATTCACCAGCAGGTTGCTGAGGGGAAGGAAGGGTGACGTGGACAGGAGGAGGGAAGTTGGAAACCATTTAAATGGAACTTGGGGATTGTCTCTGGATTTCAGTTACCAGGCCCTCCCCAAGCCCCAACCCCTAAACCAGTCAAAGAGGTTGGTTCTTGATGCTATTTTATTTATATTTTCTTTAGTGCCCTAAGGCCATTTTATCGCAAAAGATCACTTGATCAAGTCAAGTGCTGTAGAGATAAAGGCTCTTGGAGGCTGCTGGAGGCCTAGGTTCCAGCCAGAGGCTTCCTGGTGCCCCTGGAAGGCACCTCTACCCTCAGTGGTCCGAGGGCATGCATGGGGTGCCCGCTCACCCCTGGCCTGGAAGGCAGGAGGGCAGGAAGCCCGCCCCAACCTCAGCTCCAAACAGGCCAACAAGTCCCTCCCCACTGCAGCCATCAAACAGCAAGTGGGTCAAAGGCAGGGCAGTGGAAGGTTTCTAGGGCAGAGCCCTGTCTCTCTGGAATCTACTTCCCCGTTCGTGTGGGGGGCGGGGAGGAGACAGACAACCAGGCCCCTTCTCAGGCACAGCAAACCTGATGAGGACAACATCAGGAAGCAAAGGGCCTGAGTTCCAGGGCAGGTTCCAACCCTCCTGGCCGTGTGCCTGTCACCTGAAAAAGGCCACATCAGCTAGGGTCAGGATTTTATTTTTCCCAAAATGAGACAGCCTATTTCAGTAAATGTTGGGAAAGCTCACTGGTATGTATACATATCTAGCTTTAACTTCTGTTTATTTGACATTTACTACACACGAGGCACTCACTGGGGTATTTTGCACATATTATCTCATTTAATCCTTTCAACACTCTAGGAGAGTAGGATGATAATACATATGAGGAAGTAAGGGTCTGAAAGGCTGAGCCCTGAGCCAAGGTCCCACTGCTAGTATGTGTCAGAGCTGGGATCTGAACTAGGGGCTGTCTGGCTTCAGAGTCCTTTGCCCTTAACCACCATATGACATGAAGACTAAGGAGTGCCGGTCAGTCATCAGCCCAGACCCTTCCCCAGCCACACCTAGCAATGCCTCTGATCTCTGAGGCCACAGATGGGTTATAAAGGAAGGACAGAGTCTCCTACATGGTCACTTTATTCTCCAGTACCCCCGATCTCATGGCCTGGTCTGTGGGGAAATCTCAGGGACTTTCCAACTCACAGGCCTCCCTGGCTCTGTGTGGCACCTGGGCACCTCACCAGGGAGCTGAAGTTCCAAAGGCCTGGCCAGGTGCCCACCACGCTGGGCATCTCCAGCTTTGGCTGTTTCTAAAAGCGGCTCCTGGGCACAATGTAGAATCAAGGTTTCTCAGGAACTCCTCAGTCCCTCTCCCAGAGCACAGTGACAGTACAGCAGCTTGCTCCTCTTGGTTGCTGTACCTATCCAGGACAAGGTGGGGAGGGGCTCCAGAAAGCGAGTGTCTCCTAATAGGAAAGAAATTGAGACCTGGGCCTTTGGTCTAGTTTAACCTGGGGCCAGTCAGGCCCCTGGGAGGCCCTAGAGCAGGCCCAGGCCGGACCCCTACTCAGTAAATGCAGGAGTCTTCATCATATTTTGCAAATGTCCATCTTCTTCACCAACTTGGCCTGAAAACACGCTGAGTGCAGAGGGACACACACAACAGAAATCCTGGGTTCAACTCTGCTGGAAGCCACCATGCAGGGAGAGGACTTCTTTCACTTTGTCCACAATGGTGCCCACCTCAGCCATGGCCCCCAGACCTAGGAGCAAAGTTCTGCTGTGGCTCTGCAGACTGAGGCAGGGGACCATCCCTCCCCGACCCTGCTCAATACTTCCCCAGTGCACATGCTCCACCCAGAGCCCAATGCCTAAGAAGGCCAGGATGGTCTCAGCCTGAGCTAGACCCATCACTTCCCTTCCAAGACACCCCCAGGACAGGCTTCAGGAATAGTTACAGTAGCCATCATGAACTGTGTATGGGCTGCATGCCAGGGACGATACCAGGCACTTTACACACACTATCTCATTTAATCCTAACAACTCTGAGAGGAAGGAATTATGACTTCCATTTCCCAGATGAGAAAGCTGAGCTCAGAGGTAAATGGTTTTGCCCGAGGTCACAACACGCTGGGATCTGAACCCAGATCTGACCCCAAAGCTGAGCCCTTCCGCAGCCCCGGGCTGTGAGGATGGGCTGTGAGCCTGACCAGATAGATGCCCACCTTGGTCTCCACACACCAGCTTCTTGGCCACACAGGGAATCTCGACATAGCCGAAGGCCTTGAGCTGGCCCACCTGTTGCGCGGTGATGGGGTGCTCCCACATGGCGGTGTTCATCGCCGGGCAGAAGAGCAGAGGCTTGCTGCGGTCCCAGGCCCGGATGACACAGGTCTGTGAAGAAGGTCCCAGGGTAGGGGGTGAGAGGGTGGGCGTGCCTGCTGCTCTGCCTGCCACCCCTCCCCAGCCCTTCCAAATCCTACGCACTGTCCTCCGGGCCATAGCCAGTCATGGGCTTGGGATGACTACTATCTGCAGGGAGCTGTCTCACGTCCCTTAGGGGGTAGGGATGTGTCTCCTCGCCCCTCTCCACCTCCCCAAGGCTCTGGCATGGGGCCCTATAAACAGGAGACGCTCCACCAATGCACACAATGGCCCAGCCACCTCCAAACAGACCTTCCCTCCTGTGCAGAAAGGTCTCCCTGTGCCCAAGCATAAGGCTTCTCCATAGCAGGCCACACCTCGCAGAAAGAAGCAACCGTGGAGAGCAGAAGGCAGGCTTTGCAGATCCCCACAAAGCTAAGGACCAGACTGCTCATCAGGTGGGGCCCATCTATCCTGACACTGGCTCTACTTTGAGGCCAACTAAAGCTCGGCAATGAAAATAACATCTTACATATGACAAAAACCCTCTTGCGTATATTATCCCATGAACCCTCACTGCAACCCTGTAAATAAGGTGCTGTCCCGTTTCACAGATGGGGAAGCTGCACTCCCCAGAGGCGAGCGGTTATCCAAGGTCACACGGAGACAATGATCCAGGGCTTGAGGCTTTGCACGCCACCCATGTGATCCTCCACCGCGCCACGCAGCCTCCCGATTGCCAGGCGATCCACCAAGTCACAGACCAGAGCAGCTGTGAAAGGGACCGACCTGCTCACAGAGTCCTTAGTGCTGTGGGCTGTGAAATCACATAGACCTGGGTTTAAATCTCAGCTGTGCTATCTACTATTTCTAGCAATGAGAACTTGGACAAGTTATTTAATGTCTGGAGTCTCAGCTTTTTCTCTGCAAAAGTCCCCCCACCCCTGGGTGGTTGTGAGGATAGAGGGTAAAAATGCTTAAAGCTCCTCTCACAGGGCCTGGCACAAAGTAAACAGTAGCCCCTGTTATGATCACAGGCACAGGCTCCCTGGACCGGGGGCTGCCTGGGGGAGAAGTAAGCTCTGGGGCCCACAGGAGTGTGCTCCCCCGTGCTCTGACTGCTCCAGCACCTCCTCCCGGGCCGTGGGCCTCTTGGGGAGACAGTGGCTGGCACGCCCCTTCCCTGACGTGGAGCCCCTCTGGGAAATGAGCGAGGAGTCCAGAGAACAATGCCACAAACAGGCTAGGGCCAATGCCTCCCCTCTCGGTGCCCCTGCCCTCTCCTAGGGACAGGAAGGAAGCGGGACAGCACACAGCCTCAGGATCCAGCTGCTTGTGCAGTTTCAGACACCAGCGTTTATTTCCCACAAGTCCTCCCAATTCGGCAACCAGGCTATGAGTGGCCAGTTTCAGTCACGCTTCCTCTTGGCCCTGTGCCACCTGCTGCTTCTGCAGAAGTCATGAGCATACCTAGAAGAGCCCCTGGACTACGTGTGGGGTGAGTGGGAGCTGGGCTGGGGTTTCTAGCTGTCCTCAAAGCAAAGCACGCCGACCAGAGCAGAAACCCAACACCTCCGTGTCCCACGCCTCTCGAGCTCTTCCCAGCTCAGCTCAGCACTTCCTAGACAAACCACGGCTCCTCCGAACCTTCCAGCAGCAGGAGGGATGAGAGGAGGAACCAGTTCCCAGAGTCACTTCTGTTTGGCCAGTGTGGAGTTCAGCACCTCAGGGTCTGCCCCTGGGAATCTGCTTGGGTGGAGAGAAGGCCTGGATCCCGCTAAGGAGACCAGCTCCCAACTGGACTGGTGACCCAGGGAAGTCACCTCCTCTTTCTGGATTGGATCTGCTTGGCTATTTAGCAGAAAGAAGGGGCAGCGCCTGAGTGGGCCAGAGGACAGAAGGAGATGCACATCGCCGAGGCCAAGGGCCCGGAGGCTGGGTGAACAGGTTCACACCTAGCACGCTGCTCTAACCGCACCCCAAGTTCTTGGCACGGGAAAGGGAAAAGATCTGAAGGAGGAAGGTAGCAGGGTGAGCTTCTTTTCAGGGATATAAGGAGAGAACATCTTTTGAGAGAGGACAGAACCACAGACCAAACATGATGACAGATTAAACTTTATAAGATTTGCAAAATATTTGTGCCTTCAAGTGAAACCCTTTGAGGCAAATGGCCTGGGGGCTCATCTTAGGAACATATTCTACTGCTCAGCCAACTCAGGAGGTGGGAACCCCAAAGATTTCAGGGAAGGATGGCAGCTTTGAAGAAAAAAGGGAAGCAGAGCTTTCGGGAAGAAGGAAGGAAGCCTCAGAGAGCCAGTCCAGGCCAAGGCTTACCTCCTAGAGGTCAGCGTGCTTCGTCACATCAGCTGGCTGCTGACCAGCCAGTGGGAAGCCTGGAGGTTTGGTGAGATGGTGCCGTCACACACAACTCTGACCCTCTTAGACAACGGCGGTCAGGAGCCTCAGCTGTGCCAGCTGCCCCATCAGCCTGGCACCAGACCCACTGGGAAGCCTTCTTGGTAACACTGCTCCAAGCCTCGCCCTTCTCTGCACCCCTACCCTGCTCCTGGCCACATAGTCTGGGTGTTGCTCTTCTTCTGGTCACCTGTGCTCTTATTAAAATGATGCTTAAATCACTAGCAGATTCTTCAAGAAGTGCCTTAAGCGCCCATCAACAAGCATACGAGGAGACTAACCTCCTATCTGACCCCAAAAAATCTTGACTCCGCTTCGTTATTCACTACTTGACCATATTTTTTTTTTTTTAAAGATTTTATTTATTTATTTTCCCCCCAAAGCCCCAGTAGATTGTTGTATGTCATAGCTGCACATCCTTCTAGTTGCTGTATGTGGGACGTGGCCTCAGCATGGCCGGAGAAGCGGTGCGTGGGTTCGCACCCGGGATCCGAACCCGGGCCGCCAGCAGCAGAGCGCACGCACTTAACCGCTAAGCCACGGGGCCGGCCCTACTTGACCATATTAAACTCTGAAAAACTCCTGGCTGTTTGCCAAAGTCAAATTACTAATTACTGCATACATATAATAAGTATTTATTGAACACCTCCTGTATGCCCAGCTCTGTGCAAGGTGGTGACTCCATTGTCAAATGGGGTCATTTAAGACTGTACCACACACCAGAGCACATTCCCTTCTCACCTGCATGGGTGACCAAAAACCCTCTCCTTCCAGACTGTGAGGTCCCTGTTTCCTGTGTGTCCCTCTGCCTGGGGCCTGGTTCATGGCAGATAAAAGCTCAATGAATGAGGGAAAGGGGGTGACAGGGAGGGGGAGGGAGGAGAAAGATCCTGCTCAAACCTTCCCAGGATGAGCATATAAACAAAGGCTCTTTAAGGATAATAGCTCCCGGGACGTCCCTTAGGCCTAAGACAATCCCCACTTTGTACAGCTGGACTTCCATTCCTCTCTTCCACTACCCACCAGCTCGCACCTCTCACTCTGTCCTTTTCCTCTCTTTCTCTCTAAGCTTTCCATAATATACAGGAAAACCGCATCTCAGCCTTGTGGCTAACGCCACAGGAGAGATAAGTGAGCCTGAGAGATCCAGGAGGAAGTCAACCCTCTTATCAGATTACCCATGTGGATATGCAGATCCCCGTGAGAGGGTAGAGCTGACTGGGGCAGGCAATGGGGCTGGGTAGGGAGACCAATGGAGGAGCACGTCAAGGGCAGCCCATGAATGAAGGACAAAGGAGGAGGAGCTGAGCTTGAGGGGCAGGTGAGAGGCAGACACCCTCAGAGAGCATCCACAAGTCAAGCCAACTCATCAGGACCAGGTCTTCTGCCCACTTGGCAGAGCATAGGTGAGAACAAGTCCGGGGGTAGGGGGCGGTCCAGGGGGACTGTATTCTGAGCAAACTAGCCCCACCATAACAGGATTCCAAGGCGAGAACTTTGTACAAAAGCAGTCTGCAGTTCAGCAAACTGCGAGTGAGGCCCAGGGAGGGAGGAGGGCACAGAGAGTCACTCACAAGCAAGTTGTCACAGATGCCACTAGCCACCTTCCCCAGAGTATTCGCATCAAGAGGAGCCACCAGCATGAGGTCTGCCCACCTCCGGAGGTCAATGTGGAGAACTGGATCGGACCGGCGCTTCCACATCTGGCAGAGGGAAGGAAAGGGGGTCACCGGGCCAGCCACTCACTCAGTGTGGAGGGAGGAAGGCGGACGGGGAGGGCTAAGGCAGGCCAGGTACACTAAGTCAGGAACCGGAGGGAGACCTCCTGAGCGACCCCTGTCCAAGTCCACTCGCAGTTCCCTCTCACAGCTAAGCTAGTGAGCATGGGCTATGGAGCCAACAGCCTGAGAGAAACCAGGCCTGAGGAAACAAACGCCCCTTGTCTCTCCAAGCTATTCCCTTTATGGTTTGGTTTTCAAGAGAACTGACATCTGGCAGGGAACTCCTGGCCTGTCTGCTTGAGGCGGATGCTTGGGTTGTCCAAGCCAGTGGAAGGGCTCTGGGGCGGTGAGAAACGGAGGGGGTGGGGTGAGGAAGACAGGCCAGTCAGAAATGTTCTAGGCTGAGAATGTTTAAAAATGCCTGGCAGGGCACCCCTGTGAGGCCCACACTTGACGTCTGGTGAATCGGCCCACGCCCGCCCCTCTGTGGGAGAGCAGAAGCAGAGCCCAGCGGCCGTGGGAAGTGAGGCACTCTCAACAGCCCTGACACTGGGAGCCACGTGGACAAGGGTGGTGGGAACAGAGCTCCTCTGTGGTTTCATCAGCCCAGATAAGTACAAGGACACTCACCCTCAGGCACGGGGCCAAAGCTGAGCTTTGCCTGGGGTGGGAGGAGCTGCAGGCCTCCTGCAGGCCAGAAGCTAGACAGATGTTTTCCTCATCGCCTCTGCCCAGCGGGCCCTGACCACTGACTTGAGCCTGGCCTGTCTGCTCCCGCCACCAGGACTAGAGGCTGCAGGGAGGACAGTCCTGTCCTGTTGGCAGAAACGCCATGGCACTCAGCCCTGAGGGTCCCCAACACTAACCTCCCATTCATCAGCATCGCTGTAGAGGGTGACAGGAACATCCTGGGGACTGTAGAAATGTTTGGCTCTCTCAGTTGTGACCACTGCTACTTCCAGCTGTCACCAAGAAAAAGTGGAGGTGGGGGGAGGGAGGGAAAGAAAAACTGTTACCAGAGCCACTGGCCTGGAGGCCACACGGGGCCAGGCCAGGCAAGGGCTTTCTTCATAGCCTGGCTGTGGCTCTCCCTTCGCAGCAGGGAGCCCCATGTCTGCATAGCTACTTCCGCTGTCACCCAAAGGTCAGGCCCCACCAGGTGCAGCCGTTTCACTTCCCTTCTGGGGGCTGCTGAGGAATGAGTCACCAACTGCCCAGTGCATATAAAGCTGCAGGCTCCCGCCGCTCAGGCAGAGTGAGATGAGAGGCAGATGCAGGCGCGGTGACGGGAAGGGAACCCAAGGCAAGAGGGCCACAGAGGCCATGGGAGGCAGGAGGGGCCACCCTGAGGAGGGTGAGAGGTCCCGAGCTCTGGGCCACACTGCAGCCCTGCCCTCTGCAGGCCAAGGCTCTGGGGAGCTGGAGCCCTGCACACGGTGTCTGCACCCAGGCCCCAACAAGAAAGCAGGCAGAGTCCCTTCGTGTACTTCTAGGAACAAGGCCTCGTGGGCTCCAGCTGCAGACAAGCTCCAGGAAAACTAAACCTGTGTGCCCCACACTCATGGGGCAAGAATGAAGTTTACCTTCACACTACTCATTTTCTAGATAAATTAATAATGCAAACAAGGGGATGGTTAAGGTGCTTAGCAGAACAAATGGCTGTGAGAAACAGCACCCAGTAGTGTGAATGGCTCTAGAAGGGTTGTCATCATGTGTAAAATGAGACGTCAGACTAGCAAGCTGGCAGAGTCGAGGGGCCCACAAGAGGTGGCTGGGAGGGGAAGGGTCTAGGAAATCACATCTTTGGGGGACATTTATCCAGCAGGGAGAAGAGTCCAAAGTGACAAGCACAGAATCATCGACTAACCAGAGCAAGGGTCATGGGTGGCCGTGTCTGGGCCAGATCCAGCCTGCAGACACACTATTTCCCCTGCATGGGGTTATAAACGTTTTTGTTTATTTGTATGTATGCCAATACATACAAATCAGGAGATTTCACATAGAAAATCCAATTTCCTGGCTTCTCTTGAAAAACTGAAAGCTCTGGCACTGCTGGGCCCACATTACTACTTGATAATGATTTGGTGCCATTGAGTAATGGCTGCCTCTTTGGATGCCCTTCGATAGGCCATGCCCATGACAATTCAACCTAGTCCCTACCCCTCCCTATCATCTCACCGAGGCCCCCCTCTCCTCATTTGTTTCCTGCCTGTTGTAGGACAGTGTTCTTCTGCACAGTACCTAGGAGTGAAGCTAGGGGGCCCGGCCTGGTGCCTTAGCGGTTAAGTTCGTGCACTCCTCTTCAGCAGCCCAGGGTTCACCGGTTCGGGTCCTAGGCATGGACCTACTCACTGCTCGTCAAGCCATGCTGAGGTGGCATCCCACGGAGAACTAGTAGGACCTACAACTAGGATATAGAACTATGTACTGAGGCTTTGGGGAGAAAAAAGAAAAAAAAAGAGGAAGATTGGCAACAGATGTTAGCTCAGGGCCAACCTTCCTCAAAAAAAGAAAGAAAGAAAAAAAAGAGAGAAGCTGGGACCAAGGAGTTGAAATCTCAGAGAGGCAGACTACGGAAGAACTGCAGATGGTCTGGCATTCCCAGCTCTACTGGAGAGCTCCTGAACCTGTCCATCCTCCCTCTCACTCCCTCTTAAAGTCTACCATCCTCAGAAGTTGCATAAAATCTCAGGGACCTTTTTTGTGTGTATATGAGGAAGATTAGCCCTGAGCTAACATTTGTTGCCAATTCTCCTCTTTTTGCTGAGGAAGATTGGCCCTGGGCTGACATCTGTACCCATCTTCCTCTACTTTATATGGGACGCCGCCACAGCATGGCTTGACAAGCGGTGCATCAGTCTGTGCCCAGGATCCAAACCTGCGAACCCCGGACCGCCGAAGCGGAGTGAGCACACTTAACCGCTACACCACCGGGCCAGCCACTCAGGGACCTTATTAAAGGTCATTTAAACCAGTGGAGTCCCCTCTAGGACAGCCCTGAACAAGCCTTGTCCAGTTCTGAAGAAGACGGCAAATGAACAGGGCTGCAGTCCCCCGACAGAACCCAGCCCTGGAGAAATAAATCTGACTAATAATGAGTTCCAGAAAGAGAGGACAGAAAAATAGAGAGGAGAAAATTATGAAAGAAATGAAATGAAATTTCCCAGAACTGAAGACCTCAGAGGTGGGAGCCAGCTCTTCTGCCTGTAGGGGTCTAAGAAGGTGTCGCACTGTTAGGCTCAGAGAACCTGGAGCATCACGTCCCTGGCCCACTGAGTGTCTGTCAACGGAGCCTGAGCCCACATCAGCTCTTCTGGAAGCCACATTCTCCTGCTGATGGATATGGGGTTTGCAATCAGCAAAAACTCAAAAGAGTTCTTCTCACCCATGTTGCTACTAAGCCACAAGCCTCAACTGTACCCACACAGTTACTTTCTGGTCCCAAATGCAGTCCCTCACATTTCCCTGGTAAATTACACCTTTCCAAGAGTTGGCCCCTGTTTGCTCAGTCTCCGGAGAGCTCCTGACATCTCAAGCCTGTTCCTCCTGGCCTGTTCTCAACCAGCAGCCTGAGACACGAATACAAACCATGAACAGAACAAGGTCAAGAACAGAGCCTGTCCATGGGGTCCACAGGTTGGGCAGGGCAGGCGGGAAGAATCAGGAACGAACCCTCTCCAAGGAGGATATTTCACTGGTTATAAACATGTTGACAACATCACCAGGTGGTCCGGGGGATGTCCTAAGATTCCATCAAAGGCCTCACCTAAATCCAAAAATACTTTGTCTAATATCCAAAAAACTAAACTAAAATTGGTATGCCTTGTTCCCAGCAAGCCCAGTCAAGCCCCAGTGACAAACATTGTCTAAATGCTCATAAGCCTCGTCTATAGTAATTTGTGGAGCCCACCTCCCTTGCCTTTTTGATAAATGGACATTAGTCGTCTCCAGCCCCCAGCCCCTCTGCTGTTCCCCACACATCCTGTAGGTCACCAACCACAACCTCAGCACCCCAGGACAGAACTTGCCCAGGTCAGGAGATGAATCACCCAACTTGGGTTCAAGTCCCTTCTACCACCCTTTGTCCTACTTTTTCAAGCTCAAAAGAAAAAATGGAAACAAAATGGGACTCAAGAGTCCCTCCCATTTCTTTCTGTCCCCTCCTAATGTTACACCATTGGCCTCCAGGACCAGGCGTGGTTTCATTGTTCTTTTTCCAAAGTATGTTAACAGCCCCCTCGGTCGTCCTGAGTTTCACTGCAAGCTTCAGCTCACCCTGGTGGCTTCTGACCACATTCTACCTTCCTCTTTGGTTACATGTCCTCCTTTCCATTTAACTGCTCTCCAATCTCCCTCAACAGAGGGCTTCCCAGGTAGCCATATCAGTTTCTGGTCACTGCCTTCTGTTCCTCATAGGGACAGCTTTCTTTCATCTCTAAGAGCTTCCCAACCACTTAAGAACATCCCAGTTCATCCTCTCTCTATTCTGAAATTTAGAAACCTGCTTCCTGAAGATCTAGTTCCCCTACTCTCCCCAACTCCTAAACCACCTGCCAGTTCTCAAAGTGAGGCCTGTGCCTAGGGCCAGCCTTCAGAAACATTGCCAGTTTGGTAAAGGCCCTGTTCAGGGGATCCCTCCTCCCTTCCAGCTCTACCTTTTCTTTCCCTCTACATCCCCTTCATGGTCTCAGAGCCTTCATACTGCCTCCCCTGACCCCTGGGGAGTTCCCACCAGGGGTCCAGGTAGGCCTCCCACCCTGGGCACCAGCCTGAGATCTTCCCTCGAAGCTCCTTCCCCAGTCTCTGAGCCATCCCTCTCTGGCTGCCGTCCCAGGTTACCTAGTCGTTGTTAGGGTGCTTCCTGGGATCAATGTCTTTACCTCAAGAGTAATGTGAAGAGTATGTGATGAGCCATCCTACCCAATGCCCCTCCCCTGACCCTGCTGAAGCAGCCACCTCTCCTTGGCAGTGACCCTGACCCCAGTGCTGCCTGGCAGGCCCAGGCCAGTTTTTCTGGTTTTAGAGGGATGTCACTTGATCTGATTCATCAGCCCTACAGGCTTTCTTCTTTTATTTTCATTCACTCTGCCAAAAGGTCCTGGGAGCCAAGGGCCGGGCCCTGGGTTTGCATACATAAAAATATATATATGTGCTATATATATATATATAGCATGTTGTGCTACTTTCTGAGATACTAAATAACTCAGACTATTCACTCATTCACCCTGACCTTTGCCCCAGCAAATGCCAAGGAGCCCTGGCAGGGCAGAAAACTCCTGAGGGCGGGAGCCCTCCTTGACTTTCTCTCACACCCTCCTGGGTCCTGGTAGAAGCAGGGCTGGGCATAAACAATCTCCCACACACTACAGAGTTCCTGAAAGGCAGCTCTGTGCTTGGGCCCCTGGCGAGAGCCCTGGCAAAGTTTTTATATCTAATACTTTTAACCTGAACCTCTTTATGTCATGTGACCAAGGCTTGGCCAGACCCTGTTATATAAGCTGCCTGCATTTTGCCTGGCATTTATAGAGATTCCTTTCTGAAACCAGTTGGCAAGTCTGGTTTCCTTTCCTCTGAAGATACATCAGCAATCCCATCTGGAGCTCCTGGAGAGTCAGGGAGGAGAAACGGAAACAGAATTTGGGGTGATACCTCTACTTTTACTTTTAGGCCCCTAGTCTGGCCAGGCTGCTTCTGGGGCAGATTATCAAAGGGACCTGTGGAGAAGCACTTTCATAGCCACAGGATGAGACACATCCCATGGCCTGAATTTCCACCTCCAATCCCATCTCTGGCACAGGGACACACAGACGCTGTTCACACCACAGTGCCTGTCCCTGCCGCCTTCAGCCAAGAGGGAGGCAGCACAGAGCAGGGAGAAGCCAGCTCCAGAGTGGCCACCTGCGTTTGCACTGCTAGCTCTGCGACCTTGGGCAAGTTACCTCTCCTCTCCAAACCCCAGCTTCCCATCTTTAAAATGAGGATAAGGGGGCTGGCCCCGTGGCTTAGCAGTTAAGTGCACGCGCTCTGCTACTGGCAGCCCAGGTTCGGATCCCAGGCGCGCACTGATGCACCGCTTCTCCGGCCATGCTGAGGCCGCGTCCCACATGCAGCAACTAGAAGGATGTGCAACTGTGACATAAAACTATCTACTAGGGCTTCGGGGGGGGGGGAAAAAAAGAACTATCCAACAGAACTCTCTGCAATGATAGAAACATGTCACACCTGCGCTGTCCAGTGTTGGAGCCACTAGCCACACATAGCTATTGAGCACTTGGGGTGTGGCTTGAGGAACTGAATTTTCGGTTTAATTTTAATAATTTAAATTTAAATTTGAACGTGGCTAGTGGCTACTGTATTAGATAGCACAGCTCTGGTATACGCAAGTAAAGAAAAGCCCCAGCTGAAAGCCCCAGCTGAGTGGCTGGAAGGGTGGCTAGTAGGGTGTGTGATGACAGCTCCACGGGGGACTGTTGAGGATTCTAAAGAGGAAGCACCAGCCATGACTTAACCTGTCACATGGCAAGGAACCCAGAGATTTAGTGGCTCAGGCCTCTGGGCTGGCACACGCAGCAGAGGCCCCTGACGTTGGGTTGGCCGGTGTTGACACTGCCAGTCCCCACGGCCTGGGCGCCAGCCAAGAAGGTGACACAAACCTGAGCATGGGGGTGGCAGGTATACTCCAGGAAAAAGGACTCAGTGCCCAGGGCAGTTGGCACATGGGGCAGGGAGCTGTGGAGGAGGTGGTCTCATTAACGAATCCCTGAGGATTGGCTGAGTGGGTGTCCCAATGCCTCATAATGATGTCTCGACTCTGCAAACATTTACTAAGCTGATTCTAGGCATGGGGGCCAGAGCTGGTAAGACATGAACTTTGCCCTCAGTAAGGGTCAGTCTAACAAGCAGGTGGGGTATATATGACCCCCGACCATAAAGCAAGGCAGACGAGGTAAGAGTCCACAGTTTCCTGGGGATTCTCATCCTCACAGCCATCGTTAGCTTAAGCAGAGAATGCCCATGCTCCAGATCTGAGCTCAAGTTCACCTGCTGATGGGAGTAAGGAAACCCGGCCTCAAGCCCCAGTTCTGTCAGCTCACTGGCTGGGGGATCTTGGATAAATCCCTCTTCCTCTCTGGCCTTGGTTTTCCCTTTTGAGCCCTGAGCCATTTAGACCATATGGCCTCCAGGGGTACGTCCAGCTCTCTCTGAATAGGATGTGCCATCTCAGCCCTCTCGTGACCCTTGCCCTTTCCCACCAGGCTCTGCAGGGAAAGCCTTTCTCTCATCTGCCTCCAAATGGGCCTCCTGGGGGAGCTGGTATTCTGATCACATCAGCCCTTCCTGCCATTCAAGCAGGACCAAGCTGCCAATCCCTCTGTGCCCTTCCCCAACCAGAGAAAATTCTCAGGATGGAGCTAGAGAGGTGGCCTGCAGAGGCCCTCCATGGGGACACTGTTCTGGGATATCAGGGAAGGACCCTGGGGTGCAGGATCCCTCAGTCCAGGGCTGGCTGCCTCTGACCAGCGGCCTGCAAAGCTCACTCCCCGGAGGAGCAGGCCAGGAAAGGAAGGGGCCAGCCACGCCAGCACAGGCCCAGATAAACGCCTCAGAGCACTACAGTTGAACAGACCAGTTTCCATAGCAGGACCACAGAGCAGGCAGGCGGCCCCTGCCCGGAAAGAAAGGGAAACCTCAAACCAGGCCTTGTTTCTCCTGCTCTTTCCTCCACGAGCATTAAAAAAAAAAAAGCATAAAGTTACACAGAATGTTCCATAATATCCCCACTGAAAGCCCCACTGACTTTAAAAATAAAATAAACAGACGCAGGGGTTAGAAAATTAAAATTGAACAGAATGACACGAAATGAAAAATGCAAGGCTCCCTTCCTGCCCCCATCTCTCCACAAGGGTAACCACCTCCAGGAAGAAGTGCAGGCAGTAACTCAGAGATGTGAACATACAAAAGGAATCATACTCTATACCAGCGGTTGGCGAACTTTTTCTATAAAGGGCCAGATGCTATTTTAGGCTTTGTCACAATTACTCAACTCTGTAGTAGCCAGATTGCAGCCATGGGCAGTACTTAAATGATGAGTGTGGCTGTGTTCCAAAAAAACATTATGGACACTGAAATTTGAATTTCGTGTAATTTTATGTGTCACAAAATATTCTTCTTTTGATTCTTTTTAACCACTTAAAAATGTAAAAACCATCCTTAGCTTGCAGGCCATACAAACACAGGCAACAAGACTAGGCTTGGCCTGTGGGCCACGGTTTGCTGACTCCTGCACCTTGCCCATTTCACTTATATCTATTTTTTGTCTGTGTGTGAGGAAGATCGGCCCTGAGCTAACATCTGCCAATCCTCCTCTTTTTGCTAAGAAAGACTGGCCCTGGGCTAACAACCTTGCCCATCTTCCTCCACTTTATATGAGATGCCGCCACAGCATGGCCTGACAAGCGGTGCATCGGTGCGCGCCCGGGATCTGAACCGGCGAACCCAGGCCACCGCAGCGGAGTGCGCGCTCTTAACCGCTTGCACCACCGGGCCGGCCCCTTCACTTATATCTTGATGATTGTCCCACATCAGCACACAGAGATCCATCCATTCTTCTGAACCGCTTCCTTGCAATCCATTGAGAGGCTGTACCATAACTGCACCACAGCTCTCTATTGTTGGACATTTGTTTGTTTCCAGTTTTGTTTTGAAATGATCAACAATGCCATAATAAACATCCTGGTACATACAGTGACTTCTGTACCCTACAGGGTTCAATCCTACGGGTGAATCAAGGGCTGTGAACATTTTTGATTTCTCTAGATATTCCCAAATGGTCCTCCAGAAAAACAGAATTTATTTCCTACTGCGTATGAGCGGGGCCCTCTTTCCCTCACCCATGGCAGCCCTGAATGTCCTGACAGGCATTCTAGAAATTTACTTCTCTAAGCCCAGGGCCTGGCAACCCCCTGAGCGAGAGATTTTCTCCACCTTTGGAAATCCCCTTCTGGCTCTCAGCCCTGCTGTCGCCTGTTGTGGCAGGAGCTAGAGAGGGGTCTGTCTTCTCCTCCCAAGTAAGAAGGATGCCAACCAAAGGGCAGAAATGGAGCTGACAGCTCAGTCATAACTGCTGCCCAATTACAAGACAGTCACAGAACTGCAAAACACCCTGAAGCTCCTGAACCCCAGCACCTTCTCTTAGGCTGCGTTCAGGTCCTAGTCCTTTTTGCCTTCACATCTAGGATCTTCTACCACCAGTGCCAGAAGAGGCCTCAGAGGATGGATCATTTGAGTACCCGCCCCCCACTTCATTGCTGGGATAAGAAAACTGAGGCCATAAAGAAGAACTGACTTGCCCAGAGTCCCAGTGTGAGAAATCCTCTATGCTCAGCAGCCTCTCTTGAGGTAAGGCTGGCGCCCACGGTCCAACTCCTCCTACCTCACGTAAAGGCTCCAAGCCTTCTTTGTTGGTGGCCACTCTCCCCGACTGCTATGTGAAGCATGAAGCCAAATCTACCCCTCTCCACCACCCCGTCACGGTCCCCTGGTCTGGCTCCAGGTCGGTGGCTCCCCTGGGATGCCTGGACACACTGGTGAATCCGGAGTAGTTCTGGTCTGTAGAATCACCCGGGCCCCTGCAGCCCATACCCCTGCTGCTCGTTTGCTAGTCAAAACCTCGGTATGCCTAAGGGAGCTCGTATGAACCCATGACTTAGCAGGCAAAGAGCTAAGAATGACTGCTCCAGAGGACAGACATTGCTCCTGAGGGTGACCCAGAGAGGGGGCAATGGGGAGAGCAGTACCATCAGGGAATGTGGGGAAGGGCTAGGGGAAAGGCCACTGCCTCGGGGCCAACACAAGGCAAGCCAGGGATCCATCTTGGTTACCAAACCTCACAAGGACCCCGCCGAGCAAACCCAGGCTCTTTGGTGAGCCATCTCCCTGCAGGATGAGAGGGCCAAGAGGTGAGAAGGAAGCGGGCCCCTCCACATAAGCAGATGGACTGTGACTCCATGGCTTTTGCCACATGAGCTGTCTCGCCAACTCAACACCTCACATCACGTGGCTGGCCCAAAGGACATGACAACAAGGGGAGCGGGTGAAGGACAGGAAACAAATACTGTTAAGTGCTTCCGTGTGCCAGGAGGCACACCTAGTTGTTGGTACAAGATGACAAACCGTTTCATCTGTGTCTCCCTCCCCCAGCCTTGATAAGAGCCTGAGGGGATGGGTGGCAGTAATCAACCTCATTTTAAAACGAGAAAGGCAGGCTGCAAGAGGCTAAGTCAGGGAGTCCTCCCTCTCAGGTCAGTGGCCTTTGGCTGCCTGACTTCAGGCTTCAAATCCAGCCAGAGAGAGAGAGACAAGTCCTGTTCCAGATACAGCCTGTCCCTGCAACGGGCAGGCTAAAAGGCCTGGGGTGGGCCAGAGAGCCTCCCCGCTTCAGGCAACCCTTTCCTCACATCCCTATAATGCTGGCTGCGTGGGATGGCAGGAAGCGGTAGAGTTGCCATTTCCCTCCGTTCTGAGGCTGCCCATCTGTTTCCTGGGATAGGACTCCCCGCCCCCACCACCCCCATTCCGGAAATTCACTTGCTCCGGGGCTATGGGAAAAGGGAACTGCCTGGCTCCCTCCCTCCCCAGGGGGCAGTGGCAGAGGCTGTCCATGCTACAACCCCTTCCAGGCCTCCCGCTCTCACGGCTCTAGCTGGCCAGCTCCTACCAACGGTTCTGGGCACATGAGGGATGGCAGGCCCCAGGCAGTACTGCCCCAGCAGCACCAGTGCCCAGCCTCAGAGCAGCCAGGAGATTCTCCTCCCTTCCCCCTGCTGGCCTGGCTGGCATCCTGGCTGCCTGCTTCACTGCTAGTCCTAACCTGGGGGACGGGGCGGGGGGGGGGGGGTGAGTGAGGGGGTGACTTTCTGGGTAGAAGTCTGTGGAAAGTAAAAAAATGAAAGATTTCCCCCGCCCCTGCCTGCAGTCTCGACATGGTCATCTGCAAGTGAGCACTGCCCCCTGCTGGACATGCTAGGAACATCCACCTGTGCCACCCTGTTAGGTGCTGTGCAGAAACAAGAAAGGAAAAAGCACAGCCCGAGCCCCAGGGGCTTAACAACACCCCACAAAACTAGCGTCAGACAACATGAGCAGTGTCGAAGGCAACCTATGGTTCTATATCTTGGTCAAGATTCTCTCCTTGCCCAAACTCCAGTCAGGCCCCTCTGAGGCACTTTTTCATCAAGGCCCCTCCTTGGGCCTTGTCCTCAAGAGCAAGATTCCTGCTAAGTTGATTTAACCAGAATCCCCACCCTCGATGTCTGATCAGCCTGGATATCTCAACAGGGTCCTCAGCCCCCAGCATCCCCCAGATGGTGTCTGATCACCTTCAGCAAGAATCTTGCCAGGACGTTCAGCCAGAATTCCCCTGACCCCTGATGTTCCCTCAGGAATTTTTCATCCGCTGACCCATGTCTGCTCCTTGGCTATAAATCCCCACTTTTCCTTGTTGTAGTCAGAATTAAGCCTACTTCTATCTATACTGAGGTCTCTTTTCCCCTATTGCAATAGTTTTTCTGAATAAAATCTGTTTTTACCTTTTTTTTTTTTTTTTTTTTGAGGAAGATCAGCCCGGAGAGAACATCCGATGCCAACCTTCCTCTTTTTTGCTGAGGAAGATCGGCCCTGAGCTAACATCTGTACCCATCTTCCTCTACTTTATATGGGACGCCACCACAGCACAGCTTGACAAGCTGTGTGCCCATGCGCGCCCAGGATCCAAACCTGCAAACCCCGTACCACCAAAGCGGAGCGCACGCACTTAACCGCTCCGCCACGGGGCCGGCTTGTTTTCACCACTTTACTGCCCAGCTCTGGTTTTTCTTTAGCACAACAAGCGAGTTTTAAAATGAAGGCAGCAAGACTGCATGGGCTGAGGCAGGTCAAGCAGGCTTTTGCGTGAAGTGTTCATGCAGAATTTGGAAAGGCCAAGAGGAGCAGGCAGGACAGTGCAGCCTGGCAGGGGCCCGGCCAAAGCAGAGGCCATCAGGGTGGAGTGTGGGGCAGTGGGAGATCGATGGACCAAGGAAGGGCCCTGGATACCAGATGAAGGAGTGGGGTTATCACCTGCTGGCTTTCACATTGTTTAAAGCCTTGAACTTTTCCTGCAAAAGAATCTGCCCCAGAACCCCAATATATATAACTGATCAAAGTTGAGGTGGTCTGGCGCAGGGCAGGCAGCTAAGCCCACCACCCCCAACACACTGTGGTGGCCCCTGGGCATCTCTGAACACCTGAAGAGCAAAGTGTGAAACCAGAGCTGTGGGCAACAGGGAGTCCCCGAGCTTCCAGTGCATTTGGACCGACAGGACAGCCACGAAGTCTAACGAGGAGGGAGAATAGAGCCACAGTGTTCACGATGGAGTGAAAGCAGGGGTGGGGCGCCCAAGGCAGCAAGGGGACACCGAGAACTTGCTGCATTTCTCCAGACAGCCCTCCTCCCACACCAGGACCTAGGGAATCTCAGGGTCAACATATGGGAGCCCGAACGCTCCATTTACCAGAGCGTTCCTTCTCTAGTCTCCCCTCACGCTCTGTCCACACCATCTAATCTAGCTCCTGGTTATACTGTCACACTGGACTCTGTCTCCTGTGTCCCCCACATACCAACGCACACAGAAGACTTCCACAAACACCATGATTAAGAAAAAGGAAACCTCGTGCACCACTCAAAAATGGCCCCAGGAGCAGCAGCTCTCTAATGTCAGAGGCTGCCACGCTTGTCTAGTGAGGATACTCACACCAGGAATGTCCAAAAGCCTTGACACCAGAAGAGGCAACTTCAGAGCTGCAACGCTCCCAGTGACACCCACGAGAACATGGAACTGTCTCTCCAGCAAGGGTGCAGCAGCTGGACATGAGGCCCTTGGTTCCATGTGGGGTCTGGTGGCTTCGAGTCCTGGCCTGCCAGGACTGGGCTCCATAAGGCTCTGTCAGGATTTAGGATCTAAAAGCAG
This sequence comes from Diceros bicornis minor, assembly GCF_020826845.1. Lineage (NCBI taxonomy): Eukaryota > Metazoa > Chordata > Mammalia > Perissodactyla > Rhinocerotidae > Diceros > Diceros bicornis. The sequence continues at coordinate 67,911,458 of NC_080744.1, read as the reverse complement.
AACAAGGTGTACCTGCTTCATTCATACATTTGACCAAAATGTATTGAGAACCCTGTGTTAGACCCTGGGCGAGATGCTGGGGTTCCTAAGGGGTCAGAAGCCCCCACTCTGGGAGCAGACAGTTGGATCAGACACCCTGTCACACACGGGTCAGTTACAATGTAATGTGGCCAGCGCTGTGAGGAAGGTCTATACCAGGGGCTGTGGCTGCCCAGGAGTAACTGTCTGAGGAAGTCAGGGACCAAAAAAATGATATTCCAGTTGAGTCCTGAAGGATGAGTAAGTTTTCTAGAGAAAAGGAAATAACTGCAAGAAGGAGCAATCTGGCAAAAGTGACAAGGCCTGAAAGAGGGTGGCAAGTTTGGGGAACTGGGAATAGCTTAGTAGTGATGGCCAAGTGTGATGGAGGAGCAGGAGGATAAGGCTGCAAAATCAGGTCAAGGGCGGAGTGTCAAGGGCAGTGAGGGCCAGGTGAGTTTTCATTTTAGAAAGATGGTGCTGGTGCTGGAGACAGTGTGGAGGGGGCCCTGGTGGTGGAGAGATTGGAGAGGGCAGGGGAAGGAGCTACTGCTGTGGGCTGCGCTGGCTGACTGAAGGCACTGGTAGGACAGAACAGGTTCCAGGGATGCCTGTGAGGTGGAACCCTAGGCAACAAGGGGGCTTGGGAGCTCCAGAGAGCTAAGAGATTTGCCTCTCTGTCTCTGTCCCTGTGGATCTGAGTGGGTACCACCCTACTAATCCAAGCCCAGGAGGAGACGAGCATAAAGGGGCTATAGGCCATCCCATGAAACCAGCTGCTTGGTTTCTTTTGTGTGTGTGTGTGAGGAAGATCAGCCCTGAGCCAACATCCGATGCCAATCCTCCTCTTTTTGCTGAGGAAGACTGGCCCTGGGCTAACATCCGTGCCCACCTTCCTCCACTTTATATGGGATGCCGCCACAGCATGGCGTGTGTCAGTGCACACCTGGGATCTGAACCTGCAAGCCCCAGGCCGCTGAAGGAGAGCACGTGCACTTAACCACTGCGCCACCAGGCCGGCCTCGCTGCTGCTTGGTTTCTTCCTCTGGCCCTCACATGTTGCTAGAAGTGAGTGCCCATGATAATATGGCTAATGGATACATCAAAATATATACTCTGGGCCGGCCCCGTGGCTTAGCGGTTAAGTGCGCACGCTCTGCTACTGGCGGCCTGGGTTCGGATCCTGGGCGCGCATCAACGCACCGCTTCTCTGGCCCTGCTGAGGCCACATCCCACATACAGCAACTAGAAGGACATGCAACTATGACATACAACTATCTACTGGGGCTTTGGGGAAAAAAAAAAAAGGAGGAGGATTGGCAACAGATGTTAGCTCAGAGCCGGTCTTCCTCAGCAAAAAAAAAAAAAAAAAGAGGAGGATTAGCACGGATGTTAGCTCAGGGCTGATCTTCCTCAAAAAAAATATATATATATATACATATATATATATACTCTGCAGGCTGGGCCAGAAAACATACTCATTCCATCAGCAACCATCTCTGAGGACCAATTACATCTAGCACGGGACAAAGGAATTGTGGAAGACAGCCACTGCCTTCAGGGAATCTGTAGACGAGTTGAGAAAACAGGAGTCACACCTGAAATCATTTGAGCTGGGTCCTTCTCTGGGATGTACCTTTTTTGTGATCACTGATTTGATTTGTTTGTCAGTTTCCTTGCCTCTCCCTCTCCACTTCCCCACCACCACCAAGCTCCCTGAATGTGTGACCAAGTCTAATCGCCAACTGCCAGGCACCTTCTGGGTCCTGAACACCTGCCGAATGAAGAACAAATTGTACTCTCTAAAGTAGGGTGGGGTGGGGCCGGCAGTGGCGCAGCGGTTAAGTGCCTGTGCTCTGCTTGGGTGGCCCTGGGTTCACAGGTTTGGATACCGGGTGCCCACCGACACACCACTTGCCATGCCATGCTGTGGCGGCGTCCCATATAAGGTAGAGGAAGATGGGGATGGATGTTAGCCCAGGGCCAATCTTCCTCAGCAAAAAAAAAAAAAAAAAAAAAGAGGAGGCTTGGCATTGGATGTTAGCTCAGGGCTGATCTTCCTCACAAAAAAATAAATAAAGTAGGGTGGGGCAGAGGACAGAAGCCTGGCCTGTGAATCAGAGGCCCTGGGCCCTGTCCATGTTTGTGCTCCTGACCTGGTGTGTGACCTTGGCCCAGGGTACTTTCCTCCCTGGACCTGTCTCTTCATCTGAAAAATGCAGAGGTAAGACCAGGTGATCTCTGAAGCTCCTTCCAGCAGAAACCTTCTGAGTCAACACATGAAAGATAGCAGTAAGAGCGAGTTCTGGAAGATGCACTCACAATGGGCAGAATCAGCAGAGGGAGGGGACACCAAGGCAGCCCCCAAGGAGGAAGTGCCTGTGAGTTGCCCAATGGCTACCTCTGTGGCTGCACCCACAGGGGCCTCCTTTTCACTCCACAGGCCCCTTGGCTCCCTAGGGCCTCTTTGCCCAGTATTTCCTTCAAGACTCAGGCACATACCCACATGAGCTGAGGAGGATCATGTTTGGGTCCATTATCCCACTCCTACCTGGAAGGGAGTCCCAGAGGCCCACACCCTTCTCAGCAAGGGTTAAGCACAGGCCAGTTCCCTAGAGCAAGACACCTCCAAAGTTCCATTTGCCAGCAATCTCAGTCTCTGGTCTACGTCAGGGCCTCAGCCAAGGCCGTGCTTGCCCAGAGCAGAACTGAGTCTACTCCAGGGCTTGAGGAGCCCCGTTACCAACCGGCAAGGTCTAGAGAGCCTATCGCCAGGTTCTTCTGGGAACTAATCAGCATGCTGATCAGCACCCACACTGGTGATGGAGGGCCCTTCCTTTTTTTTTTTTTTTTGGTGAGGAAGATTGGTCCTGAGCTAACATCTATTGCCAACCTTTTTTTTTTTTTTTGCTGAGGAAGATTGGCTCTGAGCTAACATCTGTGCCCATCTTCCTCCATTTTGTATGTGGGACACCGCCACAGCATGTCTTGATGAGTGGTGTGTTGGTCCACACCCAGGATTCGAACCTGCAAACCCTGGGCTGCTGAAGTGGAACACGCAAACTTAACCACTATGCCACCAGGCCAGCCCCAAGAGGCACATTGACTCTCCAGGGAAACCTACCTGCCAGATCTCAAACCTTGACCCCGTCCCACCCTAGCCAACTGGTGCTAGGATAGGGAGATTCCTGCAAAACCAGAAGCTGAATTTCACCTCCGCAGCCCCTGAACCTCCGCCACATGAAGCTGATCTCATTCTAAGGAATAGGTTACTGAAAGCAGTTAAACTTGGGGCAGGAATCCATGTTGGTAACTTCAACTACTTCCCTACAGTAGATGGTACAGCCCAAGATTCAGCCTACTGAGCATGCACTGCTAAGGACCAAAGCCTATTTACCTTTCTAGAAGGGGTGGGGGTGGGGTGGGGAGACATATGCACTTGAGGAATAGAAAGTGGATAATTTAATGAACATTTGAAAGCAAGGTCAAATTGGTTCAATCTGACAGTTCCATGGAGAGTGACAGCCCGTAGGAGTTCTCTGTTTACTCTCAAAAAAGATCAAATCCCAAACTAGGAAGTCTGTTACTCTATCCAGTTCCTGTTAGAACCATCTATTTGCACAGCCAAGGTAGCTGTAGACAGCACCTCATTTATTTCCCTGGGCTCTGCTGGACTCATAGGAACTTTTAAGTAGCAGAAAGAGTTGGCAGGCAGAGAGGTCATAGGGCTGTGATTACTGAGCCTCAAGCTCCCAGGGCACCAGCCATGCAGGTAAGCCACAGCCAGAAAAATGGCAGCTTCTCTCTCCTTTAGAAAGACAGGGCCAGGCCAGCCCCGTGGCTTAGTGGTTAAGTGCACGCGCTCTGCTGCTGGCGGCCCAGGTTCGGATCCTGGGCACGCACCGACGCACCGCTTCTCCGGCCATGCTGAGGCCACGTCCCACATACAGCAACTAGAAGGATGTGCAGCTATGACATACAACTACCTACTGGGGCTTTGGGGGGAAAAATAAATTAATTAAAAAAGAAAAAAAAGACAGGGCCAGATAAAGAGCCCCAGCTTGTGGCAGGCTTGTGATGTGTAAATTTCCTTCTCTAAAGAGTTTAATTAGGGCAGAGTTAAGTAAAAGTTTCAGGAATACCTGCCAGTCACAATATGGGCACTTGTGGAGCCAGGACAGAACTAGAGCTAAAAAAGGACCAGACAGGGTATGAGCCCAGCCCAACGCAGGAAGGAGGGGCTGGGGCCTAGGACAAGATAGAATCAAACTCCGGGGTGTGGGTGTGGGGCGGGGGGTAGGGGGATGGGGAGGGATCCAGGATCCATTAAGAGCTTGAATCCTTTAGCCTAATGACAAAGCCCCTCACTACCGGCCCCAGACTTCTGCTCTGGCCTCACCTCCCACCACTCAACACCGCCTACTCTCTGTCCCAGTAATAATGAACCGCTTGTAGCTCCCTAAAGTGTCACCCTGCCCCCCAATCCAAAGTCATTAAAAGGAGTCCCATGGCCACAGGGGCACTTTAAACCCCTTCCCCAAAAGAAAGGCAAGGACCTCTTCAGGAGAGCTCCAGGCCTTGGCATTCTCCTAAGATTGCTCGTCTCTCAAACGAGAGGCAAGCATGCTTGACTCTGCTGCTCCTGTAATGCCGTTAGGCAGCCCTCCTCATGGCCACGTATCAGGATATATATATATGTTCACACACACGGGCTACTAGCGAGGGAGCAACGGAGTACTGACACCTCAGCCACTGGGAGAGATGTGGAAAACCCCTGCTCCCAACACACCCACCACTTCCCCAGGAATGGGAATCTCTCTTGCCCGTCATCTGGCATAGGCCTCCAATACTTCAAAGGACAGCACAAAGTTTTTCTCTGACAAAATCTGGCCTAATTTTTAAATGCCATTCAACACTTTGAGGTGGTTCTAGGGGATAATTGCAGCATTCCAGGGCTTTCGTTTTTCTATTTTACCTATTTTCAAACATAGTTTGTACTTTGGGCAGCCCCTATTCCTTTGTCGAAGTAGGCTCATAATTTTTTTTACAGGCAAGCAGTAGGTGTGGGGAACTGATGGGGCCACCTTTTACACTAGATTCAAAGGCACTGGACAATCGCAGAGCAGCACAAAGCCGGGATGGGAGCGCGCAGATACAAATTCCCCGCTTCAGGCTCGAGCGGGGCAGGGCTCCCTAATGCTCTGGCGACACGCGTACAGGTAGGAAAGCGAGGTCCCACAGGCTCTACAGCCCCTACAACACACACACGGTTTCGAGCAGATCACACACATAGCTGCCGACCCACAGTCGCGAGGAGAGCTTCATGGGCACAGATAGCAAAGTGAGGTTTCACACACACACATGCACACGAAAAGTGACATCACATACACGCCCACACAGCCGCGCGGAGCCAAAGTCTAGAACGAAGACTCTCCGACCTCCCTCCCGCCGGGAAGACCCAGACTCGGCAGCAACCCTCCACTCCTCACCCGCGCCAGGCGCGCCTCGGGGCGGCTCCCAAATATCGCGATACCTCGGCCACTCCTCCCGCTGATTCACTCAGGCAACGATACAAGAGCCCCCGGCAGCGTACGTGCTCGTGCAGCCTTCTGGGAGTTGTAGTCCACTTCTCTTCCTCCTGGTCATTGTAGTCCACTCGGAGGAATCCTGACGCAAACCCTGGCGTCCTGTTCTTGGTCTTTGTTGTGCTCTGGCTTGGGCCTGGTCTAATTGTCGGACCTCCTCACTGCCCACCCCTATCCCACACAGACACAGTGCTCATCACTGCGGCACTTAATACTGAATATTTACTGAGCCTCTTCTATGTTTTAAGTGCACAGGATACAGAGATAAATCGGACTCTTCCCCGCTCTTGAGACAAGCAGGGACACAGAAAATTAGAGAATAAGGTCCATGAGGAAGCAGCGGAAAATAAGCAACAACTAGAGGCAGGGAAGCCCTCTCAGAGAAGGAGTCATTCAAGGTGAATCTTGAAGGATGACCAGGAACTTAGAGTGCCAGGACAGCACTCCAAATGGAGGACAGGCATTGGCAAAGGGAAAGCGAGAGAAAGCACGTTGGGTATGCTTCCCTGCCTTCTTCCTTCTCCAGCATCCACAGGCCTCTGGATCCCCTTGTGTTCCATAGAGGCTGCTCCATCAGCTGCCAGTCTCCATCGATGAGAGCTGAGGTGGGGCCCTCTGTGCTCCACCCTTGCCCTTGCTTGCAGGGCCCATCTGCAAACCACCCCCCTGCCCACTGATCCAGCCTTCTACTTCCTCCTCAGGGAACTCAGAACTCCTCCTACAGGCAGGAGGCCTCTGTGGCAATTTCAAGGCCTACTCAAGGTTGCCTCAGAGAAAGAACCACACAGAGGTGTGTGACTTTTGGCCCCTGGGAATGACAGGCCACAGACCCACTCAACCCCCCTACCTCTGTGCCCCATAGCCCATGGTGAAGCTCCACACAGGCCCACATGAAGACACATGACACAGCAGGACACGCAGGGCCAAATGTTCCCCTTTATTATGATTCACTCAGTTACCACAGACAGACACATTGGCTCAGGCAGGTCAACTGCCAATTGGAGAATGGTCTGTGTCTCCCAGAAACAAGGAGCAGTGGGCACCAGCAGAATGCAAAGGCAGGTCACTGGCTGGCTGCAGACCTGAGGATTCCCAGAACTGACCTGGGCCTTCCTCCACCCCACCCCCAAGCCAGACCATCCAGCAGAGTTAAATCTGTGCCCAGCCCCCACTTCTCATACTGGTTCCTCCCTGGAAAGTGCATAGTTGCCTGGAGATGCAGCATCCCAGGGCCTGGACAAGCTGGGGCACACACAGGTAGCAGGCCTTCCCAAGGGCAGAACCAGGGCATGACCATATAGGTCTGAGCCAGGAAAGAGGAAAGGCAGAGAGGACAGGAGATCGACTGGAGGTGGCATCCAACAGGTCATGGATGTTGGGCTGGCAGCTGGATCACAGGCCTCCTGGAGCGACCAGAGAGACTAAGAGAAAGGGAGCCAGGGGTCTAGGGTGGGGGAGAGGGAAGTGGAGGAAGAGCCTAGACCTGGGTCTCTCTTCAGGTACTAGGGGCTGTGACTGCTTTCCAGAGAGACAGTGATAGAGGAGAGAGCCAATCACACTCTGGCCCAAGCCTAAGGGACCATTAGGAAGAGAACTTTCCGGAGATCCTGGCTCCTCTTACAGGAAAGTGAAGTACCTGCAGCCCAAAGCTCAGGATGGCACCAGGAAGCCCAGGGGTTGGGTTCTAAGCTGGAGCCAGCCCAGAGTGGCCAAGTGGGGTTTCGTTTTCAGGCCAAATAGCCCAGGTAGAAGTGGGCGTGGGAAACAGGCAGCTGCTACTTGGGTAGGAACCCACTCCCCTACAGGCCTCAGAGAGAGCCAGGGCCTCCACCAGCAACATTCTCACGATGCTTGGAATAGAACAGCCCCACAGGCCTGAAATCACTGTGCTGGAAAGGAAAGGGGTTCTGATAGGGTGAGGAAGGGCCAAGAACCAAGTCTGGTAGGCAGAGGGGAGCAAGTAATCTTCATTAAAAAAAAAAAAAAAGGAAGAAAAAGCTGGAAAGCCTCCCCTCCCACCCCACCTACCCTGAAATCCCATTCTGGCCATTGTGCTTGTGGACAGGATTGGGCCTGTGCTTCTCCCTGAGCCCTGAGTTCAAATGCCCAGAACTGCCCTGTGACCAAGAGCAAGCTGGGGTGGCAGAGGCATGCTCCCCTCTCACTGGGCCCTGCCTGTCTTCTCTGCTCTCCCCTCCAGGCCCAGCCCTCTGAGCCAGACCCAAACAGAACAGCTACTGCTCCCAGGAATCCAATGGTCCTTCAGAGATACCTAGCACCTGCCCAGAGGGCTTGGGCCAGCCAGACCTCACCCAGGGACCAATAATTATTTACATACCCTCTGCTCCAGCTGTACCTTTATACCTGAAAATTGCCTGGACACCATCCAGCTCTTCAGGGAAGGCAGTGGAATCTGCCCTTGTGGACAGCAGACACCACTGGGCACGTGGTGGGGGAAGGTAGAAGAATCAAGCCACAGCAGCTGGGGGTACAGGGAGGGACATAAGCAGAGGGGCTCAAAGGGTCTCTGGGAAGAGAAGGAGGGGAAGCAGGGCAGCGAAAAGAGGAGCCTGCCGCTGCAGGACAAGCTCTGAGAGTCAAGGAGATGATCCTGCATTTCCAGTCCCTGGGAGTCAGGTACCCAGGTGGGCTCTGCATCTCTGGCTATGTGCCCTCTCACATCAGGGCTAAGGCTCAGCTTCCCTGTCTGCTTCCTTGATCTGGGAATGGGCTCAGTCTCAGGAGCAGATACAACTGGGACACTCAGCCTTGGGGAAGACAAAGAAAAGCCACATAGGGAAGAGAGAGACCCTGGGCGGGAGAAGAGACCACAGGGAATCTGACAGCAGGACGAGAGGAGAGGAGGAGGTGGTTGAAGGGGAGGAGGAGGTTGAGGGGGAGGAGACTCGGATAAGAAGGAGCAAAGGAAGATCCCCTGCCTGTCCCACACTCCCACCTACCACCCCCATGAGTGCTAAATACTGTTGCTTCCCAGTAAGACCAAAAGTGGAAACAGTTTCAGCTCATAACCCTGGGGAGGGGGCCAGGCTCTTTGCTATGCCTCCCCCTGCCCCATGATGGGTTCCTGGGTCAAGGTCAGAAGGGGCAGGCTGGTGGAGGATGGAGGGCTGGTTTAGTTCTAAACATACATCTAGCACCACAACAACAGAGACCTTCACTGCACACTATTTCACAGGGGGACACGGACACAGCTACTACCACACAGGACAGCTCCCTTCACAGCCCACAGCTCTTAGAGTGCTGAGAGCAGAATCCAAAGGGTGTGTGTTGGGGGGTGAGGGGGTAGACATATACATATACATATACATATATATATATATAACTCTGATTCTTTGTACAAAGTGGGGGAGGAGAAAAGGGAAGGGGGAACCCTGCTTGGTCACCACAACAGACGATGTGGCTTGAGCCCCTGTCCCACTGGCCCCCAGCCCTGCCTCCCAGTAGGCTCAGCTGGCTCACATCTCATTGGAGTACGTGTAGTTGGGGGTGGCGGAATACTGAGTCTGCGGCTGATTCATGGCACCCTGGGCCGCCCCCATGGCTGCATTCTGGGCCGCTTGCTGCACATGCGGGTTCTTCCATGCCCCCGTGGTCCACTCCTCCTGAGCTTTGCTGAAACTGCCCCCACTGCCCCGGTAGAATTTATGAACCTGTAAGAGGAGGAGCACAAGGCAGTGTTAATCAAAGGGAAGAGGCAGGCCATCCAGGAAAGACATGGGAGCCAGAGACAAGTCACTGTAAAAGCCAGTCCTCCCTCCTTACCCGTGCCCTGTGCACTAGGAGCAAAGTCCACCAAGCCATTCCAGAGTAAGTCCCTTGGAAGACCTCTGGGTTCTCCTATAACTTGAACAGATCACAGACCCAAATCCACCCTCTCACCCTTGAGGTGACCACGTACCATGCTGAGGGCGATGAAGGAAAAGACGGCCACGACCGTGAACATGACAGTGGGAATGAGCATCACCACCGCTGAGCCAACATTTGTTCCGAAGAAGGAGATGGTAGCGATCCAGCCACTGCAGGAAGAGGCCAGCTGTGGGGCTGCCCCCCATGGTGACAGGTACCCAGAGCCACCCCACTAGAGCAAGGGACCATCTCACTGTCACAGGGAGGGACCATATCACTGGATGCAAAGGGACCATCTTACTGATATCTAGGGCCTGTGTCAGTGGTTCAGGAAGAACCCTTCCCCACGGCTCAGAAGACAAGCTGCTCAGACTTACGGCTTCCTTCTCTCAGGTTCTCCCATGATGCCTGATACCCCTCAGCACCCCCAAAAACTGCAAGAACCACTGCAAGGTTCTCCTTCCCCTCTGATGCTATGGCTGTGTCTACAACACTATCCTGAATCCTGTCACACTTCAATAACTCATGGTGTCCCCACAGGCTATGCAGCTTAGCACACAGAGGAAAGCAAAGGACACGCCCAAGGTGCCACCCATGCTGGCCCTGGGTCAGTCCCAGACACCCCAGTCTCTTACCAGACGCCCCAGCCTGGGATGCCCACAGCCTGGATGATGCTGATGACCAGCTGGGCCATGAAGGTGAAGAAGAATGCCATGAAGCTGAAGGAGCTGTCAGTCCTGCAGCAGAGGAGATGGTTCCCATCACCTGGGCAGAGAGCCAGGGCTTCCCTGCCATCAAGACCTCCATGCCCTTCTAAATTTAAGTGAATATACAATGGACAGAAGACATTTAAAGGCCTTAATTGAGAGGCCAAAATAGGACAGCATTTACCCATTGATCTTCACAAGTTTCCATGTGTTAGGCCTGACTGCAACATTACATAGGGAGAGATCTCCTCGTGAATGCACCACTCACTGGTACATGGATGGTTGGCCCCATTGGCACAGAAATAGATTGGGTCCATTGTGGCAGGAATAAACAACCCCACTGTCAATGGGATGGACAACCCTAGTGGCACCAAGACATCTAGCTCCATTTGTACATGGATGGACAGTCCCCTTGGCACAAGAATGGACACACTATTGGCACCAAGATATTACCCTAATTGGCACATAGACGGATGGTCTGATTGGCAAAGACACTTGAGGCCCCATTGGCACTGAAATGGATACTCCATTGGCCTCAAGACAGGTAGCCTTGTTGGTACATGGATGAATAGTCCCATTGGCACAAAGACTGAAAATCCCATTTGACACGAGGTAGACACCCATTGACACCAGGACAGCTAACCCCACCAATAAATGAATGGGTGGTTCCTTTGGCACAGAGTTGGATGACCTCATTAGCACATAAATAGTGTCAGTGGTACATGGATGGCTGCTTCCATTGGCACATGGATAGATGGTCCATTTGGCACCAAATCTGTTAGCCCCACGGGTACAAAGATGGACAGTTCCACCAAGACAGGTGGCCCCATTGGCAAAATTTAACATGCAGCTAGCTACCTGGGGAAAACAAAACAAAAACAGGCCTGGTCTCTATGTTGCCCCCACCCAAGGGCAGAGTAAGGAAGGACGGAACTAAGAGGAAGGCTCTGGCTCCCAGCCCTCTCACCCCAGCCTAGAGCTCCCAGCAAGCCCAAATCCTACCTGGCAGTCTGAGCTGAGGCTGAACAAGTGAAAAGAAAGCGAGTTTGGGGGACAGCAAAAAACAAGTGAGAAAACATGTAGAGAAGGGACAGGGGAGATGGGCAAAGAGACAGGGTTAGGAGCTGGGGTCAGCACCAACCACTTACTTGAAGGCCTTGTAAATGGGCCGAAACCAGCAGACGTAGGAGCAGGGTGTGAAGATGATGAGCCAGAGAAAGGCGAGGCCAAAGTTGGTGGCTCCCCCGCCTCCGATCAGCCATGCGAGACAGCCCACCAGGTTCACGGCCAGCGTGACGCTGTTCACTGCAGACCCAGGAGCACATGCATACACAGAGACAGACACCACACACACACACACAGACACCCAGGCCCATGCAGAGATACATAAGCACCCAGACATGGACACACACACCCATAACTCAACACAGACCACAATCAAACACATGCAAATGACACAAGGACAGAGAGACGTAGACACACAAATACACGTGCAAACCGCATTCATACAGATTCACATCCACAACCCACATCAGTGAATACACACACACAGATACACAAGACACATACACACACACAGAGGGAGTACAGACTGTAAGAAAGAAAGCTGGGAGCTTAACCCAACTCCCCTCCCAACACCTGCTCCTGGGGATCTGAGAAATCCGGAGAACAAAGAGTCTCCAGAGTAGGAACCCAGAGCCTCAGCCCAGCAAGCCCCGTTGAAGGGCCCCAATGCCTCAGAGTGGTAGAAATGATCTTCTCCTTATACGAATGGCCTCAGCCCCTGGCCCTCCTAGACCCACAGCAATCACTAAGCCCACAGCACAGGAAACCCACCTTACATCTTCCCTTGCAAGGTAGGGGCACAAAAAGGGGAAAGTAAAAGGCCTTGTGAAAACATCTCTTCAAGCTATTGTACCATCTGCCCTGCACTTACAGGGGGCAGGCAGCAGTGGCTGGGATCTCAGTCTTTATCTAATCCATTTTTTAGACAACTATCATGCCACCTCCTCCAAGAAGTCTTCCCCTTCACTACTGTAGCCTTATTCATCCTCTATCCCTCTGACCTCCTGCAGATCTGGGCTGCTCTCATGGTTCCCCAAGTACAAATCTCAGCCCATCACAGACTAGAAGCTCCCCAAGAGTGGGACCCAGGCTCCCTCTCCTCTGTGCCCATATAATTTAGCTGAACCTCAGAATCACCGTATCATTGAGTCACAGCCAGCAGAGACCTTAAAGACTCCCCATCTGATGCTGGCACTAACACACACCCAGGTCTTCTCACATCAGGGCGCTTCCTTCCTTGAACATTAGGCTGAGTCCTTTCAAGGCTCCACAAAGACTTGCTGAATAAACAAAGAACGGTGGGGGCCAGCCCCATGGCTTAGCGGTTAGGTGCGTGCACTCCGCTACTGGCGGCCCGGGTTCGGATCCCGGGCGTGTACTGACACACCACTTGTCCGGCCATGCTAAGGTGGCGTCCCACATACAGCAACTAAGAAGGATGTGCAACTATGACATACAACTATCTACTGGGGCTTTGGGGAGAAAAAGGGAAAAAAAGGAGGAGGATTGGCAATAGATGTTAGCTCAGGGCCGGTCTTTCTCAGCAAAAAAAAAAAACAAAAACAAAGGTGGGCTCAATCTTGGCCTCAAACAGCTAGGCATCTATGGTCTTGGCTTCTGAATAGAACCCTTAAGCATCTCCAGGGTTATATACATTTCCTTGGGAGCAAAGCATCCGGCGGGTGCCTAGTGAGGACTTAGGAAGATATATATAGCCCTTAAATCCAGCTCCTGGATGAGATCTTCTCAGGGGCAGAGTTACCAGAGCCCAGGGTCAGGGAGAGTGCTCCCCAAGTCTGGCCTGACAACGCAGTCACCTCTGCAGGTACACTCATCTCAGGGCCCCTCATAACGAGGGTGAGCATTTCTTCCTGCGTGTTTCAGCTGTATTTCCTCTATCTCTGTTTATTGCCCCCATTTCCTAGAACCTTGGTGCTCTTACTGATTGTATTTGCACTTTACACAGAACAGACACTAACCTGTTTTTACGTTGGTTCACATGTCTCTTCCCAGTCCCATCTCTCTCCAGCTCACATGACCTAGTACCTCCGCTGGAATTACTCTGCAATTCTTTGGAGTGGACATCCATGGACTTGGCCACTCTCTCTCTAGCCATCAGCTTTTTTCCAGCTCCACTTCTCTCTTTGTCCAACTTAGATTCCATAATTCATTACACTCATTTTCTTATTCCTTCCCCTGCCCTGTCTTCTGGTCACACTCACCCTGGATGAACACAGCTCCCACTTGTACCTGAGATAAATGTTGCTAGGAAAAAAGGAGCCCCACAGAGAAGCCTTGTAGGACTATAAATTTATGGTAGCCAACCTCAAATGGACCCTGTGCATGGCCCAGAAATATTAGGGGTCATGTTTCTTTGGATAATGTCCTCACTCTCTGTCCATACACGTGCTCTCATTCTAATCCCACTTTCCTCAAAGCTCCCATCCCAATTTCTACATCATATTTGATGGAAAAAATGGAAGCCATCAGAGGAAACCTCCTCATTCTCTTCCCAATATCTACAGACCTACCCACACCTGCCCCATCTCTTCCTTCTCTCATGTGACCCAAAGGCCAAGCCAAGACTTGAAACTGAGTCTGTCTGTCCCCATACTCTTTCCACCATTCCATGAAGGACCTGCTTCAAAGACAGCATTCTTTCCCACCTTCCTGGCACAATCAATCATCTCCCCAGGTAAGCAGCTAAGTGCCGGCCTGACTCAAGGCAACATCACACATGGTAGACGCTGGCTGCAGTCACAGTGCAGGTGTCTGGGGTTCCTTGGAGCCGATACCCAGCACAGGACAGCCCACCTGCCCTCCTTGCACATGCCTTTGACCAGCCTGGGCACAGCCAAGACCCATCCCTCTAAGATGACACCTTTCCCACCAACCTGCTACAGACCATCAGACACTGGGGCCTATAAATTCTTGACTTCGAAATCTTAGAACGTCAGAACTCTAGACTTTAGAAGTGCAGACCACACAACACAGAGCTACATGGAACCACAGCAATCACTGAGCCAACACCTCTTTCTACAAATGAGGAACCTGCTGCTTAGGAAGTGGAGTGACCAGCCCAGCTTGCTCCCATATCTCCCAACTCCCGGTTGAATGCTCCTCTTTGTGAGCAATTTTCCAGAGAAAGCAAGAAAAATGAGGCCTTGAGGGCAGGAGTCCTCTCCGAATCAGAATTCTGAGGCAGTCACCAGAGATTCCCTGGAAAACTACTCCAGTAGAAAAGGGAAGGGAGAGCAGGAAGAGAGGAATTACACTGCAGACAGAGGCTCAACCAGATGCTCTGTGAACAGGAGACGGGGAGAGGCCTAGACGGGAGGATGAGGGAAACTGAGGCCCTGCTGGGCAGTCAGCCCATGTGAGGAGCCTGCTGGGAGTCAGGCAGGGAAAGGCTTACTGGCCCATGCAGATGCTGCAAGTGGGGCTGAAGGACGGCTGGGCTTGCAGGCACCCCACCCCAATGCCCAGCACCCACCAACCTTCCTCCCTCCTCCACGCCGCTCACCCCGGCCCACCCCCATCCCACAGCACTCACACATCCAGAGGTAGTAGAGGCGCTTGGTCATGCTGAGATGCTGGGGAGGGATGTCTGCCTCGAAGTCTTGGTAGAAACATGGCTTCAGTGGGATGAATTTGGGCAACGGTGGGAAGTTGTTCACTTTCTCTGTGGGCAAAACACACATGGTATTGCATGGTATCACCTTGAATGTTCCCCTCCCCAGTGATCCAATATGATCATTCTTTCCCTGGCCTGGGCCACCCTCTCGGCCCCTATGGCCACAGGCTACTTTGCCATCTCCACCCAGCCATCCCTGCTTCCTTGGGTCTGCAAGTTACCACCCCTCTCAGGACCTCAGTTTATCCAGTGGGGTGGGGGTTGAGCTAGACAGTCCCTAAAGGTCCCTCCAGCTCTGGCATTGTACACCTGAGCCTTTGGAAACCAGACAACACAGAAACTAAAAGGAAAAGGTCTTAGAGTATTAGAGAGCAATGGTGACAGAGGGGACAGGGACTGAACCACCCCTGCCACTCAACAGTCAGATGGAGAGTAGGACCAGGGCATCAGGATGCTCCTTCCCTGGTCCCCAGGGTCAGAGGTCTGATAGAGGGCTAGACAGTATCATGTTGAGGGTCTCAGATAGACAGGCCTCAGTGGGGCACCAGGAAAAACCTGGGGACAAAAGGACAGAAAGAACCTGACCTCCAAAAACTAGGGGACACAAGAGGACCAGGAAAAGGGCCACCCACCCTATGTTCACTGCCATGTCCTACCCACATGGCCCATCCTCTCCTTACCTGCCATGATGGCACCAGCCAGCCCAGTGGCCTGCCCACACCTCTTTGTCCTGAACTAGAAGGAAAGAAAAGCCAGAGAAGGATGAGGATCACAGCCCGGCCCAACCCAGCCTCTCTCTCATCCCCAGCTGGGCTGGAAGCTCCCTGGGGCAGGACCTGGCTCACACTCACATGGAGCGATGAAGTCCATGGAGGCAGCTCCCATTTCACAGAGCCACCATTCCACCAACTACATCCTGCCAGGGACTCCTGCCCTTTGCCTCAAGGCATAAAGTCTGTCTTCAGAAAACCCCATCCAAGGGTGGGAAAGGAACTTTGGAGGGGAACCCATGCAGGGAAAGCCAAGTGACAGAGAAGGCCCAAGGGGACCAGAAACCTCTGAAAGAAATTCTATTCCTTGACCCTGAACATGGCAGAGCCCTGGCCTCAGTCACAGGCTGGGCTCCCCTCCTCCTGCTTTTGTCTTCTGTCATTTGTTCACTTATTGGGGATTTATTATCTACCAGGCACTGGGGAGATAGCATGAGTAAGACCGATGTGGTCCCTACCCTCTGCATGAAACAGTCAATGACCTGTGCAGTAATAATATAAAAGAGAAGGATGGCTGCTATGAAAACATGCACAGCATATATCAAGGTGATCTAACCTGGGTCTGGGCAGTCATGGAAATTAAATGTAAGCAGTAAGCAAAGACCTGAAGAATACAGAGGAGTTGCCTGGGGCAGGGCAGCCTTCTGGGCAGAGGGGAAAGCATGCACAGACCCTGATGCGGGAAGGAGCTTCACACTTCTAAGTGAGGGAAAGAAAGCCACTGTGGCCAAAGCAAAGAGTGTAAATAGAGAAGCAGCAGGAGAGGAGGCTGGAGAGGTGAGGTGGTCAGGGAGTTTATCTTGAGGCCCTTAGCGGGCAAGCTTGAAGGGGTCCTGAGGTAGATTTGGGGAGTGGGAGGAGGGAGGCCATCAAGAAGACCCCTTGCCAGAGTAAACCACTGAATGGATGGTGGGGCTGTTTACTGAGAGCCCCATCATGGGAAGCACCCATGAGAAGAGGTGCAGGGTCCCCGGGTAAGACAAGACGCTGCATTATAGACATGCCGAGTCTGAAGCGCTGCAAGACCTGGAGACAGGGCTGCCTTGCAGGCATGGGGAATATTCCAGTCGGGAGTTCAGTGGGAAGCCTGCACTGAGACATACATTAAGTAATTGTTGGTGAGGTAAGGCAAGGAAGTGAATGGGAAATCATCTTGCTAGAATGGTAACTTTGGTGGAGATATATATACACAAAATAAAAAGCAGAAGATGGTCTACAATCAAGCACTAAGACAATGCAACATTTAAAAGTTGAGCAGACATTCCTACACACTGCTCATCAGGCCATGCTGTGGCAGTGTCCCACATACAAGAAACAGGAAGACTGGCACAGGTGTTAGCTCAGGGACAATCTTCCTCAAGCAAAAAGAGGAAGATTGGCAACAGATGTTAGCTCAGGGCCAATCTTCCTCACCAAAAATAAATAAATAAATAAAATTTAACAATACTGATATTGAAAGATCTCTACAACTACTAGTCGTCGGAAAAATGCAAGATGGAGAACAGTCTTTATAATACGATACCTTTAATATTTTTAAAAAAGGAGGGGAGGAGAGAATAAAAATATTTTTTCCTGGGCCAGCCCCGTGGCTTAGCGGTTAAGTGTGCGTGCTCCACTACTGGCGGCCCGGGTTTGGATCCCGGGCGTGCACCGACGCACCGCTTCTCCGGCCATGCTGAGGCCATGTCCCACATACAGCAACTAGAAGGATGTGCAACTATGACATACAACTATCTACTGGGGCTCTGGGGAAAGAAAAAAAAAAAAGGAGGAGGACTGGGAATGGATGTTAGCTTAGAGCCGGTCTTCCTCAGCAAAAAGAGGAGGATTAGCACGGATGTTAGCTCAGGGCTGATCTTCCTCACAGAAAAAAAAGAAAAATTTCCTTTTGATGCAATAATCCTACTTCTGTTATTTACTCACAAATAAGAAACAACAAATACATATTATTCAACATGACACTATTTTGCAACAGCAAAATGTTGGAAGCAAACTAAATGCGAATGTTTGAATAAACTATGGTGCATCATTCAATGGAATACTACATACATGTAAAAAAGAATGAAGATGATTTCTACGAACTTCCACGGAATGTTTTCCAGCATATATTGTTAAGTGAAAAAAGCAAAGTACAGACGAGTATAATAGTATGCTACCTTTTATGTAAGAAAGAAAGGGCAATATGGACATGCATATAAATTTGCTTATTTTTGCAAAAGAAACACAGGAAAAGTAAACCAGAAACTAATGAAATGGCTTCCTACATGATGGAAGGGCTAGGATGAGTTAGTGAGACTTCTCTGGGTAAAGGTTTTTACATACTTTTGTACATATAATGTCTTACATATTCAAAAACTTAAACCAGAACGAAAAGCAAACCCTAAAATTTAAATAAACAAACAAAAAATAAAGCTAACTGTACCGTAAATTGATAACACAACCACACAGAGAAAAGAACTGGTCAAGTAACTTGATCAGAGTCCTCTGTGTTCTCTTATAAGGACATAGCTCAAGGAAAAAACTAACTGGAAAGAAATCTTAAATATTAGTAGGTTTATTGTTACACTTGGTACTAGTATAGTGGCTTCTGAAACTTTGTCACATGCATGGTAGGAGAGAGCATACAAGTAAATGTGTTATGTTGTTGGGAACCTGGGTTCTCACTGTTAGAGTTCGGAGATAGAATATGGAATACGGGAAGGTGAGAAAGGGCCCTGTGATGTTGGATTTGAATTGGAGGTATCAGTAGGAACTCATGACTTTAAAAATATCTGAGGCTGAGAGGAAGAGGGGCACGGATGTTAGCCCAGGGCAAATCTTTCTCAGTAAAAAAGAGGAGGATTGGCAAGAGATGTTAGCTCAGGGCTAATCTTCCTCAAAATTAAAAAAAAAAAAATGTGAGGCTTGTCTCAAGCCGGGACAGGGAAATAAAAGCTTAGTCTAGAACATCTTGTGGTGCCAGAAACAAGCAGGTATTCAAATAATGGGGACATTTAAAAGGATACCAGTTGGAAGGGGCTACTACCAGCCAAATCTGGGACAATTAAGAGCATCAAAAATAATAATCATAGTAATATAACATACTAAATTTAAAAAATAATCCATGAGTCCAAAGTAACACTCATTTTTAAAAAGAGAAGGAGGAAGGAAGAAAGAAAGCTCTTCGTTGCAGGAGAATGCTAGCTAGAAATGTAGGAGTGACAAAATTAGAAAATTTCCCAATTTTGCGATCACTAACGTAATAGCTGATTCAGGCAAGAATCATCAATGGCTGCTAAAACTACTGGGTGCAAGACTGTTGGGGAGGAAGAGAGTCACAGAGTGTCAAAGTACCAGCCCAAAGGTGACTTGCTAATTACGAAGGGGAAGAGGCACTGTTACTGTGAAGAAAGCTGGCCAACACCACCGTAACCAGGGTATCAAACTTAACCTCACCAATAATGGGATTCCCAGTGTGATGCCCCAGGAGGGGCACAACATCTCCTTTGTAGCATTCCTGCCCCAAAATATTTAACCTGAATCTAATCATGAGAAACAATTGGACAAATCCAAGTTGCGGAGCATTCTAAAAACTAGCCTCAACTGTTAAAAATTGCCAACATTCTAAAAGACAAAAAAAAAATTTTAAATAAAAACATAAGGGATTCCCTAAACTAAGGGAGACTAAAGATACATGGCAACAAAAACCAATGTTTAAACCTTGACTGAATCCTGGTTCAGGGGGAAACACTACAAAGGACATCACTGGGATAACAGAGGAAGCTTGAATATGGACTCTAAGCTAGATATTATTATGTCAACGTTACATTTCTTGGGTGTGATGATGGTATTGAGGTAATGCAGGAGCATCCTTGTTCTTAGGAAATAAGTGCTCAAGTGCTGAGGGGTAAAGTGTCACAAAGTCTGAAACTTGCTGCAAATAGTTCAGAAAATAAGAAATGATAGACGGATAGACATAGACTCAAAGCAAATATGGCAAATGTTAACAATTGGTGAATCTGGGTGAAGCTATATGAGTGTCTCCTGTACTATTCTTTCAACTTTAAAATTTTCAAGATAAAAAGTTGGAGAAAAATATGAATAATGTCAGTAATGAATTATAACACAGTGAATGAAAAGAATGCACAAGTCCATGATGATATACAAAAGAAAGAGAGGGGAGAAAGGGTAAGTTCTAATAAATATAGAAAGAATGACAGAATTTTTTAAAATCACCATTTGCAACCACTATGTAAGAACTGATACAGTCAAGGATCATCAATGGCTGCTAAAACCACTGGGTGAGAGGCGGCTGGGGAAGAGGAGAGTCACACGGTCTGAGTGTCACCTCCTAGATTACTTACTAATCATAACAGAGGAAAGGAACTTCTAAAATGAGAGGATCTGGCAGACCGAGTGACCAAATCTAGCATTTCTGATAATGGAATGAAAGGACATTATGTGCCTACTGATGTGATACACATAGAAGGACACAATATCATCTATGTAGTATTGTCGCCAAAATGTTTAATCTGAAAATAATTATGGAAAAACAATCTGACAAATCCAGATTGTGAAAAATTCTCCAAGGCAAATGTTAATGTCATAAAAGACAAAAATTGTAGGGGACTCATCTAAATTAAAGGAGACTAAAGACACATGCAACCAAATGCAACGAATGATCCTTTAGTGGATACTGGATTTTTAAATCACAGCTATAAAGGACATTTTTAGGAGAAGTAGACAAATCTGAATAGGGACTGCATGGTAGATATCATTGTTCAATGTTAAATTTCTTAGGTATTGTGGTTACATATGAGAATATCTTTGTTCCTAGGAGATGCATGCTCAAGCATTTAGAGATACAGAGTCTCGGCTGCAACTTACTTTCAAATGGTTCTGCAAAAAAATTAGATGATAGATAGATAAAGCAAATGTCACAAAATATTAACAATTGGTGAATCTATGAACTACCCTAGTACAGGTGTTCATTGTACTGTTTTTTAAACTTTTCTGTAGCTTTGAAATTTTTCAAAATAAAAAGTTAGGGGAAAATATATGTATTTTATTTGGTAATACAAACAATACACAAAGCATCTCTAGTAAGATATCAAGGAAAAAATAATTGTGAATCACTAGGGACAGAGAAACTGAATAGATGTGGAATAGGTGGGAGGAAAAATTTTCATTATGTATCTTTACACCATCTAATCCAAGACACCATCAATTTTAAGATAGATCATTATTTTCTTTACCAAAAGAAAGAAAAAACACTGCCAACTTGTAATTGTAAAATGCCAAAAATTTTAAGACACAGACATTAAAATGTTTTCAGAAATATCAAAATGTTCATCTTAGAATTGATGAAATTTGGGACACCTTTCTGAATTATGAATCATGCAAATGTATTACTTGTTCAAAAAAATTAAATGAAAAAAAGGCAGAAGAGGATGAGCTGGCAAAGAATGAGGAGCAGCAGCAGATGAGGCAGGAGGAAATCCAGGAGAGTGTGGAGTCTCCAAGGCCAGGTGTAGAGAGTGGACGAACGTGACAGATGGCACTGAGAGGTCCAGCATGAAAAGGCTGGGCTGAAAAGTATTCGTTACACTCAGCAACAGCAAGTCATCTGTGACCACAGCAAGAACTGTTTTGGTGGCCGTGGAGGGGTGGAGGGTAGGTTTGAGTAGCAGCCAAATTAGAGCTATAATAGAACAGGTAAGCTGAAAGCAGGTGTAGACAGCTCTTTGAAGAAGCTTTTCTAGGAAGAGAACAGCAAGAGGGTACCACAGGTGGGATACAGGAGTCCAGGGAGGGCTCTAGCTGAGGGTTGTTTGTTTAAGATGGAAATAAGCTAGAGATGTGAAGGATCCAAGAAACAGCTGTAATTACAAGAGAGACAGAGGTTAAGTGATAGAGCAAGCCCCTGAGAAGGAGAGAAGCACGGGGTGTGGAGACAAGGAGGTGGGACAAGCCTCGATCCTAACAGGTGGGAAGGAGAACATGATGCGAGCAGATGCAGGCAGGTTCGAGGCCTTGGAAAGGACGGTGAGAATCCCAGGTATCTGCTTCCATTTTCTCTGTAACATAGGAGACAGGATGGAATTGAGAGGGAGGAGGTAAGAGCAGAGGACCCAGCTAAGTCAATGGGCAATTACAACACAGCCTGAGAAGTGATCTGGGAAAACAAGTACAAAAAGCTGTGGGAACACCGAGGAGCACCTCCCTGGTCCATCCTGGAGGAGCCAGGGAGGGCTTCACAGAGGAAGCAATATCGGAGCTGAATCCTGAAGGATGAATAAGAGTTGGCCAGGGAAAGAGAGAATCAGGAAAGCAGGCGTGAAGGGCAGGAAACCAATAGCATGGCATATTCAAGGAACAGAAAGAAGCAGAGCAAACATCAAGCTCAAAGTGGAGGGAGGGAAGGAAGGAAGGCAAAAATAGGGCTGAAAGATGGGAGTGGCCAGGTCATCCTGGCCTTGAAGGCCGTGGCCAGGATTTGGGCTTTATCCTCAGAGCCTTGGGAGCCACTGAAGGATTCTATTCTTCTTTTTTTAAAAAATATACCCTCCAAGTTGTTTTAAAATAAAGTGAAAATATGTTGCTTTTTAGCTATGTATAAAAATATGTGCAAGTTAAAAAAAAAATCAAAGTGCATAAGGTAGAAAACAAAAGTTCTGGGGGCCGGCCCAGTGGCATAGTGGTTAAGTTTGCGTGCTCCGCTTCAGCGGCCCGGGCTTCACCAATTTGAATCCCGGGTGCAGACCTACGCACCACTCATCAAGCCACGCTGAGGTGGTGTCCCACATACAAAATAGAGGAAGATGGGCACAGGTGTTAGCTCAGGGCTAATCTTTCTCAGCAAAAAGAGGAAGATTAGCAAGGGATGTTAGCTCAGGGCCAATCTTCCTCACCAAAAAAAAAAGAAAAGTTCTTCCAAAATCCACCTTCTCAGAGACCACCCCTTTAACAGTTTGACCTTCAGGTTTTTGCTTTTTGTTTTTAATGTATATATAAGCATATATAACAAAAATGAGATCATTTTATACATGCTGTCTTATAACCTGTTTTTTTCCACTTAACAATATCTCATGACAATTTTTCATGTCAACGAATACAGGTTATCTTGATCTTTTCAATGACTGGTGTACCGGGTCAACAAAGTCCCTGGCCATGGAGCAGTCACGTGTGACACAGGCTGATTTGGCAGTTAGGAGGTCACAGCTTCAGGGAGTGGTGGGGTAGAGGCCACGCTGCCAAGAAATGAGGAAGAGGAAGAAGGGACAAGTCTGGCAGACTAGTCTTTCAAAAAACTTGGCTGAAATTTTAATACACACGCATACACGCACACAAACACAGAGACTATCAGTGACAACACTATAACACCAAACATCAAAGGATTAATAGTAGCCATCTCTTGATAGTGAGATTATAGGTTATTTGTTTTCTTTCTTTTTAGATAATTTTCTTATAATCTTAAAAAGATAATTTTCTAAAATTTCTACAATGGTTATATATTCCTTTTGTAGTAAGACAAAGCCATAGGTTTTGTTGTGTTTTCTGAGGAAGATTGGCCCTGAGCTAACATCTGTTGCCAATCTTCCTCGATTTGGTATGTGAGCCACCACCACAGCATGGCCACTGACAGTGGTGTAGGTCCATGCCTGGGAACTGAACCTGGGCCACCAAAGTGGAGCATGCTGAACTTAACCACTAGGCCATGGAGGCTGGCCCTGAAGCCATAGGTTTAAAACAGCAGCAGCTAGAGGACATAAGGTTAGAAAGGTTTTTCCAGGGGCCAGTCCGGTGGCATAGTGGTTAAGTGCACGCGCTCCACTTCAGCGG
The DNA here is from genome assembly GCF_020826845.1 of Diceros bicornis minor. Taxonomy (NCBI): domain Eukaryota; kingdom Metazoa; phylum Chordata; class Mammalia; order Perissodactyla; family Rhinocerotidae; genus Diceros; species Diceros bicornis. Next base: position 67,887,991 of record NC_080744.1, on the reverse strand, counting down.
CCCGGGATTTGCAGGTTGGGATCCTGGGCGTGCACCGATGCACCGCTTGTCAAGCCATGCTGTGGCCGCATCCCATACAAAGTAGAGGAAGATGGGCACGGATGTTAGCCCAGGGCCAATCTTCCTCAGCAAAAAAGAGGAGGATTGGCATCAGATTTTAGCTCAGGGCTGACCTTCCTCACACACACACAGAAAAAAAGGTTTTTCCAGATAGGAGCCTTGAGCATACTTATAAGCTGGGAGGAAGGTATTACAGAAAATAGTGGAGAGGCAGAAGATACAGTTAGAAGGGGAAACAGCTGATGGACATTGGAACCTCGGGAGGCAGGAAGGACTGGCATCCATAGCACAGAGTGGGCACATTAGGTTAGGAGCCTTCCTACAGGGATTTGAGAAGTGGGGAAAAATGGGTGGTTCCACCTCCCACACACACCCCCAACCACTCTCTGTGAGTCAAGGGCTTTGGGAAAGTAGTCCAATTTGGAATACTCCTCCCATGGAATGGAATGGAGAGCTGATGAGAAGAGGGGAAGGGTTTCTAGAAGTGATGGAGGAACAGCTGAGGCTGGAGACCTTGTATGGAAGCAGAACCAGACTGCCCTAGTACGTGATGGCGCCTAGAGGCTTTCCACATTCTGAGTGTGCAATCCAGAATTGGGGGGTCTGCTGCTGGGGTGGGACACACAGGCAAAGTAGCATTGTCACTGAGTGCATGAGCCAGAGAAGTGTGAAAACCCTGGATCATGGGGTCCAGGAAGGACACAGAAGGTGTTAGGCTCAGGGAATAGAGAAAATGGAGGTGTGAGAGAACTAGAGGTCTCCACGAGGTCACAAAGCAGGTAAAGTAGAAGTTGGACTGTGGTCAGAGAAAGATACTAGAGTTTAAGATTTCAGAGGTGGCCACATGCCAGTGATGACCAGACCGAGGTGTGGCTGGCAGAAAGGGTGGCTGAAGGAGGTACCGCCTCCCGTGAGACAATGGATGCGGAGGGAAGACTGCAGTCCAGCACTAAGTCCTCCAGGAAAATAAGGAAGAGAGGCACTGGGAGGGCGGGTAATAACTAGATTGTAGGAGCCTCAAAAGAGGAAGCTGGATCCAGCCTGACCCCCGTTCTAGCCCCAGGCTATTTCCCAAAAGTGTGGCCATGGTTACAGAGAAGTCAGTGTAGCAAAGTGTGGACAGCGGGAGAAGCCAGAGCTCAGGGCCAGAGAACACGGCAAGGCTGCCTCACTTGTATATGAAGGTTAGCCCACAGAGAATTTAGGCTTGGGAGGGCTGCAGGAGGCTGAGGTCACAGGAATGGAAGACCCCAGGCTCTGATGCTCTTATTTCAGGGCTAGCCTTTATACTTATATGTATGTGAGAGAAAGAGAGACAGGGTGGGGGGGAGAGACAGACAGACAGACAGATAGAGACAGCAATGATTGGCCTCTACAAACCAAAGTTATTAGGCTGCAAAATGGGAGAATTAGCAATTTGCTCCTCAACTGAGTCTTTCATAATGTTGAGGGGTTTTGGGGGGTGCTACATATCCCCGCAAAGATGCAGACCTAAGGAAGCACCTCCTTAGTTATCCATAAGATAGCAAATACTACCTGAATTTTGTTCAAAAAGCCCAGATACAGTTTATTCCATTTCTTACTGTGAAGCTGGGAGGACAGACGCTCCCACAGTGGAGAGAGTGAGGTCCACAGCAGAGAGAAGAGAGTCAAGCCTGGCCTCAGATCAGGACAGAAACCTGCAGTTAGTTCCAAGGCTCCCAGCTCACCAGACCTCTGACCTTCCTCCTCCCTATCATAAGCCCCTCATCCTTGGCATAGAAATAGTCATCTTCTTCCTGCCTGCCTGGAGTGTATCTGCTAAGATGGAAATTTCCCCTCTTGCTCTACCTCTGGTCCTCTTATCCCATTCCCAGCCCTGAGGTCCCAGAACTATGAATCATCCTCAGAAAACAGCACTGCTGTTGCTATCACTGTCCTGTGATGACTCTTCAGTAGCCCCTACTGATCCTGCACCTGGCATTCAAGGCCTTGTGTCAATCAGCTACAAATTCCCACCTGGCACCCTTTGCTTCTGCATCATAGGCTTACCTGCTTCCCACTCAACCCAGCTTCATGCAGGAGATCATATGTAGCCAATCCCTTTGCTTTCACTGCCCCTAAACCAGAGCCCTGTCAGCTCCTCTAAGTCCTACTATTTTCTCACATCCCACCTCTTCTGGGAAGCCTTTCCACACATCCCTGCTATGCATCCCACTGATTAAATTCTAAACCGGCTATTGGGCACCAAGTGCTCACTCATTCTCATCCAATCTCTTCCTTGCTTCCTCATGGATGAGGCTTCTAGGAGGGACCTAGCACAGAGCAGGGCACAGAGCTCGGTCAATTGCTTAAGACTTGGACACCCTCCCAAGTGGTGGGAGTGGAGCAACTGATGCCCTCCCCCAATCAGGCTAAGCCCACAGCTTCTGTCAACCCTGCTGTACCACACTTCCTCCAGGAAACCTTCAGAGACTCCACACTGTCAGCAGGGAAGGAAGTGCAGCCTGCAGAGGAAATGCTATTGGGAGGGGGCAGGCACAGGGAGAGGGAGGCAGAGGGAGGGGGGAGGAAAGGAAAAGAAGAGGGAGAACTGGGAGGGACGCTCTAAACTAGAACAAGCAGCTTCCTCAAGGGAGGTCAGTACTTAGTCCTATTATTTCATCCCTAAAGAAAGGTGCTGGCAAAGAGACGCCCAAGAGGGGAATCAACTTATTCAGAGGTAGCCAGTCAGCCAGGGAAAGAGTTAAAGAAGCAGCTACAGAGCCCAAGGCCCCTATCCAAAGCTCCCATCCCAGGACCCCACTCATTCTCCATGGAGTTTGCTAGACCTAAGATGACCCTCTTTCTGTGGCTGTCTCTAGAGACAGTCATCTCTCAGCTCTGGGGACTTTGCCTTCAGGCTCACCAAGCCTAGATCAAATCTGAACTAGCAAGACTTGTGTAGCCCCCAAAAAAATCTCTCTGCCAGTCATGCCCCTGCAAGAACCATCTCCCTCTTTCAGAGCCCTGCCTAGTGGAGGTAGAACAGGTAGGGCACAGGCTGCAAAATTCTCCAGACTCCCCCACCCCACCGCCACAGCCACATGGCTGGGCTCACAGGCCAGACTCTCCAACGCTGTGCTTAAGTCCCGCCTCTATGCCTTCGCCCGTACCATTACTGGGGAATGTTCTCTCCTGCCTCTCCTCCCATCCAAATTTTACCTCCTCCAGGAAGTCTCTCATTCACTGGTCTTGCCTCCCTTTCTCCAGGTGTCTGCAGCAAAGTCTGCCTGGCCTCCCTAAACGCCCCTTCCTGGAGCTGGGACATTACCGGTTTGCACCGCCTCAGATGGCGAATTCTCAGTCCGAGTCTCTACTTGGTTCCCCCAACCCCCAGACCAGGAGCTCCCAGAGGCAGGGACAGGGACGGTTTCCCAAACACCTCACTGTCATCCTCATGACCGACTCCTGCCAGCGTTGGAATAAGCTACATCCGGCGCTGCCGACACACCACCCCAAAGCCCTGGCGGACCCAAGGCTCAAGCCAGTGCACCCATCCCCCACAACCCTGAGGCGGCTCAGGCCACCGTCCAAAAGTCGGCCACCCCGGGGAGGCGGGGGGTGGGGGTGGGGGGTCGGGGTACAACCTGTGTCTACCTGCAGGAGCCTCTTGGGAGGAAGGACTCAAATAAGGCGACAGTCAACCCGCCTCCAGTCGCCCCCATCCCCGGGCACGTGAGCCATCCCCAGGAGGAGGAGGCCAGTTTCCAGGGAACGCCAGGTGCGGATGGAGGGCCCAAGGCCCAGGCTCCAGCATCCAGGAGTCTGACGTCACCCAAGACCCGGGTTCCCTCCGACGGAGCGGGGGATGGGGATGTTGGGGGCCTGGAGGCACTCCGGGCGCTCTTCCTCCGCCCCAAACAGAGGTCACCTCAACTCTCTACCTCTTCAGCAACTCGGCCTGCCCCCTGCATTCAAAGGTGAAGCGTAGGGGGAACAAAGCCGGAGAGGGGGCGACCCCCTCTCGCCCTTCGCCCACCTTCCCTGCAAAGCCCTTCTCCGGGCCGTGAGGTCCGGGACTCACCCGCCGCTGTCGCTCGGCTGCCGAAAGGCCGCCGCGCTGCGCTGCGCCGAGCTGCACCCAGCGATGCGGCGCGGAGCCGGCCGCGAGCCGCTCCGGGGCTGGAGGCGGGAGCGCGTACGCGCGCACCTCGAGCCGGCTCTTCGCGCGCCCGCGCCGCCCCAGCCTGCAGCAACCGCTCTCGCGAGACTCCTGGGCCACCTCTAGGGCCGCTCTTCCTGCGCTCGCGAGAAGGAATGCCTGGTCGCCCCCGCACCTTGCAGGAGCTGTCCGAGGTGCTAAGTTCCTGGGACCTGGCCGGATCAGGTGGCTGACGGGCACCGCTGGGACAAAAGCACGGTGAGGACGTGGAAGAAGAGACCCAGAGATGGAAGCCTCATACCAGCAGCCAGAACCTCAGCTTCCAAATCTGTAAATTGGGGAGAATGGGGCCGGCCCCGTGGTTTAGCGGTTAAGTGCATGCGCTCCGCTGTTGGCGGCCGGGTTCAGATCCCGGGCGCTTCTCTGGCCATGCTGAGGCTACTTCCCACATACAGCAACTAGAAGGATGTGCAGCTATGACATACAATTATCTACTGGGGCTTTGGGGGGAAAAATAAATAAATAAAATTTAAAAATAATAAATTGGGGAGAATAACCTCCCATGCAGTCTCAGGCGCCACTGGGATGTACTAGAAAGGAGTGAGAAAGAGATTTGTAAGCAGGAGAGCATGGTGGCTGATGAAGGTCTTTCAGATCCACAGGCCCAAAGTGACAGAGAGGGGATGGAGGGTGGAAAATCAGAGATGAGACGAGAAGAGAGAGACAAGACAGAGACATAGACACACAGATCCATGGAAAGATAGACATAGAAAGACAAGAGAGGGGAGCCACAAACAGAGACATAGAAACATGATGAAACAGAGATATAGACACCTGGAGAGAAAAAAATACATGGAAAGAGAGAGGAGAGAGAGAGAGAACATGATGAAGTGAGAAAGAGATAAGAAATAGAGACAGGCAAGATACACAAAGAAATAGAAAGACAGAGACTTAGAAAAAGACACAGAAAAAAGAATGAAAGACACCATGATATGCAGAGATGAACACCTAAAGAGAGTAGAGACCAGAGTAAATGTTTAAAAACCCGGAACTAATCACTGTTGAGGGAGACCCACTTGGAGAGATGGGGCTGGGAGTGAAAGATAAGCTTTTATTGTCAGTGGTGTTTACATTGTAAGCCTCCTGTGGGATCTCTACAGCAGGGTCACCCTCTATCCTGCCAGCCAATGGCTCCTGCCCTCCACAGTGCCCTCCACCCACATCATCCTGGGCCTGGAAGGGGGCCTCCTTGGCTGGGAGACACTGCAGGGCTTCTTTGCCCAGAATAAGGGCCCATTGTCTGGCTCCAGCCTGCTGGAGTGAGGCCTCGCTCCCACAGCTGAGATAGAAAGGGGGCAGGAGTGAAGAAAGGCAGACAAGAACTAGTGCGGGAGAGGGAAGAGAAGCGGGGAGCCTCAGAAGCTGTGGAAGGTTGAGCAGGAAGCATAATCTAGCCACCAGACCAATCAGGAGGGAAGAATCATGGACTATAGGCAGGACAACGGAGTTCTGCTGTTGATCCTGTCCCTGGTTCACCCAAATGATCACTGCTCTTTATCCCAGCTATAATGCAAGCTTCAGCTGATTCACAGAGCTGTGGGAGGACCCACTGAGATGGAAACCTGAGGAGGTTATCAAGCATGGCTCCTATGGGAGAGACGTTGGGATATAGGGGTTCAGATAAGCCTTCAGGAGAGGGGTTTGAGATCCACATTGAAGTCTACAGGGGACATGTGTGGGATTCCCACGGAATTTACAAGAGATATCTTGTGGTTCATGTGGGTCTGACAGGAGAAATGTTTAAGTTCCCATCTGAGGACCCCAGATGACTTTTCCCCAATCAGGAGAATCAGAAGGGCCTCCTGTTTGGCTAACAACTGAGGCAGGAAAAATGCCCAGGTCCAAAGTCAGAAACCCATCTTTGGGGCCGGCCAAGTGGCTCAGCGGTTAAGTGCACGCGCTCTGCTGTGGCGGCCCAGGGTTCTCAGGTTTGGATCCCGGGCGCGCACCGACGCACCGCTTGTCAAGCCATGCGGTGGCAGCATCCCATATAAAGTAGAGGAAGATGGGCACGGATGTTAGTTCAGGGCCAATCTTCCTCAGGCAAAAGAGGAGGATTGGCATTGGATGTTAGCTCAGGGCTGATCTTCCTCACAAAATAAAATGAAATAAAAAGAAACCCATCTTTGTTCCAGTGGATTGTGCCTTCAGAATTTGGGTAGATGGAAAGGAACAATGCTTCAGTAGTGACAGTCATTTAAACAAACTTTTACTTAACAAGCATTGCTATTGAGAAACAGCATAGTGCAGTGGTTAAGAATATGGACCTAGGGCCGGCCCCGTGGCTTAGTGGTTGAGTGCGCGCGCTCCGCTGCTGGCGGCCTGGGTTCGGATCCCGGGCACGCACGGACGCACCGCTTCTCCGGCCATGCTGAGGCCGTGTCCCACATACGGCAACCAGAAAGATGTGCAGCTATGACATACAACTATCTACTGGGGCTTTGGGGGAAAAATAAATAAATAAAATTATAAAAAAAAAAAAAAAAGAATATGGACCTAAAAGGCAGACTGCCTGCCCCTTCCCAGCTATATGTTTTTTTGTTTGTTTGTTTTAATTTTTTAATTTATTTATTTTTCTCCCAAAGCCCCAGTAGATAGTTGTATGTCATAGTTGCACATCCTTCTAGTTGCTGTATGTGGGACACGGCCTCAGCATGGCCGGAGAAGCGGTGCGTTGGTGCGCGCCCAGGATCCGAACCCCGGCCGCCAGCAGCGGAGCGCGCGCACTTAACCGATAAGCCACGGGGCCGGCCCTCAGCTATATAAGTTTGAGCAAGGTAGTCATCATTACTAAATCTTAGTTTTCCACATATGTAAATAAGGATGATGATAATAGGACCGGTATCTTAAAGTTCCTATGAGGATGAAATGAATTAACACGTGTAGACACATGTAACACATGGGACAGTGCCTGGTACACAATAAGTGTTTAATAAGTGCTAGCTCATAGTGTCTGCCAGGCTCTGAGGACATGTCTATCTCATCGTGGAGGGCAGGAGTGAAAAACCCTGAGCCAAACCATGCAATAACACATTTAAAGCTTTCTCTCAAATGCGGTGACCATCACATCTCCTCACATGCCATTCCCCAAAGCATGTCTTATGGCTAATGCATGACAGGGATACATGCTCCCTCTAGAGGACGCAAGGTACAGCAAACAGTGCGGGTGTTTAATCCTGTTGCAAGGAGGAAGCAAGTAACTGGGAGCAGTAATCCCGTCACACTCGGGGCCAGCTCCAGGCTGCTTGTCTTTTCCTGCCCAGCTATGGCTGAATGGGGCACGTCTACCCAAGGGTTTCCAGAAGAGTACCTATGCTACGGGCCAGTAAACAACTGAAAAGAAAAGAGGGCTAGCATTTACTGAACCCTTACTATGTCTGAACGAGATGCTAAGCCTCATGACTATCCTATGAAGTAAGTGCTTTTATCCCCATTTTGTAGATGAGGAAAGTGTTGGAGGAGGTAATTGAGAGGACATGACCACCAGTTGACCAGAAAACCGGACCCAGGCAATCAGAGGCTCCTCATCCCCTCCTCTGTCTTTAGAATGTACTTTCTGCCCACCATTGTGGGAACTGTTCCAAGGACACAGCCTTGAGAGAGTAAAATATTGTTGAGACCATCTGGTTAGTGTACGTGACTGAACTCAGTTAAGATCTCTATATAAACTTTTAAGATTCTGGTGGGTGAGTGCGGAGATCTATTGGTCTTGTAGCTGTCCAAGACAAGCCTCTTAAGTTCCCTTGCTTATTAAAACTACCACCTGCCAATCTGGAGTGGTCTGCCTGTTTCTTCAGTCTCTCTTTGCCCTCCATGTACAGGGGCCAGTTTACAAAGCAACAGAAAGTGAGGTTCAGAGAGATAAAGTGATCTGCCCAAGGAAATATAATGATATGTCTAAGAAATGGAAGAACCAGTATCTTTAGGTTGGGTTTCCCTAGAAGCAGACACTGAGATAAGGATGTGAGTACAAATGGTCTATTTGAGAGATGATCCCAGGAAGCACTAATGGAGGAGTGCAGGAAGTTGAAACAAAGAAATGAAAGGAAACCAACTCAGGGTGCAATAATGAGCAGGTTACAACTGTGGGCGATGGGGGTCAATCCTACTGGGGACCTCTGGGACACAGTGTAGAATACAATGCAGCTGTCCCACCAAAGGAATGAGGAAACTAAGGGTTGAGGGCTGCTCCCGGTACTTCCAGACTTCCCTGTGCACCTTCTGAGCAGAGAAAGCCCTCAGGCAGAAAATCCCAGGGGCTTGTAGTAATAAGCCATCAGGAATGGCTACGGGGGTATGAGGAGGGCACTATGGAGTCGCATCTACTACAACCAAGATGTAAAGCCAAGTCTGCCTGGCTCTCAAGGCACATCATGCTGCCTCCAAGGTAACCTATTAGTCCTGTGGAAGTTTGCGGTATGGAGCTTCCATTCTTAAAAAAGGGCCTCCTGCTCCCCGTGCCCCACTCCATGCTCCTGGTCTTATGAGCACTGAGTGTACAGTGACACACATTCTTGCCTGCAGAGCCATGCTGATGTTAGAGCAGCTCGTCCAGTCCTCTCACTACCCCAGTAGGCAACCCTGAAGCTGAGAGAGTTCATCCTAGACGTCCCCATACAGTGCCTCTCCTCTCCACACCTCTTGCCCACCACCCCCCTTCCTGTATTTGTCTTCTCTCCCTGACCAGATGGACAACCCACAGAATGGGAGAAAGTATTTGCAAATCATATATCTGATAAGAGACTTGCATCTGGAATATATGAAGAATTCTTACGACTCAATATGAAAAAGGCAAATAACCCACTTTAAAAATGGGCAAAGGGGGGCCGGCCTGGTGGCGCAACTGGTTAAGCACACCTGCTCCAGCTGCGGCAGCCCAGGGTTCGCCGGTTCGGATCCTGGGAGCGCCCCGACGCGCCGCTTGTCAGGCCATGCTGCAGCGACATCCCATATAAAGTGGAGGAAGATGGGCATGGATGTTAGCCCAGAACCAGTCTTCCTCAGCAAAAAGAGGAGGATTGGCAGATGTTAGCTCAGGGCCGATCTTCCTCACAAAAAAGAAAAAATGGGCAAAGGATCCTGAATAGAAATTTCTCCAGGGCTGGCCCCGTGGCCTAGCGGTTAAGTGCTTGCGCTCCGATGCTGGCGGCCCGGGTTCGGATCCCGGGCGTGCATCGACGGGCTGCTTCTCTAGCCATGCTGAGGCCGCGTCCCACATACAGCAACTAAAAGGACGTGCAGCTATGACATACAACTATCTACTGGGGCTTTGGGGGGGAAATAAATAAATAAATAAATAAAATTTAAAAAAATAAAAAAAGAAATTTCTCCAAAGAAGATATACAGATGGCCAATCAGCACATGAAAACATGCTCAACATCATTAGTCATCAGGGAAATACAAATCAAAACCACAATGAGATGCCACTTCACATCTACTAGAATGGCTATAATCAAAAAGACAGATAATAATAAGTATTGATGGGGATGTGGAGAAATTGGAACCCTCATACACTGCTGGTAGGAATGTAAAATGGTGCAGCCACTTTGGAAAACAATGTGACAGTTCCTCATAAAGTTTAACATAGAGTTACTATTTGACCTAGCAATTCTACTCCTAGGTATATACCCGAGAGAAATGAAAACATATGTTCACAAAAGACTTGCAAATTCATTGCAGCTTTATTCATAATAATTAAAAACTGCAAACAGCCATCCAAGAGAATGGATAAACAAATTGTCTATTCATGCAATGAAATATGACTCAACAATAAAAATGAATGAGCAACTGATATGTACAACAACATGGATGAATCTCAAAAAACATTATGTTGAGCAAAATAAGCCAGACCAAAAAATACATACTATATAATTCCACTTATATGAAATTCAAAAACAGGAAAATTTATATGATAGAAATCAGAATAGTGATTGCTGGTTGGGGAGGGAGGTAGATTGACTGGAAAGGGACAGAAAAGAAATTTCTGGGATGATGGAAATATTCTAGATCTTGTTTTGAGTGGTAGTTACAAGCTATACAGAATTGTCAACACTTATCAAACTGAAAACTTAAGATCTGTGTATTTGATTGTATGTAAACTATAACTCAGTAAAGTACTGTTAGCATAAAGGAAATGGGGATCCCTGGGGCAGCTTGAACCTAGGGAACAAGGATGATTCCAGACCTGCAACCTCTTGCCTGTATATAAAGCCCCAGTCAATGGCCACCTCTCACGTTCCCTTCTACTGTCAGTGCCTCCAATAGACCACTTGGGGGCACCCACGCATGCAGTGACTTACACTTGCAGAGCTAATTCTCCACCAGCTGGGTTGCTGTGCTGGTGGCTAGAAGCACTGGGCGCTGGGTAGCCTGCTGGCCTACACACAGCTCATCTTCATCACACCACCACTTGCAGCCTAGCCAGCAGCTCTGGACATGCACCACCCACTGCTCATTTGTCGAGTTAGAACAGGAGTGCCCAACCAAACCAGCTCCCACTAACTGCCCAGAGAGAAAAAATGCCCTTCACAAGTCCCAGCCTTGGACAACTGGCTGAGCCCCTGGATGCCAAATCCACAGGACACATCCCAGTCCTAACCTGCCTGACCACTTAGATACATTGCAAAGCCAGTCTTGCTTTTACCTCCCCTGTCTCCCTTCCTCCTCCTCAGCCAAACACCATCTCCCCTGGCAACCTCACCCCTCCCAAGTCCTCAGCTACCTCTGAGGTGCCTGGCGCCCCCAGAGCTCTGCCGCTGGTCTGAATTCTCTTCTGCCCTCCAGCCCCATCCTAAACTGGCACCCCAGATCCTTTCTCTATTTTTGTCCCTCCTTCTGTGATCCTGCCTCCAAAATGGCCCTATCGTCAGTAATAAGACATGTTGACATCATATACCTCCTGATGTGATTCACTGACTTCTGTGATATTCTTGCCAAAAAATGTACAACCTCAATCTAATTTAAAAAATCAGACAAACCCAAATTGAGGGACATTCTACAAAATAACTGACCAGTACTCTTCAAAAATGATTGTGCTGGGGTCGGCCCCGTGGCTTAGTGGTTAAGTGCACGCGCTCCGCTACTGGCGGCCCAGGTTCGGATCCCAGGCGCACACTGACGCACTGCTTGTCTGGCCGTGCTGAGGCAGTGTCCCACATACAGCAGCTAGAAGGATGTGCAACTATGATATACAACTATCTACTGGGGCTTTGGGGAGAAAAAGGGAAAAAAAGGAGGAGGATTGGCAATAGATGTTAGCTCAGAGCTGGTCTTACTCAGCAAAAAGAGGAGGATTGGCATGGGTTAGCTCAGGGCTCATCTTCCTCACAAAAAAAAAAAAAAAAGTCACCCAAGCCAGACCCCTGGAAGTTCAGTCCTATCAATTCTGCTTCCCCATATCTTTAGAATCAATCTTCCTTTTTGTATCTCCACAGCCACTACCCTATTCCATCACCTCTGCAATAGTCTCCCCAAAGATAGCACATCCTTCAGTCTTTCCCCACCTAACACCCCTCAAGCCATTCTCTTCTAAGCGGCCACAAAGGTCTTAATCATGCCACTCTTCTACTTAGACCCTCCTGAGGCTCCCCACTGCTCCTGTGGATACATATCCTCTCCCTGGCTTGGCTCACATCCTGCCTAACCTCACCCCTGGCCACTTCTTCAGCCTTATCTTTTGCACGCCCTCCCCTTCAGGCACTCCTGTCACTCAGAACTGCTTGCAGTTCTAAGAATTCAGATTATCTCTCACTTCCTTGGTTTTGCACATGCTGTTCCATCCTCTCTTCCCCTCACCTACCTCTCATCCCTGTTCTTTTCCCAGAAATTCTTACCCTTCTTAGGTCTGGGGTCCAGAAAACCCTCTTGCGTAAAAACTGCTCTTTCCTCACCCTCCAGTTATAACAGGGCCCAGAGGAACAAGCATCCCCTGGCCTGCTGATTTCTCTCCTGCCTGCAGGCAGACCACACCCTGTGTCCCTCAACTTCCCACCTCTGCCCTACTGTTTCTGTCAACAACTCAGCTTTGCTCCTGTTGTTCCTCTGGCCGGCTGATTCCTACTCATTCTTTGAGTGCCCACATGAGTCTCACATCCTCTGGAGGCCTCCCCGGACTAGATGCCTCTGCTTGGCGCTCAGCACCTTCCCTCCCTGCCACCCACTGTTGTGTTGTTACTTAGGTGCCTGACTCCCCATGAGGCTATGAGTTTGGGGCAGGGATGAGGGAACAGGCCCACATCTGTATTGCTCACCATCACCCCACTGCCAGTCTCAAGGAAAGGAGACCTTGGTTAAGTAGTGTGTTTGGTAAATGTTTAACAACCAGCTCTTCAGGGAAAAATGTACACATGTATTTATTATAAGTTTTGCTGATATAGAGGATGTGTTACAACCCACAGCTAATAAAATATACCATACTCTTTATTGTAAATTCCCTATAGCCAATTGATTCTTACAGAATCTTTTCATTGGTTTTTCCTTAACTCTTGTATCCACAGCCACCTATGGTTGCAACTGATGGATGAGTGTAGGTAATTAACAAAACAATAAATCAAGCTCTTTATTGGTAGTGTTTGATAATTTTTGTGATGCAAGTACTTCCACCCTGGTTGATTTCGAGCTACCAACATGATGTCACTGAATGCTGAGTTGTGCAATGATGCACCACAGCAAACCGTTATATAGAATATTCACCACACAGATACAAGAAACGTAAAAACTTCAAGAGCACGATAGTAAAATGGCACAAAGTTATTAGAAAGTGACGAGTTTTGAATATTTATTACCTTGGTTTTAATATAATTTACTTAATTGTAAGTAAACATAATTAAATTTTTAATAATGGCTGTTTAACAACCAGATCACGAAATTGAAAATTTAACAATTGGCTCTCCTGAGCCGGTAGGAGCTGCTTCTAGCACATCACTACCCCTCAATTTCTTCTCCAGGCCCAATCTTGCTGCCAGTCTGGGAGGTTTCTGGGTTCATTAGACGACCCACCCAACACCTGAGGCTTTTGATTCTTCCTCACTCCAGTGACCTTTGTCTCTCCTTCAGCCACCCATTGTGTTCCCATGGACTCACCATAGGCTTGTCATCATCAGGGATGGTTTTACCCAAGAATCACACCCTCCCCTCTTGCCTCTAGACTTCAGCCTCCTCCTCAACCTTGAAGGACATCGTTCCCCGAGCTCCGCTTATTAGCCAAATCCTGAACGTTCCTCCTTTCTGCCCACCCTTCTGCTGGGTCTATACTTAAGCCTTTCACTCTGGATATATAGTAATTGCACAATACAGCAATTCACATTTAATATTATTATTTCAGTAGAAGCCCTCTTATCTGATGCAACTGATACCAGAAGTTGGTCAATTGAACAAAAAAGTCAGGAGTATCATAAAAAAATGATATGTATCTGGACATTTTAACTTAAAACATATAAATGTGTATTAACTTGCCAATCTTTTGATGTAATGCTAAGGCTTTTTCTTTGAGTATGGGTCTGCTGATTGGAATTCCACATTTCTTTTCTTGCATGACAATACCCATAACAAATTGTCCAGACTTCCAGATTCTATAAAGTGCATAAGAGCTTAAGGGACTCTTGCAAAGCAATCTGAGTGCAGACTCTTGGGTTTCTATAGAGTTTCCCAAGTCTTTTACAGTGGTCTCCCCAAGCCAAACTCAATAGCTTTTATGGGCCGGCCCCATGGCTTAGCGGTTAAGTGAGTGCGCTCCGCTGCTGGTGGCCTGGGCTTGGATCCCGGGCGGGCACCAATGCACTGCTTCTCCGGCCATGCTGAGGCCGCGTCCCACATACAGCAACTAGAAGGATGTTCAGCGATGACATACAACTATCTACTGGGGCTTTGGGGGAAATAAATAAATAAAATTAAAAAAAAAATCAATAGCTTTTAAAAATTTTTTTTATTTATTTATTTTTTGGGGCTGGCTTTTCTTTTTTGTTTTTTTTGTGAGGAAGATCAGCCCTGAGCTAACGTCCATGCTAATCCTCCTCTTTTTGCTGAGGAAGACTGGCTCTGAGCTAACATCTATTGCCAATACTCCTCCTTTTTTTTTTCCCCTTTTTCTCCCTAAAGCCCCAGTAGATAGTTGTATGTCATAGTTGCACATCCTTCTAGTTGCTGTATGTGGGACGCGGCCTCAGCATGGCCGGAGAAGCGGTGTGTCGGTGTGCGCCCGGGAGCTGAACCCGGGCCACCAGTAGCGGAGCGCATGCACTTTACCGCTAAGCCATGGGGCCAGTGCAAAAAATTTTATTTTTAATTGTGGTAAAAAAGCGCATAACATAAAACTTACCACTTCAAGTGTACATTTCAGTAGTGTTAAGTATATTCACATTGTTGTGCAACAGATGTCCAGAACTCTTTCATTTTGCAAAACTAAAGCTCTATAACCCATGAAACAACAACTCCTCATTTCTCCCTCTCCCCCAGTCCTGGTAACCACCATTCTACTTTCTATTCCTATGAATTTGATTACTTTAGATACCTCTGATGAGTGGAATCATACAGTATTTGTCTTTTTGTGAACAGCTATTTTTTTTTTAGCGACCATCTTTTTCAAAACTTTCCAGGGCAGTAAAGTTAGTTTTCATAGAAATAACAATTCACTTTCCTTTTGCACTCATATTTCTATGGCTTAGTTACATTTCATTAAATTTTGTAATTACAATAACAAGTACAAAATGCATTAACAGGTTTAGGAATGTGTTAGTCCAGGTGCTCAGAGAAGCTGACACCAAGATGGAGTTAAATATATAAGACATTTATTAGGGGAAAGCATCTGTTAGAGAAAATGAGGAGGGAGCCAGGAGATCCTGGGAGAACCATCAAATCATGTTACAAGTCTGACCCTGAGTGAAGGAGAGAGAGAAGGAAGGAAGTTGGGTGGAAGCATCTTAGACTGCAGTGCAGTTCCAAGGAAAGTTTGGCGAGGCCACTGGGGAGTCCTCTAGCCAAAGCCACCCATCTTCCATCCATCTCCCAGGAGTGGGCCAGCTTTAATATCCCATCTGTGGTCATCTATTAGGCCCATGGGAAATTTGGCCTTGGCACAAATGCAGTGACGGATTTCAGAATACAGCAGATGGGTCCCTTGGCCAATTATGCTCCTCGCAATCAATAATGTGAAAAGCCATTCTCATGGCCACCACAGGTAACAAACATGGCTGGTTCTTGGTGTATCAGGTATGGATTTAGCTTGGCTACACATAACAGAAAACTCAGATAATAGTGGCTTAAACAAGATAGGTCTTTTTCTCACATAATGAGAAGTCCAGAAATAAGCAAGTTGGTTCGGTGACTTTAAGATTCAGGGTAGATGGGGCTGGCCCGGCGGCGCAAGCGGTTAAGTGCACACGCTCTGCTGTGGCGGCCCTGGGTTCACTGGTTTGGATCCCGGGGCACACTGACGCACTGCTTGGCAAACCATGCTGTGGCGGTGTCCCATCTAAAGTGGAGGAAGATGGGCACAGATGTTAGCCCAGGGCCAGTCTTCCTCAGCAAAAAAAAAGAGGACGATTGGCAGATGTTAGCACAGGGCTGATCTTCCTCACACACAAAAAAAAAATTAAAAAAAAAAAAGATTCAGGGTAGAGGTCTCTGCAGTTCTCTTGGCCTTTCCCTCAGACTTTTGAGATGGCTTCTCAACTGCAGCCATCATGGGTGCACTGCAGGCACCTGGAAGGAGGAAGAGCAGAGGGCAAAAGGGCATGCCAGCTGAGTCTGCACCCCCATTTAATTATCTTTCCAGAAAGCTCTATGCAACAATTTCCACTTATCTCTCATTAGCCTGAACTGTCACATAGTCACTCTTATTTGGCAAGGAAGTAACAATGTGACACATTTTAGCTTTTTAGCTGAGCACATCATCTCTGCCAATAAAATCAGCGTTATATTAGTAAGGAAGAAGGGGAGAATGGATACTGAGGAGTGTCTGCCACACTTGGTAAGCATGAACACACTAGAGAATGGCCTGCTACCAACTGAACACATTCAGGGAGCTGTGGGCTTCATTCTGCATGTTGTCTGCAGAGGCAAGAGGGAGTTCAGCTCATTTGATGACTCAGGGCCATGGAAGTGGCGATGAGCACATTTACTGGGTTATTTTTATTTCACTAGAATGTGAGCTCCACTGAACAGGAATTGTTATTGTATTTTTCACTGACACATCCCCAGGACCTACAACGGTGCCTGTTACATAATAGAGATCCAATCATATTTTGAATGAATGAATGAGTAATAATAGTGTTGCTTTTTTTTCAATAAACTATCACTTGATGTCCTTGAATGTAGAGCCTGCAAAAGCCCTTTGGGGATAATTCTTCCCCAATATTCCCCATTCCATTCATTCTCAGTAGGTAATCTCAACTCCCTCAGGGGGAAAAATTAACTAACTTGCCTGTGTATCTTTTCATACTACTTGTCTCAGAAGAAGAGATATTGCTATAAGCGGAATGTTTGTGTCCCCCCAAAATTCATATGTTGAAATCCTAACCCCCAAAGGTGATGGTATTAGGAGATGGGGGCTTCAAGGAGTGACAAGAGGGCCCCACCCTCATGAATGGGATTAGTGCTCTTATAAGAGACCCCACAGAGCTCCCTAGCCCTTTCTGCCCTGTGAGAATACAAGGAGAAGTCTGCAGCTGGCAAAAGGGCCCTTACCTGACCGTGCTGGTACGCTGATCTTGAGCTTCCAGCCTCCAGAACTGAGAATTTCTGTTGTTTATAAGCCACTCAGTCTGTGGTATTTTATTTATTTTTATTTTTATTTTTATTTGTGAGGAAGACTGGCCCTGAACTAACATTTCTTGCTAATCTTTCTCTTTTTGCTGAGGAAGATTGGCCCTGAGCTAACATCTGTGCCCATCTTCCTCCACTTTGTATGTGGGACGCCGCCATAGGATGGCTTGATGAGTGATGCATAGGTGCGTGCCCAGGATTTGAACCTGCGAACCCCGGGCTGCCAAAGCGGAGCACATGAACTTAACCACTACACCACCGGACCGGCCCCAGTCTATGGTAATTTTTTTCACAGCAGTCCAAATGGACTAAGATAGATGTCAACCCACCCCCTTCCAGGCTAAGCCCAGTCCCCCAACTGTGCTCTGATTCCCATCCCTTCTTACCTCCTCAGGGATTTCCATCCATCAATTTTCCTCTTTCCTCAGTGCCTTCAACTTCTCCTTATTTCTTCTATTCATCCTTCCAACATCTCCCAAAACAAAAAGCAATACTGTTATTCCTTTGTCCACAGCCCACCCAGGCTACTGTCTAACTCCTATCCCTGGGTGATTTCAGCCACTCCCAAGGCAGTAAGCATCCCCTGTGTGCTGAAGATTCCCTGAACAGCCAAGAGTTCTTGGCTATAAGTGTGAAGAAGACAACTCTGGCTAATGTGAGCAGAAAAGATATTTACTGGAAGGGTATCAAGTAAGTCACATAACTAACTCTCTTGCTCTGACTCAAGACCCATCAATCATAATTCTGGTCATTACCTGGCCTCCCATGGACTTTTCTTAGGGGTGTGATCACTCAGAGGATGTGACTGCCAACCCCTTTGACAGTTTGTGTCTGGTTTATTCATCAATCTCTTGTGAGCTAGTTTGCTATAAGTCAGCCTTATTTTCATGAATTGGTACTTTTGTGGCTATTTATTATTTAACAAGAAAAAAAATACTACTTTCCCTGCTTGACTTTTAATTTTAGAAACTGAAGCAACTTGTACCAGTATTATGCTTTTCACTTTTGACTTCAAGGATCTGGCTGCTTTATTCTTTTGTTACTATATGCAACTTACTACTAAAATAAAAACATTGATATGCATATTCTCCCAAACAAGTGAAATCTTTTTGGATCAATTAAAACAATAAACAGTCAATATCATACATGACTGTCCCTAGAACATTTCTGGTCTTCCTTGAACTCAGAGACCGTTGCCCTGGCCTTGTTCCCCCACGGGTACATAGACCACTGTCACACGGGGCTCTTTTGTACACCTCAACTCTTCCCCGGGTCCAGGCCCTCAGCCTCCTTCCACTTTTATCTTTCTCTGGAACTGCTGACAATCAGCTCCCAATTCCGTAGCACAGACAACAACTTAGCCTCTCTACTTCCTACCCTCTCAAAATTTTTAGTCTCAGAACCACTTTGCATTCTTAAAAGTTATTAACCCCAGAGAACTTTTTAAATGTAGGTTATTTACCAATATTTACTGTATTATAAATTAAAACTGAGAAACTTAAAACAATTATGTATTGATTCTTTTTTTTTTTTTTTTTTTTTTTTTTGTGAGGAGATCAGCCCTGAGCTAACATCCGCCAATCCTCCTCTTTTTTTGCTGAGGAAGACGGCCCTGGGCTAACATCGGTGCCTATCTTCCTCCACTTTATATGGGACGCCGCCACAGCATGGCTTACCAAGCAGTACTTCGGTGCGCGCCCGGGATCCGAACCAGCGAACCCCGGGCCGCCGCAGCGGAGCGCGCGCACTTAACCGCTTGCGCCACCGGGCCAGCCCCTGTATTGATTCTTTTAACAATAACAATAATTAACTTATTACATGTTAACGTAAAAAAACCATATTTTTACTTACAACAGTTATATTTTCCAAAACAAACATACAAAAAAGTAGTAAAAAGATTGGCATTGTTTTACAGTTTTGCAGATCTCTTTAATATCTGGCTTAATGGAAGACAGCTGGAGTCTCATATCTGCTTCTGCATCTAATCTGTTGCAATATCACACATCAATGCAACCTTTGGAAAATTCCACTGTACATTCATGAAAGAATAAGAATGAAAAAGGCAAATAATGTCTTACTATTGTTAGAAAAATAGTTTTGACCTTGCAAGACTTCCCCCTCAAGAAAGAGTCTTGGGGATGGACCCCCAAAGATCCCTGGATCACACTTTAAGAACCACTGTTCTAGACTATGTCCTAGGGGTGGGTTGCTGACTTTTCACACCCAAAGAAACCCATCATTCATTCACTCAACAAATACTGTGCACCTATTGAGAATCAGACACTGTTCTCGGTGCCGGAGATGCAGCCAGGAACCAAACAGAGTCCCTGCCCTCATGGAGCCTCCATTCTAGTGGGAGGACAGGTAATAACAATAAACAAATATAGTTATGTCAGGTGATAATAAGAGCCATGAAAAAAAAATACAGCCAGAGAAGGGAATAGAGATTGAAGGAGGGGGACTATTATTTTAGGGTGGTCAGGGAGGCCTCTGGAGAAGGTGACATTTGAGCAGAGCCTGAAGGATATGACAGAGAGAGCCAAGGAGATATCACAGGGACACAGGATACTAGTTGGCAAAAGGAGCAGCAAGTGCAAAGGCCCTGATGCAGAAGTGTGTTCATCATGTTTGAGGAAAAGCAAGGAAGCTGGTGAGGCTTGAATGGAAGAGTGAGGGAGAGGGTGGTGGGAGATGAGGTCAGAGGAGGGAGGAGTGCTCAGATTCTGGGTATACTTTGAAGGGATAATGATGATTTCACTGAATTCATGCCCATCTTTGAGACTGCAGCAGATTATATTCTCCAAAAATGGCCACAGCAGTACTTCTAGTCTCACATGCTCTCCCAGAACCTTGCCATTCCCCATCAAGAAATAGAATCTAAAGCCAATCCCAGTGGCCTAGTGCTTAAGTTTGGCACACTCTGCTTCAGCAGACTGGGTTCGCTTCCTGGGCGCGGACCTACACCACTCGTCTGTTAACAGCTGTGCCATGGCGGCAGCCCACATGAAAAGGAGCAAAAGGGGAAGATTGGCAACAGATGTTAGCTCAGGACAAATCTTCCTCACAAAAAGAAAAGAAATGAAATGGAATCTACTTCCTTTCCCCTTGAACTTAGGTAGGGCTTAGTGACTTCCTTGATAAACAGAATGTGGCAGAAGTGACACTCAGGCTAGGTCATAAAAGGCAACATGGTTCATGCCTGGCTCTCTAGCTGCCATTGGATGCTCGCCCTGGAATCCAGCCACCATGTTGTGAGGAAGCCCAAACTAATCCAAACAGAAAGAGCACACAGAGAGGCCCACGTGGAGATCTGAGGCTTCCAGCTGATGGTCAACAAGAACTGACAGATGTGCAAGTGAATAAACTTTCAGATTACTCCAGGCCCAGCCTTTGAGTCTTCCAGCTGGAACCCCAGACATGGTGGAGATGAGACAAACCATCCTGGTCGTGCCCTACCTAAATTCCTGACCCACAGACTCTGTGAGCATAATAAATGATTGCTTTACCCAACTAAATTCTGGATAATTTGTTATACAGCAGTTGATAACTGAAACATAGGCCTCTTAGCATCCTATGTGAGTTTCCAAAGCACCAATCTAATCAAGACAGGCCTGACTAAAATCCTGCAAAGATTTCATAGGCTAAAGTTAAAGGTGGTGAGCACACCAAGGTATTAAAAGAGATCTCAGCAATCACTTGGCCTTCTTCCTTCCAGGTTATGTAGGGCAGCTTTGGGACTCAGGCTGATGGATGGAAGCAGTCCCAAAGTGGGTTAATAAGAAGGAAATAATAATAGTCAGGCATGGGCAGTGCCTAGTCCCTGACACGCTTTTCCTCCAATGAACAGAGGCCACATAAACCCCAGAGAAACCCCTTCTTCCTGCCATAAAAAGGCCCTGGTCATGAAGAATTTCCAGGTGAAATTCTTAAAAGTTTCAAGTAGAAGTTGCAACTGTGGGCCACACTGACCTGCAGATACGTGTGTTTTATTTTATTTTATTCATTGTGAGGAAGACCAGCCCTGTGCTAACATCCTCCTCTTTTTTTTTTTTTTTTTTTGCTGAGAAAGACTGGCCCTGGGCTAACATCCATGCCCATCTTCCTCCACTTTATATAGGAGGTCACCACAGCATGGCTTGCCAAGTGGTGCGTTGGTGCGCACCCAGGATCCGAACCAGCAAACCCTGGGCCGCCGCAGTGCACACTTAACCTCTTGCGCCACCGGGCCGGCCCGGATATGTGTGTTTTAAAGACATGAGTTAGCTGATGTACTGGACTGTGCATAGAGATGGCTGCCATCTCTCTAGAGGCTCCCATGTCTGGATATACATGTCAACTCCCCCAAGAGGCAGAGTTTATTTCCCTGCATCATGAATTTGGGCTGGACATGTATCTTGGTTTGACAGAATCCAGAGGAAGTAATAATGTGTGACTTCTAGACCTAGGCTTTATGAGGCCTTGCAGCCCCCATTTTCATCTTTTTGGGATCAAGCCACTCAAGAAATAAGCTTGGACTAGAGACCATGTGGAGAGAGGTCCAGCCAGCACCCCAGCCATTCCAACCACCCCAGCTGAAGCACCAGACACACGAGTGAAGCCATCTTTGGTGTTCCAGCCCCAGTCAAGCTCCCAGCTGAATGCAGATGAATGAGTGACCCCAGCTGACACCATATGGAGCAGAAGAACTGCCCAGTGGAGTCCAGCCAAACCACAGAGGCTGGATAATTTAATTAATTAGAAATAATAAATCATTGTTATTTTTAGCCACTAGGTTTTTTTTTTTAAACATTTTATTTATTTTTATTTATTTATTTTTTTGTGTGAGGAGATCAGCCCTATGCTAACATCTGCCAATCCTCCTCTTTTTTTGCCGAGGAAGACTGGCCCTGGGCTAACATCCATGCCCATCTTCCTCTACTTTATATGGGACACCGCCACAGCATGGCTTGCCAAGCAGTGTGTTGGTGCACGCCCGGGATCTGAACCGGCGAACGCTGGGCCGCTGCAGCGGAGTGCGCGCTCTTAACTGCTTGCGCCACTGGGCTGGCCCCTAGTCACTAGGTTTTAAGGTGATTTGTTACCCAGTAATAGGTAACTGAAACAGTTGACAACATTTAACAACCTGAGACTGTCACACAAAAACACGAAATTTTTGGCTTCTTTTTTGAAAACACTGGACCTGCATTGCTCACTTGGACTTCAGGGCAGAACCTGAGAGGTGTGCCCACAACCCACAGTGAAAATCTGTGGGTACAACGAGACAACTGCTTCAGAGAGAGGAGGAGCTCTGCCTACTCCCGTGACTTCTCTAGGGGCAGAAATGATGGGAGCTAGTGACACCCAATCATAACTCTATTATCTTTCCCGAGGCAGGTTCACTGGGCAGGTCATTAATCAGCAAGTATGCATAATTTCTGGCCAGAGAGTTCTTCCAGGAATTTTGCAGACAAAATGTGCTCTTTTCTCTTGTTGAAATACATAAATTTTATCTTCTGCGACAGTATGCACAGGTACCTTGTGATTTACTCCAGAACAATAGATGGCAGACACACTTGGGTAACTTCATCTTTTGCTCAAGAGAAGGGAAGACAACTAATTATCTGGTGGTGACAGGGGACCAGCATGACCATAAAGGGGATTTGACCAAGTAGCTCCTCGAACTGGGAGGAACCCCAATTCATTCAGCTTGATTTGGGGGCTCTGTTCTCGGCCAGTAGCATGGGGAACGGGGATGACAGAGATGTTATGTGAAAAGAGCTATTTCCGCTCTCACCACCACAGGGAGGTGGGGAAGAGATAACTGCCATGGAGAGAGGTGACCCAGGAAAAAGGGAACTATTTCCTGGCTTCTTCCCAGTGCTCTAGACCCTAGGGGCCTCTACAGCAACAAAATTACATTGTTTATCATAAGCCTGACTCTGACAGGATGTGATGGGAGAAGGGCTCTATATATGTAACATTCAGAAAAGCTGATACAGCCACTCTCCATTGAAATGAAACAGAAAATGTTAAATCACACACAAGCAAAATAGAACCACTGGGGTGGCATTCCTGCCTGTCAACAAACAGCTGGGGCCCATGAGCTCTGGCTGCCCTATGGAGGTTGGCGTCCTGCTCTGCCTCTCTATTTTTTTACCCTGCCCTCCAGGTTTGCCTCAAGCTTTACTGCTCAGCAGCTATAAGGCAAGGGATTTAGCTTATACCTGCCAAGTGGGAGTGATGACCCCATGGCAATATTTGGGGGATAACCTGAGACAATTCCAAGAAGTAAGTACTATTATCATCATCATCATCTCCATTTTACAGGAGAAGAAACTGAGGCACAGAGAGATTCCATAGCTTGACCAAGAGCACAGCTAGCGAGTCGCAGAGCTGGGATTCAAACGCAGGCAGCTGGGCTCCACAGTCCATACTCTTAACTACCCCACTAGCTGCTTCTGGGTGTTAGATGGGCAAGCATTTTGTAAGTTTAGAAAAACAGTGCACTCCTGAAGGATACCTAATTCTGGGAAGGCATAAACCAAGCACCCTAGCTCTGCCCCAGGTCAAAGCTGGAGGAAGAAGAGCCACCCTGGTGGCCCCACCCCAGGCAAGCACCTGGTCAAGCAGAACTCTACCCTGAGGGCCGGCCCCATGGCTTAGCGGTTAAGTTCGCGCACTCCGCTGCTGGCGGCCCAGGTTCGGATCCCGGGCACGCATGGGCACACCGCTTCTCCGGCCATGCTGAGGCCACATCCCACATACAGCAACTAGAAGGATGTGCATCTGTGACATACAACTATCTACTGGGGCTTTGGGGGAAAAAAAATAAATAAAATTAAAAAAAAAAAAAAGAACTCCACCCTGAGGTTCCAGGACCATCGTTATGGATAGCTGGGGAGGCCTACAGCTGATGGCTCTCTGCCCTGCTTCCCCTTCCTCGTGCGGGTGGTCTAGTGCCATGATTAAGAACAGACTCTGGAGCCAGGCTGTCTGACTCTGGATCTGGCTCTACCTCACTAACGAAATGCAGTTGCACATAGTGCTTGTCGTGTTAAATGTTAGTACATGTAAGTGCTTACTATGTGGCTGGCACATTACTATGCTGATTAAATGTTAGCTGTAACCAGTAACTATTCACTCACCTGATCAGCTCTTACCTTCCTCCCACCCCAAGGTTCTCAAACATCCTGACTCTTTTGTTTTTGATCAATTCCCACTTTGGAATTAGGAGTACGACCCTGTCTTCAGATGGCAAAGCTGATCCAAAGGGGGAAAGCAACAATGGGGGATTTCAGGCCTCACGGCAGGCTCTTGGGAAGTTTTTGAAGACAAGCACTCTCTTGGGAACTCTAACTTTGCCCAGGTGGTGGCTTCTTACTATACTTGTCTCTGGAGTCTGGAAGGAAGATGGGGAGGAGGGTGGCAGCACCCAACTCTTGGGGAGCTATAGAAGGAGCTCCAATGGCTTCTTTTGCCTCTCCTTCCCCCTCCTACAGACCCCTCTCCTCACTCATTCTAGGCCTCAAATATCCCCTCTCCTCCTCTCCCTCCCAGGATTCAGGTGACTATCTGCTAGGTGCTGTCTGCTGTCTGTAGGTGACTCCTAGCCTGTCTGCCAGGAAAGCAATTGAATTTCATGCAAAGTTAATGGCTCTTGTCCCCAGATGGCACTGTCACTGGGTCTGCAATGCAAACTCCTATTCCCCATCTCCAGGTCCGAGCCAGCACAGGAGAAGGAGCATCTTGAAGGCAGAGGCTTGGCTGGTATTGGGACTCCTGGGTCCTGTCCTAGTTCGCCCAAGGGGGAAAGCAATGATTGGAGGTGAGATATGGTGAGGATGCTGGACTGTGGCGGAGACAGAGATGGGGAGCTGGAATCACAGCACTGCCCCAGGGCCTAGGACTCAATCTAAGAGAAGAAGTACCTGGCCTGGACAGGGATTCCTATATGGGAGAACTCTCTTCTTCTCTCCCAGGCCACATTCACCTCCAGGCATCATTGCCTAGCAGGGTTAAATTTACAAAGAGCTCTGAGAGCCATAATTTCACTCAACCTTCAGGAGAGCCCTGTAAAGTGATGACTGCTCTTATGCCCATGACCAAAGATTTGAAAACAATCTTACAAAAGTTGTCACTCATGCATCCATTTAAATAACATTTATTAAGTGCTTGCTGTATGCCAGGAAATAAGTCCTGCTCTCCTGATTCAGGGTCTTTCCACATATTTGCTTCAATATGTTGATTCCTGATTCCCCCTCCACCTAAATTTGCCTCCCAAACACTCCCCTTCGGTTATGGTTTGAAATGTCTACAAATTCTCTGATACTGCCCCCCTCAAGAAGTGGAACGTAGGGGCCAGCCCAGTGCCTTAGTGGTTAAGTTCGTGTGCTCTGCTTCAGCAGCCCAGGGTTCGCAGGTTCGGATCCCAGGCGCGGAGCTACACACCCCTTATCAAGCCATGCTGTGGGAGGCGTCCCACATATAAAGTAGAGGAAGATGGGCATGGATTTTAGCCCAGAGGCAATCTTCCTCAGCAAAAAGGAGGAGACTGGCAACAGATGTTAGCTCAGGGCTAATCTTCCTCACCAAAAAAAAAAAAAAGAAGAAGAAGAAGAAGTAGAACCTAATTCCCCTTCAAAGAATGCTGGGCCATAAAAGGCACTGTGGCTCCCTGCTTTCTCTCTCTCTCTGTCTCATCACTTGCTCTGGGGGAAGCCAGTAGTTATGTCATGAGTGAATCTATGGAGAGATCCGTGTGAACTGAGGTCTCTGACCAACATGTGAGCAAGCTTGGGAGCTGGTCCTCCGGACCCAGCCAACATCCTGATTGCAGCCTCAGGAAAGGCCTCGAGCTAGAACCACCCCTGTAAGCTGCTCTTGGATCTCTAGCCCTCAGAAACGGTGTGAGATAATGAATGTTTTTGTTTTAAGCTGCTGCGTTTTGGGCTAATTTTTTATGCAGCAATCGATAACTAATACATCTTCCTCACTGTAGGGAAGAACCCCCTCTCTACCCCAAACCAACTCCTACCTTTACTGGGCAGCTCAAATCATTTAAAAGTTTCTTTTTCTCTTATACTCAGGTGAGGTAGTAAAATGAGTCAGAGCACCTGCATTCAAATATCTGTGGTTGCTGCTTTCTAGCTGTGGTACACTGGGCAGGTTACTTAACCGCTCTGTGCCCCAGTTTCCATATCTGTCAAACAATGATGGAAAGGAAAATTGTGAAGATTAAATCAGAGAATAGATCTGTGAGAGTACCTGGCCCTCTGCTGGGCACTGGTTGGTGCCCGATAAATCTGAGCTCCCTCTGGCCCCCTCTGACTTTCCGGCCTGACTCTTTTGCATGCTCCCAAGCCCCTCCCAGAGAGGCTGGGACAGGACCTGGGTCTTTAGGAGCTCCCTAAAGCCCCAGGAGCTGGAGGAGGAGGAGATCTGCCCTGTGCTAGGATTTTTCTCCCAGTCTTGGGGTGAGAGACCTGTCCACGAGACGCGAGAGGCGGGATGTACTTCTGGAAGGGTCCATTTGCAGAGCAGGAGCTGATGCTGCACCAGGTGAGGCTGGGGCTCCAGCCTAGCCACTCCACCACCTCCTCTGACAGTGAAGAGAGTCTAATTTGCCCCTCGCTAGTCCCTAACATATTAGGAAAACTGCTATTTCCAAGGCTTTGCCTATTTCCTTTCCTTTTCATCAGCTTTTTTTGTGTGTGTGTGAGGAAGATCAGCCCTGAGCTAACATCCATGCCAATCCTCCTCTTTTTTGCTGAGGAAGACCCCCTCTGAGCTAACATCTATTGCCAATCCTCCTCTTTTGTTTTCCCCCAAAGCCCCAGTAGATAGTTGTATGTCATAGCTGCACATCCTTCTAGTTGCTGTATGTGGGACGCGGCCTCAGCATGGCCGGAGAAGCGGTGCGTCGGGGTGCGCCTGGGATCCGAACCCAGGCTGCCAGTAGTGGAGCGCGCGCATAAGCCACGGGGGCGGGGCTCATCAGCTTTCTTTCCCCCTCACCTCCCTTTATTTTATATTATATTGTAGGGCTGGCTCCGTGGCTTGGCGGTTAAGTGCGCGCGCTCCGCTGCTGGTGGCCCAGGTTGGGATCCCCGGCAAGCGCCCACGCACCGCTTCTCTGGCCTCATAGGCCGTGTCCCACATGCAGCGGCTGGAGGGATGTGCAGCTGTGACATACAGCTATCTACTGGGGCTTTGGGGGAAAATAAATAAATAAATAAATTATATATTATATTTTAAATAAATTTTTAAAATGTATTTTAATCACAAATAATATATGAAAAATAATATTAGCTAACATTTCCTGAGAACTTACCAGCCGAGGTTCTAAGACTTATAAATGTCTCACAACCACTTTATGAGGTAGGTTCTGATGTTAGCCCCATCTTACAGCTGAGAAAACCAAGGCAGGGGGTTTAAGTAAATTGCCCAAGGTCACATAGAGGCAAAAAGAAGCTAATGAAGCTCGGGCTTCAACGTCAGTACCTCACGTACACAGGCTGCTCCACGACTCTGTGCTTAATTTTGGATTCATATTTAGTAGTTCTTTTCTTCAAGAGGCCCAAAAACACTGGATGCGGCCTCAGAGGTAACAGAGGCAGTGTGCTGTTTTCTTGCAGCTATGAAAAAAGACCTTTACCTCTACTAACACGCACACACGGAAATAGACACACACCCCTTTAAAAAAATACCTGTGGTCCTACTGTGTGTATAGCTGGCATCCGGCTCTTTTAACAGAAAATCTTGACTGCCTTTCCACGTTTCTAACTGTCGGGGGGTGTTCACCACAAACGCTGAAATGTATTTACCCACCTTCGCACAGTTGAGCCCTCTACTCCCCTCCCAACCGCGTCCACCCCTTCCCCGGGGTTCCTCCCCGCCTCCCCGAGTATTCTCCCTTCTCCCCGCTCATCCAGGTTTCCTGTCTCACACCGCCCCCAGCCCCCCGTATCCTCACTATCTCTCCGTCGCCCCCATTCCTAGCTGCCTCCAGCATTTCTCCCTTCTCCCTGCCCCGCCCCTCGTTTCTACTTCACCGCCCACCCATTTTTCCCTGGCTACTGGCCCCTCTCCTGCCTCCGCTTTCTCTCCGCCAACCTCATTACCCTTATTCACAGTTTTCCGCCCCCCTCCCCCCGCCAGCCCTGCCACTCGGCGGCCCGGCAGGGGCGCACAGCCAGCCGGCTAGAACGCGCGCTGACAATATAATGAATGGCTTCAGCGGTAATTAGCGACCCGGCGGCTAATCACGATGTACATTTACATTTTAAGTGCTGCAGAGGGAGCGAGGAAGGGGAGGGGACCGGCGGGGGGGCGGTGCGGGCCTTTTCCACGCTCTCCCTTCACTGACTGGGGAGCAAAGTGAATCCAAGTCTTCCACCGCTGGCGGCAGTTGAAGGGGGGTTGGGGAGCGGTGCCTTGAGGACCAACCCAGGTGGACGCTGAACAACCCCACCCTCAGCCTACGCTAACCTGGAGCTCACAGCCCTTTGCTCCAAACTGCAGACCGCTGCCTATATCCTCTCCAAGTGAACGTTCAGCCTAGGCTTGCATCTCCCCGTGGACGGAGAGCTCGCTTATTCCCTAACCAGCCCGTTCTAACGTGCATTCCGGCCATTCGAGCACTTTTTCTCAGGCCTCGCCGAAACTGCCGTCTTTTACGTCCCGTAACTGCCCGGGTCTTACAGAGCCTGAGGTTCCGCGCGCCCCGCAACGCGCTGCAGACAGTCTGTGTGTCTTCTCGAGGCTGCTGTGCCTCCAGCTCCTGTGGCTGTTCTTCGTGGGGCCCGCGGGAGCTGGGGCGGAGCCGAAGTCCAGGTTTGGCGCGGAACGCGACCCTGAGGGCCCCTGACCCCAGCGTGCAAGAGATCGGAGAGGGGGCGCAAAGGTCCACCTGCTCCAGCCACTCCCAAGGGGCAGTAATGGGGTCAGCCCGGGGTTCTGAACAGCAAGGCCCGAAAACTAGAAGATAAAAGATGCTGAGGAGGCAAGGAGAGCCTGAAGATGGAGAGGGGGACCCCAGCAGCCCGGTCTCAAGACTGGGGCCCAGCTCCCCCAGGCACTGTTATGCCCAAGGCAGCTCTCCGCACGCCTCCCGGCTACGCCGCGTGGTAGTCAGCCCCACCCGGATCAGGTGTGCCCCTCTCTCTCAGTTCTGACTGTGCGTGTGCGTGAGGCGGGTGGAAGAATGAAGGGCGATGCCCCAGGGCAGTTCTAGGGAGGAGCCAGCTCCTTTTCAAACCCGCTGCCTCTCATCAGCAGTCCTTCAATCCCAACGTCACCTCTCTCTTCACTGTTCATCTCTCCCGGCAGGAGATTCGGGGCCACTCTCCCTGTCGAGTGGAGTTCCCAGAGAGGGGCACCCAGTAGCTTCATAACGCCCCCAAAGCTTCAACTTCCCACCTTCCTCCATTCTCCTCAAAACCTGCCTTCACCAATCTTCTTTCTGAAAAAGGACCCCACTGGGTCTCAGGAGGCCTAGGCTGACTGACAACGAATTCCACCTGGGAAGAAGGGATTCACGTTAGCAGGGAAGCATGCTTAGCTTACCCTAAAGCATGCAGCTCTAATAGTGTGCTTTCAGGCACGAGTGGAGGGAGCTTAACTCCCCTTGAGAAGGGGTCTCCTTGTTCTCTTCCCATTCACCTCAGGGAACAGCCTGACCCAGAGCCTCACTTCCCACACGCCAGGGGTGTACGTGGGTCCGGGAGCCTCCAGCTCCGGTCAGGCGCGCGGAGGCTGAAACCTCGGTCTTCGGCTGCCCCGAGAAGACAACACCGCGAATAGTCGTCCCAGGGAAGGCGCGGAGCGGAACCAGAGCCAGCGCCTCCCGCACTCTGCTGACCGTGCACAGGCTGTCCTTGAGGCAAGAATACCGGCTCGGGAGCGGAAGGGACGGAGTAGGGGGGGTTCCCCTGAGGAGTAGGGGAAAGAGGCCCCAGCAGGCTGCTTAGAAATCTCTCCTGGGGAGGGGACAAGGAGTAGCCTTCAATTTGAACGCGGAAGGGCTTGGGGACCCGACTTGTGGCGGCATTTGCACCGCAAACGCAGTTTTTATTTAGGTTGCCCGTTTATGAGGGTTGACTCGGAGACGACTGATGGCCATTATAGGGGAACTTCGCCTGACAACCCACCCTCGGACGCTGCCATTGCGCCCCAGCGTGCGCGCCGCTCCCACGCCCTTTTAGCTGAGGACCTGACTGGATCCGAGAGGCTGGTGAGGCTGGGACCGGGGCGGGCCGGGCCGAGTTAGGGGCGGGGCCTGGCAGTAGGGGCGGGGGCTCCCAGGCTCCCAGGCGGGGCCACCGCTAAAGGCGCGGAGCACCGGACGCCGAGAGCGCGGAGTAGAGCAGCGCCGACTGGAGAGAAGTGGGAGAGAAGAATCGCGCCGTCCCAGCCCGCCCGCCAGCGTCCACGCCTCTCCTGCACCCTTACCTCTGCCGGCCCTTGCCGGACTCGACTGGCGGCCATGCAGCCCCGGGGCTGAGGCGGCCCCATGGCGAAACCCGCGTCCCCGCGGTCCCGGCAACGACGGCGCATGGAGAACTTCCGTAAGGTGCGCTCCGAGGAGGCGCCGGTGGGGGACGGGGCCGAAGGGGGCGGCCTGAGCTCCGGCCCTTTCGCGGACCTGGCACCGGGCGCCGTGCACATGCGGGTCAAAGAGGGCAGCAAGATCCGGAACCTGCTGGCCTTCGCCACCGCCAGCATGGCGCAGCCAGCCACGCGCGCCATCGTCTTCAGCGGCTGCGGTCGGGCCACCACCAAGACCGTCACGTGCGCCGAGATCCTCAAGCGCCGCCTGGCGGGCCTGCACCAGGTCACGCGGCTGCGCTACCGGAGCGTGCGCGAGGTGTGGCAGAGCCTCCCGCCCGGGCCCACGCCGGATCAGAAGCCTGGCGACCCGGCTACCAGTCTCAGTGTACTTAAGAACGTGCCCAGCCTCGCCATCCTACTTTCCAAGGATGCACTGGATCCGCGCCAACCCGGCTACCAGCCCCCGAACCCCCATCCTGGCCCCTCATCCCAGCCGTCGGTGCCGACGACCAAGAGGAGCCTTGGGGAACCCGCAGCTGGAGAAGGCTCCGCGAAGCGGTCACAACCTGAGCCAGGTGCTGCGGAAGAGGACCGGACGGCCTGAGAACTCCCGGCTCTGGGCCACCTAGATGGACTGTATCTTACCCCCAGCGCCTCGACTTTGAGACGCACCTCCAGCCTTTCACGCCTTAGTACGCTAGAGCCCACAACTGAACACAGCTCCTCAGACTGGCAGCGTGGACCCCAAGGCGACAAGGGAGGGACCCCAGGGAAGCTTCGTGGGGTGGTTACTCCTCCACCTGTGTATTGCCTGAAGACGCAGAACTCCACCTTCAGCTTTTCTGAGCCATACTGGGACCTTCTTCAGGGAAGGAATGGTGGGCAGGGGGACTCGAGCCTTGCTCAGGGACCCCCAGCATTCAGGTGGGGGGCTCCGAGTGTGGAAGCCGAGGAGAGCTCTTGAATCACCCCCACCGTTGGCAGCAGAGGGCAAGGGGTGAGAAACTGATTGCTTGAGGGCAGGGGAGTCTGAGTTGTGGGGGGTCCTATCCTGCCCATCACGGCAGGACACAGTTTCTTTTCTAGTTTTCCTTCCCCTGCTTTTAAGGATCATCCTAGGATCATGGTGGCAGGAGGCATCTCCATGGGCTCTAGCTCTTTCAACGTCCTCCCTTCCCCAAGCTGGCCCAGAGGGAGAGACCCAGGACAAGTCTCCATGCCTCCTCCCCTGAGCCCCACAGCTAGAGTCTTGCTTCCAATAAAACAAACAGAAAAATGGCTCTGTCCCCATGTTTTTTCCTAACCACTTGCTTGTGCAGACACTGCTCTGGCCTGCCCCCTTGTGTCTCAGTCCCCTCCAGCCTGGAATCCTTAGCCTTTGGAGTATTCAGGGTCAGGCACAGAGACTGGACAGCTTCAAATTGTTGCAAGGGACACATTACCTGGTCCCTGTCTTCTCCCTCTCTCCCAGCGCTCCCTGGCTGGCTCTAGCCTCAGGTGCTTGTCACCGGAAGGGAGCCTTTGTCCCCTTGTGCATTACTACTAAGGGAAAGGGAGCAGCAAATTGCTTTTCTCGGAGGAGAAGGAAGGCCAGCATTGATAAACTCCTGGGGGTCACTGCCAAGGGTGGCAGACCCTGCTGGGGTCCCTAAACTTGCAGCCTCTTGCCAATAGACATCCTTATCCAGAAGGCTGGCACAAAGCCCTCTGTACCCATGGGTAGGATCTCCCCTTCATTGCTCTTTCTCTGAGAAAGGACAGCACACCCTTGGGAGAGGGGGAGGAGAGAGACTGAGCACAAATCCACTGCTGGAAATTACTATTCAGCAGAGAAGCTGGGACTTGGGCCGTGAATCACTGCAGGATCCCTGATAAGCTGTGGCCTGCAGCTCTGCACAGCTGTCTGTTGAGAGATAACAGCCTCATAAGCCTCTCTGCCCAACTCCAAGTCAACTGGGGAGAGTGGGGGAAGTGCTGTGTGCTGGAAGAACTCTAGCCAGTAAAGGAGGGGGCACATAGCTCCAGGATCTCAGAAGCAGACCCCACCCCATGCAACTCGACAGCACCCCTGGAAAGGAGGAGATGGGGGAAAATGTAAGTCACTTTGCTGGCAGAACCCTGAAATAAATCCTGCTGGTGGCAAGAGGTAGGTTTCTGCAGCTGACAGGAGAGGCTCTTCAGGGACTTGCCCCCCCATGTCTGCTTAAGCTTTGGATCAGCGAGCCGTGTTATCCAGACTCTGGCACTGATTGCCCTCCCCCATTTCTTGTTCTTGATGAGTCCCTAGGGAGAGCCAAAGGGGTTTGGGTGTATTTCTCTGACCCTCTCAGGGGTCACCCAAGAAGGGTGGAAAAAATGTAAACTATCCTGACAACTAAGGTGCTCTGGGCTGGTCCTGGGCTTCCTCATCTCAAGTAAATGATAAAACTTGGGAGAGGTCTTGCATGGTAGAAGTTTAAGGGAGACTGGTCTTGATTCTGGAAAAGGGCCAGCTTTCCAAGACCGCTAGTGTCTGAAGTGCTGATCGCCCGGTCGCCAGGGCATGCAAGCAGAGGCTTGTCAGGGAGGGGAGGCGGCAGAGGCTTTCTCTTTGGATGGCTTGGGTCAGGTAAGTCCCTTTCCAGCCTAGAAACTCATCCTGCAACGTGGCGAGGAGAGGAGCATGTTGTTTCCCCACCTTCAGAGCATTAACTTACCCCCATGGTGGGCTGAGTTTCCGTCAGTTTCCCATGAAACTGGCTTTCTTTCCTGTACCCGCACTCCACCCCAGCAGGTTCAGTTCCCAGGCTTTTGATAGGTGCTTGTGGGTGCTAATGGAACTCAGCACCGTGAGCACCCCACCCCTACCTTCTTAATCCTGTGGCCCCACTGACCCAGAAGCAGGCTCCACGGGAAGGTGATAGCTACCCCTGTACACCCCCAGCCCCAAGGCTGAGGTGGGAACCTGAGAAGTGCTAGAATAAGGGGGAGTGGCTGGGGGAGCACCTCAGAGATGCCTACTTTGGGAGCTGACTAGTGGGAGAATGGGAGGGAGTGGGAAGCCCCCCCGAGAGACCCCATCTTTCCAATTGTGGCTTCTATTCAGGAGCTCCCTGGGCCCTGTCTTGGGGCAGGCACTTGCAGGCTAGGGGTAGCAGTGAAGTCTCACACCCACAAAACTGTCAGGTCACACAATCAAAATCCATTTGGGAACATAAATGTATGTAATCCAAGGCCAGAGCTTGTGGTCAGATGGGCAGTGGACCTCCAGCTGGGCCTTGAGGGACTTCATTGTTGTGCCAAGTCCCAGTGTAGGGAGGGGGTGGGGCTGGGGGCCAGAATCACAGTATGGTTAGACATTGTTCCTGCCTCAAGGATGTCCCAGTCTAGTGGAAAGAAAGAAAAGTTACAGCACAGTGCAGTGAAAGTGGGAGAAGGCAGGAGCTCTGAGAAGGGGCACTTAATTTACCCAGAGGTGCTGATGGAGCTGGTTCCCTAAGGACCAGAAGGAGGTAGCCAGCTGGACAGGACTGGACAGAGAATTCCAGGCAGAGCACAGAGAGGTGATGCTGCGTCTGGCGCTGAGGCAGCCACAAGTGTCTGAAGGATACATGGTGAGAGACAGGTGGGACTGGAGTACCAGGTGGGAGCCAGGTAACAGGGAGCTTCCTTGAAGGAAGTGGGGGACCAATGGAAGCCAGGGAGTGCCCCTGTCTGATTGGTGTTTGAGAAAGATCTCTCTGACACCTGTGTTGGTGGGAGGTGGATTGGAAGGGGCCTGACTGGATCCCAGAGGCTACAGGGAGGTAAGAGATGGGACAGTGGTATTGGGGACAGATTTGAGAGCTACCCGGGCTGGGTAGGATTTCACTGCCATTATGGGCAGGACAGAGGAGGGCTTCTCTTTGTAGCATTAACCTCAGGCTGTCCAGGACTTGGCATGCCTTCCTGGCATCCTAGGGGACATGCTGTGTAAGGGCCAAACAATAGAGGGATATTGCGGGGGCCACAGCTTCCAACTGGTAAAAGCTTTAGGAGCTGTTGCCCATTGGCCATGAATCTGCCAGAGCATGTCCACTGCACAGTAGGAGGAAGACCTGGGTCAGACACACTCCCACTCTTCACAGCACACACCTCCCTCACCTGGCTCCCTCCACCTCCCAACCCCCACCTTATTAGTTCTGCAGTATGTGTCATTGCTATGCCCACATTGGCCACTAGGGACGCTATAGTCCCATCTATTTCACTGAGATGTTAAAATACCTCCAGGTCTCCCAGAAGGTTAATTGAGGGAAGGGAGGAAGGGGGGAGGGTAGGAAAGAAAGAAGGAAGGAAGGAAATACAGCCATAGGAGGGTCTCTTTGGTGATACCAGGTTTCTTCTCAGAGCACAGATCTTAGTTTGTAATTGTGCCCTCATTAGTGTGATCCTCTGATTGTCAGTTACCCCAATAAAGCAGGTGCCATGATTGAATAGATCCTGCCTGCCTTGCTCCCTACCCAGCTCTTGGCACACAGGAAGCCCACGAAGAATTGTTGACTGAGTGATTCAAGACTGGCTGAGCCAGATTTCTGAACTGTTCTGATGTCATATCAAAGTCCTTAACTGTCCAGCCCAGGGACAGTGGTCAAAGCTTCCCCTGTCCTCACCGCAGCTTCTCTTCCCATCTGGGCCCTTGGGTCCTACTTGCTCTTTGGAGAAGCTAAGGGTCACCATAGATTGGGTTTGTATAGACAATTTGAGGATTCTGGTGTTGTTTCTGATGCCTCCTGATTATCACAGATATTGTGGGTTGAATTGTGTCCCCCCAAAAGATATGTTGAAGCCCTAACCACTGGTACCTGTGAATGTGACTTTATTTGGAAATAGGGTCTTTGCAGATGTAATTAGTGTATAAGATGTATAAGGACCCAACACTGAAGTAGGATGGGTCCTTAATCCAATATGACTGATGTCCTTATTAGAAGAGGAGAAGAGACAGACAGACACACAGAGGGAAGAACAACATGTGAAGACGGAGGCAGAGATTGGAGTTATGTAGCTGCAAGCCAAGGAATGCCAAGGATTGCCGGCAAACAACAGAAGCTAAGAAAAAGGCATGGAACAGATTCTTCCCTAGAGCCTTCAGAGAGAGCATGGTCCTGCCGACATCTTGATTTTGGACTTCTAGCTTCCAGAACGATAAGAGAATAAATTTCTGTTGTTTTAAGTCACCCAGCCTGTGGTACTTGTTACAGCTGCCTTCGGAAACTAATACTGTAAGTATTCTCACCACCTTCAGTGGAAATAGGGAAAAGGAATGTGGGGTGTTTGCCAAGGTCCTTGTTATCAAAATTTCCAGTCCTGCATGGAGGGAGGCTCTCTATTCTGCAGGCTTGTGCTCGCAAATGTAATGCCTTGTGTTGTACTGAACAGATCATAGGCTTTGAAGAAAGTCAGGCTGACTGTGATTTGGGGCAAGTTAATTCTTCTGTGAATCTCAGCATACTCATCTGCAAAATGGGCCAGATTGCTGTGGGATAAGGGATATAATAACACCAGGCTTCCCAACCTTGGTTCATCATCAGAATCACCTCAGGCACCTGTTAAAAGTACAGATTGCCAGGGGCCAGCCCCGTGGCTTAGCAGTTAAGTGCGTGCGCTCCGCTGCTGGCGGCCCGGGTTCGGATCCCAGGTGCGCACCGACACACCGCTTCTCCGGCCATGCTGAGGCCGCATCCCACATACAGCAACTAGAAGGATGTGCAGCTATGACACACAACTATCTACTGGGGCTTTGGGCGAAAAAAAAAATAAATAAAATTATTTAAAAAAAAAAAGTACAGATTGCCAGGGCCGGCCTGGTGGCGTAGTGGTTAAGTTTGTGCTCTGTGCTTCGGTGGCCCAGGGTTTGCAGGTTCAGATCCCAAGCACGGACCTACGCACCACTTGTCAAGCCATGCTGTGGCAGCGTCCCATATAAAGTAGAGGAAGATGGGCATGGATGTTAGCCCAGGGCCAATCTTCCTCAGCAAAAAAGAGGAGGATTGCCAACACATGTTAGCTCAAGGCTAATCTTCCTCAAAAAAACAAAAAAAAACAAAAAAATACAGATTGCCTGGGCTGACCTCCAAATCAACAGGATCAAATCTCCCTGGAAGGACCTGGAAATAGCAGTTTAATAAGATCTTCATGTGATTTTGATGATTAATCAAGGTGGACTATTCCTTGAGATAACATATATAAAAAGCTGTACTCACACTGGTAAGAGAAATGCAAATTTAAATCCCCTTCTCTTTCCCTTCACATTAAAGAACTGTCGTGAGCTGCCCCTATAGAGATGTTGCTGGGAAAGAGGTTCTTGGCTCCAGGAGATGAGAGGCAGAGGGAGAACCCTTTAGGAAAGCAGCTAATGGACTTGGAGGACATTGCTACCCTGCCCTGTCCCCTGTTCCCTAAAAGGAAACTGAGGGTATGGGGCCCAGCTCAGATAGCTACAAAATCTCAGCTTTTTTTTTTTCTTTTCTTTTTTTTTTTGGTGAGGAAGATTAGCCTGAGCTAACATCTGTTGCCAATCCTCCTCTTTTTGCTGAGGAAGATTGGCCCTGGGCTAACATCTGTGCCCATCTTCCTCCACTTTATATGTGGGACGCCTGCCACGGCATAGTTTGATAAGCGGTGTGTAGGTCCGTGCCTGGGATCCAAACCTGCAAACCCTGGGCTGCTGAAGCGGAGCGCATGGACTTAACCACTACGTCACCAGGCTGGCCCTCAGCTTTCTTTGTTAAAAAAAAAATTATAAGGATGTAGAAAAATTGGAACCTGCATACATTGCTGGCTGGAATGGAAAATGGTGCAGGCTGCTTTGGAACAGTTTGGCAATTCCTCAAAAAGTTAAACATAGAGTTACCATATGACCCATATAATATATCTAGATATATATGCGAAAGAATTGAAAAATATGTCCACACAAAAACACATATACAGGGCCGGCCCTGTGGCTTAGCGGTTAAGTGCGTGTGCTCCGCTACTGGCGGCCCGGGTTCAGATCCCAGGCGTGCTTCTCTGATGCACCGCTTCTCTGGCCATGCTGAGGCCACGTCCCACATACAGCAACTAGAAGGATGTGCAACTATGACATACAACTATCTACTGGGGCTTTGGGAAAAAAAGGAGGAGGATTGGCAATAGATGTTAGCTCAGAGCCAGTCTTCCTCAGCAAAAAGAGGAGGATTAGCATGGATGTTAGCTCAGGGCTGATCTTCCTCAAAAAAAAAAAAAAACATATATACAAATGTCCAAGCAGCCTTTTTCATAATAGCTAAAAAGTAGAAACAACTCAAATGTTCATAAACTGATGAATGAATGGGTAAACAAAATGTGGTATATCCATATAATGGAGTATAATTCTGCCATAAAAAGTAATGAAGTGCTGAGTCATGTTACAACATGGATGAAACTTGAAAACATGATGCTAAGTGAAAGATACCAGACACAAAAGAACACATGACATATAATTCTATTTATATGAAATGTCCAGAATAGGTAAGTCCATAGACACAGACGGTAGATTAGTGGTTGCCTAGGGTTGGTGGGGTTGGTGGGTGCCATTGGGTATGGGGTTTCTTTTTCGGGTGATGAAAATGTTCTGGAATTAGTGATAATGGTTACACAACATAGTGAATATACTAAAAACCACTGAATCATACACTTCAAAAGGGTGAATTTTATGGTATGTGAATCTCAATAAAAAATTATATTCTGGGGGCCGGCCCTGTGGTGTAGTGGTCAAGTTCAGTGCATTCTGCTTCAGCAGCCCAGGTTTGCAGGTTCAGATCTGGGCACCGACCTACACCACTCATCAGCTGCGCTGTGGCGGTGACCCA
Source organism: Diceros bicornis minor (assembly GCF_020826845.1). NCBI lineage: Eukaryota > Metazoa > Chordata > Mammalia > Perissodactyla > Rhinocerotidae > Diceros > Diceros bicornis. The sequence continues at coordinate 67,849,618 of NC_080744.1, read as the reverse complement.
CATATAAAGTAGAGGAAGATTGGCACAGATGTTAGTTCAGGGCTGATCTTCCTCAGCAAAAAGAAAAAAAAAAAAGGAAGAGAAGTTAAAAAAAATTATATCCTTTAATGATTTTCTTTTTTTTTTTTTTGAGGAAGATCAGCCCTAAGCTAACATCCATGCTAATCCTCCTCTTTTTGCTGAGGAAGACCGGCTCTGAGCTAACATCTATTGCCAATCCTCCTCCTTTTTTCCCCCAAAGCCCCAGTAGATAGTTGTATGTCATAGTTGCACAACCTTCTGGTTGCTGTATGTAGGACGCGGCCTCAGCATGGCCGGAGAAGAGGTGCGTTGTTGCGTGCCTGGGATCCGAACCTGGGCCACCAGTAGTGGAGCGCGCGCACTTAACCGCTAAGCCACGGGGCCGGTCCCTGTCCTTTAATGATTTTCTGATCATAAAAGTAACAATTTAGGAAATTATATAATAAATATAAATAAATAAATAATCAATGAAAAAGTACCATCAGAGCCCTTCTAGCCCTACTGGATGACGGCCCCACAGGATCACCTTTGAAGACTGCTTCCTTCTGCCACCCTTCTCCCTGATTCTCAGGTGATCCATGTGGTGTGTATCCACCCCACCTCCATGCCTTGTCCCCCATCTCACAACTGGCCCTGCCCTGGGAAAAGAACTTCTATAATTTGACAACAGGAAAATACTTGTTCTGGAGAGTAACAGTTACCATTTATTGAGCTCTTACTGCGTGCCAGCCAGGACACAGTGTTTTATATGCATTATCTTATGTAATCTTTCAATAACCTATTAGGTAGGTTCCCTTATTATTCCCATTTTATAGGTGAGGAAACTATTTTATAGGTCAGGAAATTAGAGTAACTTGCCTAAGAGTATATGGCAGAGCTATAATTCAACAGTAGCAAGAATGTCATTCTCTCAGGTGCCATCTCTTGTTCATCTCCATTTTCAAAGCAGTCTAGTAGTGAGATCCCCATCATTTAAGGCGCTCAAGTAGGGAACTGAGGAAATGGAAGCAATGTAGGATCAGTCAGACGAATGGCTTCAAGGGCCACTTCCAGCCTCAAAATGACAGGACTCATTTTTTTCCCGATGCATGCTTCATTCCTACCAGAGAAGGTAAGAGCTTTTCTTGGATTGAACTTCCCTTTACTAGAAATTACTGTGAAACAGTGTCTTTGTCCTCACAAGCTCCTCAATAACATCATCTCTCACCTCTGCACACATCAGAGGAGAGCTCATCACAGCTCTTCCAGAATACAGGCTCTGGGCTGCAGCAGGAAGCTGATAGGCTGATTGACTAGTGATGATGACATCCTTGAGGCATCTGAAGTCCAGCTACTGCTTCTCCAGAGGGACAGAAAAGGATTTCAGGGCAGAAGATGGTAAGAAGAGATAAAAGACCTTGATGGCCTTAGCCAAGAGCCAGGATGTCTGGTCTGAACCCATCTAGGAAGGAGCACCCACCAGAAGCAGCAGAATGGTCTGGAGCCTGGGGCCACAACTGGAAGTAAACCTGGAAGAAACAGTGGCCCCCCTACCTAAGTGATGTGCTAGGGGGGGTTCAGAGATGGTCCCCAAGATTCATGCCCCGTGGTGTACATGCTTTGTCTAATCAGGGCAGAATCTGTGAATTTGATGGGATATCATTCCCAAGATTGGGCTACTAATCCGTTTACTTTGAGTTAATCAGAAGAGAGGTTACCCTGGATGTGCCTGACCTAATCAGATGAGGTCTTTAAAAGAGGGTGAAGTGTCAGAGAGACACTCTCCTGCTGGCTTGAAGAAATAAGCCATGGTATGTGGTAAGGCCCGAGGGTGGCCTCTAGGATCTGAGAGTGGTCCTTGACTAACAGCTAGCAAGAAAAAAATGGGGACTCAGTCCTACAACTGCAAAGAACTGAATTCTGCCAACAACGTGAACAGCCTGGAAGAGGACTCTGAGCTCCAGATGAGACCACCGACCTGGCCAACATCTTGATTTAAGTCTTGTGTGATCCTGAGTACATAACCAGTATAGTCCATGCCTGGACTTCTGACCTACAGAAACTGGGAAATAATAAATGAGTGTTGTTTTAGGTTGCTTAGTTTGTGGTAAATTTTTATGCAGCAATAGAAAAACTAATATAGGTGATGAGGGCTGACAACCGCCCGCAAGGTAGCAGAGGGTTCAAAATTCCCTGAGAAGCCAGCAAAGCCCACCTGCAGGGGTAGTGGGGAAAGAAAACAATGTCTGGAATCAGACAAACTGCTCAAATATAAGCACTACTATTTATCAGCTGTGTGATTCTTAGGCAAGTGTCCTTTGAGTCTATTCCTTCAACTATAAAATGGGATAAATATTTATTTCACAAGGTTGTCATGAGGCTTAACTGGGATAATAAATAGTTTGCAGCATGCGGTGACACATAATAAATTATAGACATAACTATTAAAAAACAACAACAAGAACACTCTAGTAGCCAATCTAAGGCACTGTTGGAAAAGTGGAGAGACAGCTAGCAGAGAGACTAGTTGGGATTCAGTTGCAATAAAACCCAGTACTTAATTATGGGAGCCCTGACATCCTGAGCTTCTTTGAGATTTGAGCAGTATTAAGTGAAATGCAGAGGTCAAAGCTTCCCCAGGTGTCCTTCAGTTAGGTTGGTGGGAGGAGGTGAGGTCAAGTGCTTTGAAAAAAAAAAGCTTTATTATCCTTTTCCCAGCCAGGTTCATAACCCTCTAAAGCTACATTGCTAGGGAGGAAAAGGAGAAGGGCAGATGCTGACGCCCGGGAGAGAGCCTGGAGTGCAGAAGAGGAATCTGAATGTCCATCTTTTCTTTCCTCAGTGAGTCCAGGGATAGAGAATGAGGGATACCAAGACAAAAGAGCCTGTCTCGTTAACTCTGGGTGGCAGTGAGCTAATTCAGGCCTGGAGAAAGTGGGCCCCCTGCCCAGGAGCTCAGAGTCATGATGTAGTTTGGTGAGGCTGGATTAGTTGTTAAGTCTTGGAACTTAAACTCATTTCAGAACAGTTGGTTATAGGAACCTTCCTGTAGGGAATGGGGGCAGGAGTTTGGCCAGAAATATCCAAGTGAGTCCTCCGAACTGGGGATTTGGTGAAAAGAGCCTTGATTGCCAGCAAGCAACGTAATTTCTGAGCCTGTTTCCTTATCTGTAAAGTGAAGCGGTTGGACTCATTTTTTTGTATTGCTGTCTTAATAGTTTATAGCATTGTGAAATTTTGGTGGTACATTTTTGTTTGATGATCACCATATACATGTCTCCCTTCACCCCTTGTGCCCACCCCCTACCCCCATTGCCCCTGGTAACCACAATACAGTTTTCTCTGTCCATGTGTTGGTTTAACTTCCACATATGAGTGAGATCATACCGTGTTTGTCTTTCTCTTTCTGTCTTATTTCACTTAAAATAATACCCTCCAGGTCCACCCACGTTGTTGCAAATGGGATGATTTTGTCTTTTTTTTTTATGGCTGAGTAGTATTCCATTGTATATATATACCACATCTTCTTGATCCAATCATCAGTTGAGGGACACTTGGGTTGCTTCCACTTCTTGGCTATAGTGAATAATGCTGCAATGAACAGAGGGGTGCATAAGCCCCTTCGGATTGTTGATTTCAGGTTCGTTGGATAGATTCCCAGTAGTGGGATAGCTGGATCATAGGGTATTTCTATTTTTAATTTTTTGAGGAATCTCCATACTGTTTTCCACAGAGGCTGCACCAGTTTGCATTCCCACCAGCTGCATATGAGCGTTCCTGTTTCTCCACATCCTCTCCAACATTTGTTGTTTTTTGTCTTGGTGATTATAGCCATTCTAATGGGCATAAGGTGATATATTAGTGCTGTTTTGATTTGCATTTCCTTGATGATTAGTGATGTTGAACATCTTTTCATGTGCCTATTGGCCATCTGTGTATCTTCTTTGGAGAAGTGTCTGCTCATTTCCTCTGCCCATTTTTTGATCCGGTTGTTTGTTTTTTTGTTTTTCAGTTGTGTGAGTTCTTTATATATTACGGAGATTAACCCCTTCTCAGATATATGTTTTGCAAATATTTTGTCTCAGCTGGTGGGTTGTCTATTCATTTTGATCCTGGTTTCATTTGTTTTGTAGAAGCTCTTTAATCTGATAGAGTCTCACTTGCTTATTTTTTCTTTAGTTTCCTTAGTCTGAGTAGGCATGGCATGGCATCCGAAAAAATTCCTTTATGACCAATGTCAAATCGTGTGTTGCCTATATTTTCTTCTATGTGGACTCACTTTTTAACACTTGTGTTACCAAACCAGGTTCATTTTTGCCCATCACCAAGAAAGCCAACCACCGAGATGATGAGCTTGCACCAGAGAGAGGGTTTAAATCACAAGGCAGCCATGTTGAGGACATAAGGATATTTATGGGGTAGCGGGCAAGGTGGTCACTTGTGTGGGGATAGATGATTGGAGGCGAGGAGATGTAAGGTAATTGATGATCTGCACAAGCGTATTCAAGCTTCATGGCTCTTCATAGGACGCAGGTTCACTAACTGGTGGTGTTAGCACGATCTGAAGGAGTTTTTAGCCTCTTGACTTCCAAAACGTCACTTATCGGGCACCTGCACAAGCCTAGTTGATGGGTTGGTAGTCTGAGCCAGCCTGAACTGGACAAGGGGGTCCTAATTCCTGAAAAATAGCTCAAACACCCATTACCACGGTGACCTAGGCGCCACAAAGATGTTATCTATAGGAACCTAGTGGAAGCCAGATAGCATATTGCCTAAGCAGCACAGTTAACAATGGGTGGGCGAAAAACTAAAAGCTATAACTAGTAATTGCAAAAAAAACTTTAGTTACTAGCTACTTAATCATTAATGGCTATTTACCGGTTCCACTTGCAGGTCTGTGATATAAGAATAGTTACTAATAAGGTCCCTTACATGTAGCACTTGTTTTTTTCCCATTCGTTCTCTTATTTTAGGCTGGAAATGCGGTGGCAGTAAGCAAAGAAGAAGGTATTTTTATTATAATTTGTCGTTATGATTGTAGTAGGTCCCACTTTGAGGTGATAGCGTTGCCTGCCAAGATGGACTTGAACCACGATACCACCCACTGCTCTCCCCTCGCCTTCCTCCCATCTTCGCTCCATGATGGCCGCTGCAGTCCGCGGGACCAGAAACGCGGAGAGGCACGGCACCGAAGTGGTTTGTCCTTAGCGCGCCGCCGTAGCCCGCCCGCGGCTGCGCCGGGGGCCCCCTCCCGCCTAGGCCCTAGGCGCTCGCGCCGCAGTAGGCGGGACCTTACGCTCCGCCCGCTGTGCGTCGGTGCGTGGGTCCAGCCCCCGCGCGCTCTGGAGCGGCCCGTGAGCTCACACCCGGCTTGTCTTCAGCCTTAGCCTGCGCGCCGCCATCGCCGTCATGCTGGGCGCCGCTCTCCGCCGCTGCGCGGTAGCAGCAGCCGCAGCCGCCCGGGCCAGCCCTCGAGGCCTCCAGCAGTCCGCCCCGGCCCCCGGCTTCGCCGCCGGTAAGGCTCTCGCCTGCCGCTGCCCGCGCCCGCATGTCCTTGCGGTGACCTGGGCCCCCGCCGCCACGCGTTGGTTGGCTTGTCCCGCGGCCTAGCCCCTGCTCTGCGGGCGGGCGGCCGAACCGGGTAGCCGCTGGCCGCTCTCCCCGCCGCCTCGAGTTGGGGAGGACTCGAGGACGCGACCCCGGGGCCTTCCTCAGCGCGACTTCCTGGTGCAGGCACCGCGGACCGGTCAGGTGTGGACCTGCTGTGGGCGCCGCGCCGGGGGCAGCGCACCTCCCGCGCCCACTGGACCCCTTCGGTCCCCGGGCCGTGACCGTGCCCCGGCGCTGACCCCTGCGACCACCTGACTGGGAATGTCCGCCGCCGGCCCGCCGAGCTCCGGCGAAGGTGACATTGAGCCGCAGGGCGCGCTGTTCCGTGTAGGGGCGGGGTGGCCCCTCCGGGGCCCGGGCACCGCCGCCCCAGCGTCTTCCGAGAATACAGTATGCTTCCGTGTGGGACACAGTATACTTGATCAAGCATTTCCCGGTTAGCGTTTTTGTGTCGCCTTCACAGACCGTTCTGTCATTTTTAGCGACTGCTGTGCCACGTTCTCATTCTTCCATGTTTACGATAAATCGACGTGTATGGTTGTTCCCTGAGGTCTGGAAGAGAGCGTGAATACTGATAGGTCTTATGATAAGAATGTTACTCTTTTAGCAAGTTGGGTACCACAGACCCAGGAATGCTGGGTTCTACAAACATGGGAAAGGTTTATTTTTTGCTTCAGGTTAGAAGCTTGATTGCTGGATTATGAGATGTGCTACTGCTTCCTGTCTCTTATTTTACGTTAAATGTGTTCAGGGAGACTTTGTGCCCAGCACTGTACTTTTAATTATTGTGGCTGCACTTTGATCTTGGTCCATGATGTTAATGTATGCTGCATTATGAAATTTAGCCCCTAAGCAAGCATATTTAAACGTATGAACACAGAAACGTGAAACTAGTAAGGTGGTTCTCTTGACTATCTTGAGCATTTTACCTAGACACTTCAGAACCTAAGGTACATGTTTTGCTGTGTTCAATTTAGACTTTATCATAGAAGAGTGAGGCTGGCATACGCTTTAGAGACCATGGAGACCGTCTTATTGTATAGAAAAAGAAACTGAGGCCTATCTTGGGAAACTGACTCCTTTATTAGTGATGGAACCATTTTCTCTTTCTCGGTCATGGTTATTTTTGGCCCATCTTGATGTTTGTCAGATTTTATGTTTTTTTGTTTCCTTATCTAAATGCTAAAGTAGCAAATACTACTTTAATTTTTTCATACAGATACATTTTGGGGAGGTTTCTTATGTCCTCTTCAAAAGAATTGCTGCATTTTGTGGCAGGTTGGGGAAATGGCAGAGGTTTTTGGCAAACTATAGATTAAGGGGCTTTCTCTTTTCTTAGTAAGTTTGAACATAGTGGTTTATCTCCTAGGCGTTCTATTCTTGCTCTTGAGTCTAATTCATAAACAAAAAGCTTTATTTTAGGCGGTTGTCCCATAGAGCTGAATATTTCCCACAAGGAGGCAGTATTGGTTACATTTATGTCAGCTACTTTCTAGCTGTGACCTTGGACATGTTAGTTAACCTTAAGATGGGTTGCCTCATCTCTAAAATCGGGATAATATTTGGTAGTTGTGGGATTTAAATGATATAATGTAACTCAGCACCTTGCCTGGCACAAATGCTTAATATATATTTGCTTTATTATAGTGCATTTCACTTTTGCATATTATAGGTTGAGGTTTGTTATCAGTATGAGACTGAAGAGATTTTATACAATTGAGAGTCAAAAAGGATTAAGGTTCTTGGATGAGGCTATCCAAGGTCAAATGAGAGTATACTTGAAAGAGAGCTCTAGAGGGGTTAACCTGAGGGGCCTCAAGTTTGCTCTAGTTAAATAGCAACCCAGATTCTATATTTGGTTCGTAAAGAAGCCTCCAACTTGAAACAATTGTTTTCCAATAACTGCTGAATTGGGTAATTAAAATGTTTTAAATATTGGTTAGATTCTTTAGTCAGCCCTTGAAACCTGCACAATCCTGGCTCATACATCCTTACCCTGATAGGTGAGGAAGGGTGGGAGGAGTTTTCTCTTTCCCTTTCTTGGTGCAGGGCTGAACTTAAGTAGCACTTTTTATCACTTTCCAACCTGTTCTGCACCACTTCCACATTTCTAGATTTCCAGCCTTTGGACCCCAAATCCAGGGCTGCTCTAAGCCTTGCACCTCAGTAACCTTGCCTTTGAGCTTGTTCATGTGCCCTTTACATTATTTGTTTCTTTCTCTTACTCCTATTATTACTACCAACAAAATGACCATTCTTTGGGCTTTGTCTGAGCTGATTAGTTATTAAATGGAAAGCTGTAAGATTTAACTAAACTCAAACCAAAGAGATTAATGAGCCCCTTAATTTTCTAAATATGTTAGCTTTTTTTTTTTTTTTAAATAGAGTGCTTAATTAAATGCCAAAAAGCAGTTTCTGCTTTTTAGATTGAGGCCGTAGAAATGTCCCCGTTTTTTACAGCTGCTTCCTTTTTCCTATTCTGGAAACTTTAGGTTGTATAAAAGCACTGAGCAATTGTTTTCCAAGATAGTTTCCTTTACAAGCCTTTCTTTTTTTAATATTTTATTTTATTTAATTTATTTTTTTTGTGAGGAAGATCAGCCCTGAGCTAACATCCATGCTAATCCTCCTCTTTTTGCTGAGGAAGACCGGCTCTGAGCTAACATCTATTGCTAATCCTCCTCCTTTTTTTTCCCCAAAGCCCCAGTAGATAGTTGTATGTCAGAGTTGCACATCCTTCTAGTTGCTGTATGTGGGAGGCGGCCTCAGCATGGCCGGAGAAGCAGTGCGTTGGTGCGCCCCCGGGGTTCCGAACCTGGGCCGCCAGCAGCGGAGCACGCACTTAACTGCTAAGCCACAGAGCCGGCCCCTCCCTTACAAGCCTTAAAACTAGGTGGAAGTGCTGTACACTGTACTTAAGTTGGGTTGGTGGGGGGAGGGAGGGAATGCCTATATAGTTTACCTAAAAACCAAAATGTTAAGCTTATAGGAGACATGTTCATAGCTAAGAGAATAGATCCTACTCTACCCGTTACTGGAATTAGGAATATAATTTAAACCACGTGGGAAAGTCTGTTTTTGCCCTCCTGGAAGGGATGTGTGTTCCCGGTGCCTGCTTGGTATTCTAAATAGTTGTTTCATATTAGGTCTTTTTGGAATACAACCAGTTTGTAATTTGGGACTCCCAGAAGGAAGGTGAACAAATCATTGAAGGTGATCCATTGATCTCCTTGACTAGGATTTGCAGTTGCTGGTCATCTTTTTCAGTTAGAAAACAAAGCAAAGCTACCAGTCACCTAGTGAAATACATGCCCAGCAGTGAGAAAAAGGAGTTGGTTATCATGAAAGACTTTCTGAGTGGTAGGAAAGGTATGCTTAATAACTACCTCAGGGTTGGGGGGGCCGCCCCTGTGGCGTAGCAGTTAAGTGCGTGAGCTCCGCTGCTGGTGGCCCAGGTTTGGATCCCGGGCGCGCACCGATGCACCGCTCATCAGGCCATGCTGTGGCGGTGTCCCATATAAAGTGGAGGAAGATGGGCACGGATGTTACCCCAGGGCCAGTCTTCCTCAAAAAAAAAGGGGAGGGTTGGCGTGGATGTTAGCTCAGAGCTGATCTTCCTCATAAAAAATAAAAATAATAATTACCTCTGGGGAGGGAATACATTCATTTCATTTTTCTGTGGTAAATACTTCTAAGTGGAATTACTGGATGGTATGGTAGGTATGTGTTTAACTTGATAAGAAGCTGCTAAACAGTCTTCCAAAGTGGTTGTACCATTTTACACTTGAGCTTTAAATATTCAGCGAAGGATAACTTTAGTATTTGAAAAAGGTAGCTTATAAATTTTTGTTAGAGGGTTGTTATGATCTATGCTTTCTGATATATTAAATGTGAATATTAGTCCTTAAGAGTTATTAAATATCCATATAGTTTTGATTAAATGTTTGTGCTCACTAAATACATCTAGATCTAGAGATCCATTCTTTTTTCTTGTCATAGAAATTAAAGGGTGTCCAATTCCAGCCCATTTATGTACATGTCCCACTTCATTCTGGGCCTGGACTGTGGGGCTAATTTGGGTCTCTGAAAGGATGGGGACTTATGCTGTGGTCCTCTGCGATGGTGGCGGGTATATTGCTATAGGCTCAAATGGTCATTTAAGTGAAAATCCTTTCACTTGATCTAGCACTGACAGGCCCTCTCCAGAATTGGCTAGTCTTCCGTCTTTTCATCTTTGTCTCTTTTCTTTTTTTTCTCTGCTCTTTCTCCTGCCAGTTATTGTATTAAGGAGATATAGGATATTCCTAACATTTAAATTTCAGAGTATTCTTAGAACTATAGCAAAGTTTTCTGGGTAGTTACTATTTTTTTGATATGTTAAGCCTTTAAAAATAACTAGAAATTATACCAACCTTGTCTAATTCATGTAACAGGAAAGGCAATTTGAAGAATGTTTTAGAGGCTGGCCTGGTGGCACAGCGGTTAAGTGCTAGCTCTCCGCTTCGGAGGCCCAGGGTTCGCAGGTTCGGATCCCTGGCGGGCACCCGACATGCTGCTTGTCAGGCCATGCTGTGGCGGCTTCCCATATAAAAAAGTGGAGGAAGATGGTCACGGATGTTAGCCCAGGGCCAATCTTGCTCAGCAAAAAGAGGAGGACTGGCATGGATGTTAGCTCAGGGCTAGTCTTCCTCACACACACAAAAAAAGAAGAATGTTTTATTTCTGTAAATTATGATTAACATAAATAGAAGATCAATTAAGACATTTTTAGATAAAAATGAATTTATAGCTACCATTTACTGAGTACTTACTTCTAAGGTGCTAAACCCTGGGCAAAGTGTTACCTGGCTTCCGTTTTTGATCATCATAATCTGCTGAGGTAGTGGTATCCCCATTTTACAGATAAGGAAAATAAAATTTGAGTTAATTTTTCCTGAGTCAAACAGTGGGACAGTGAAGAGCCTAGAGGTATCTGACCAATAGGCTCTGCTGCCTCTTAAAACCCAAAGATAAAATTTTCTTTTCCCCTTCTCCCCCATACAGAGGCTGTTTAGAAAGAATCCAGATTTTCTAACTCCCAATTCAGTGTCCATTTGACAGGCAGAAACTAACAATGGGACGGCTTTTCGTGTGGTACTGCAAAGGGTATATTGATTGGGAGCAGAACGCTAAGTGTGTCCTGTTTTCTTGACAATGTTATGTTTAAAAATCTCACTTCTTAGAAATCTCATAAAGCAGTGTTTTTTTCATTGGATGTAAGTCAGAGGGCATGTTCCCCCTTAGAGAATTTGTCAGAATTTGCAGGAAGGGGGCTGTAGCTTGATAAAACAATTTTTAAATTACTATTGCTTTGTCAGGATGTATAATTTATTTTGAAATGTAATTTAATGGAGGGCATAAGATTGTTAAAAATTTTATCAAGAAAATTTATAAATTTGCTTAGGAACTTAGAATGGACGTTATTTTAACTTAGGAATTAATACTCTACTCATTGTAAAAATTCAGACATCATGGAAGTGTATGAAGAAATAAAGTTTTTCCTTCCAAAGATAACCACTGTTAACAATTTCAAGCTAGCACTACAGATTGGGGGAAGAAAGCATAAACATACGTATATAGCACTTTTGGTTCTACTAGCTTTTCTTTGCTTAATTTTTAAGCTATTTTTTCATAGCAATACATAAGATTTGTTTCATTTGACCTGCTGAATGATTTTCCTGACATGTATAGTTGATTCAAAACTTAATGCATTGAATGTATTTAATACCTTTGAATTGTACACTTAAAGATGGTTAACATGGCAAATTTTATGTGTATTTTAACACAATAAAAAAAAGAAAGCAAACAAAAACCTTATGCTGATGAGATATTTCAAGCACTATTTCTGTACATTGAAGTTATTGCTCTTTCTCCACTGTAGCTATCCAGTCAGTTCGCTGCTACTCCCATGGGTCACATGAGACAGATGAGGAGTTTGATGCTCGCTGGGTGACATACTTCAACAAGCCAGATATTGATGCCTGGGAATTGCGTAAAGGTAATTGGAACATAGCCATATTTGTCTATTTTGGTATAGAATTATGAACTGCTTTATAGTCTTCCACAACTTTGTTGAGAGCAACTATTTTGAAAACATGCGTCATGTAAACTGGGTACTGGCATGCAACTTGCAGTTAAGAACGTTTATAGCTTCCATAGTGTTTCCTATAAAGCAGGCACAATTGACACTTTGGGCCAGATAATTCTTTGTTGCAAGGGCTGTCCTTTGCATTTTAGGACATTTAGCAGCATCCTCGACTTCTACCCATTAGATGCCACTCCCTGCCTCCCCAAGTCTCCTGGGGGACAGGCAAAACTGTGACAACTAAAAATGTCTCTTGGGGGACAGAATCACCCTGAACTGAAAACCACGGCTATAATGATAGGTCAAGGTGAGCAAGAGTTAACAGTTTTGTACCTTTTAAGTAATTTATGCAAGTAGTCATTTGGTTTTCTTCCCTTCTTGGTAATAGTTTGGGTTTTTTGTTATTTTTATTCTCAGTTATGATTTGTCTTGTCCTGAATAAGTCCCTAGTCTAAGAAAGCTAGAACTTGTTTTTCCTAAATTTGCAGATGCACATTTAACGTGAGTAAATAGCATTAATGATAACTAGTTTGATAGTTAGACTAGTAGATAACAAATTTTAAGTGTAGGCAATTTATCTCAGACCAAGAGTTCAGTCTCTATGACTCTATTCTAGCATTGTAGTCACTGGTGTCCTTTGTTTAAATATTTTAAAATAAATAAAAGCGAGAAACCTAAACGCTTCAAAATTCTCTGTAGGAATGTAATGACTCCATTTTGCTGCAACCAGGGAAATTCTTAGAATAGTCTTGAGTAGAAGTAATGAAAAGAACAGCAATTCTGCATTCCCATTAAGAGAAGCTTAAATTTTATGATGTGTCATTTTGTGCAGAGCTGAAAATAATCATGCCCAATCATTTTTTGGTTGAATGTTTTTAAGTCTGTGCAGCAATGTTTCTCTGTATCTCCTTAATGTCCTCATTTGGGCTTCATTAACTCTACTTAAGTATTTCTCTGGTTGTTTTTAGATTATTTTCCAATGAAATTTATTTTAAAGCAACCAAAGTACATACATTGTACTAAGAGTTAAAAATAAGAGTTGACATAAGCCAATGTGACTCCAATAAAATTTTTAAAAATTAAAAAAAAAATAAATAAAAAATTTTTAATTTATTTTATTATTTTTTTTTTGTGAGGAAGATCAGCCCTGAGCTAACATCCATGCCAATCCTCCTCTTTTTTTTTTTTTTTTTTTTTTGTGTGTGAGGAAGATCAGCTGTGAGCTAACATCCGTGCTAATCCTCTTCTTTTTGCTGAGGAAGACCGGCTCTGAGCTAACATCTATTGCCAATCCTCCCCCTTTTTTTCCCTTTTTCTCCCTTTTTTCGCCCCAGTAGACAGTTGTATGTCATAGTTGCACATCCTTCTAGTTGCTGTATGTGGGACGCCGCCTCAGCATGGCCGGACGAGTGGTGCATCAGTGCGCGCCCAGGATCCGAACCCGGGCCGCCAGTAGCGATGCACACACACTTAACCGCCAAGCCATGGGCCCGGCCCCTAAATAAAAATTTTTAAAAAATGAGTTGAAAACCACTCTCTTGTTTGAAAAGAAACCAGCTAATTATTATGAAAAATAGTGTTTGCATTTAAAAAAACTTCTGGGTTTTTTTTTTTCTTCAATCTGCATGCTACTGCGTAGTTCTTTCCACTAGTTCACTAGAAGATCCACTATGATCTTATCATCTAGAATTTGTTAAAGGTAGATTTTCTCATTTTATAGATAAGAGAAAAGAGGCCCAAACAGACAAGATCACATGTCTATGTTTCAGTAAAAATATAGATAACTAAATTGTAGTTTAAGTGAGGATATTCCAGGTTGATATGGCCCCTCTTTTTAATTTGACAGGGATGAACACACTTGTTGGCTATGATCTGGTTCCAGAACCCAAAATCATTGACGCTGCTTTGCGGGCATGCAGACGGTTAAATGATTTTGCTAGTGCAGTTCGCATCCTAGAGGTTGTTAAGGTCAGTGAAATAACAATGCTAAAGTTGTTATGGAAGTGGGTGGGCCATTGATTAGGTATCAGCGTATTCTGTGTTTTTTAATTTGTTAAAATACCTAAAATCAGTTCTCATTTAGCTAGAGGGAATGTACACTGCAGTTACAATCTTTCTGGAGGGCAATTTTGCAGAATTTATCCAAGGCCTTAAAAATTGTGCTTGATATCCTTTTGTTCATGAATGCCATTTGCAAATTTATCTTAAATAATTAAGGATGTACAAAGGTCTAACTACAGTTTACCTTTGTGCTATTTGTGATATGAAATTAAATGTTAGTGGTTTCTTAAGATGGGACTTCCCAGAAGAGGTTATTATTACACATCTATTAATGTTTTAGAAGTGTGTTAAACATTAAACATATTCATGGTATAGTAACTGAATAAAATTATGAAACAATTTTTGTAGTGTGACCCCATTTTATTAAAATATATATAGAGATGAAAATGTAGGATGATATACTATTCTCCTCCCTCTTTGATTATAGTTTCTGATTTTTCTGTAATGAACAAATAAATACAATGCATTTTAAACAAGAATTTTATAATTAAAAAAAATACAATTAAGAAGACTTAGAATTTGTTAAAGGCAGAAGAATAGCAGCTTGGCACTGTCTTAGTCCATTTGCCTTTTTAGTATTTCTCCCTGAGGTACCCTGTGACAATACAGGTATAATTATATGTCATGGTGAGTATTTGTCAAAACTCTCTTGCCCTGGAAATAAGTAAGCGTTCTCTAAGCGTAGCTCTCCAGGAAAAGATATTATGGTCTAGAAGAAAGAAATTCAAGGTCTGTAAGAGGGAAAGTGTGACATTACTTTATCTACAATGGGTAAGATAATTAAGGGTTCTGTAGGCTATCAATCCATTCAGCACCAGCAGTTAATTCAGTTAGGGTCTCAAATTAGAGGCAAATTTAAAAACTTTTCCTGTGTTAACTTAATTATTCCTATTGCCTGCTGGGCACGTTTAATTACCTTCACAAAATTCTGTCATCACCACCTTTTCCAGTAACTCAAGGCTTTACAATGTTTTTTATTTTGTTTGCTTGTTTTTCCTGAATTTAGTTTTAATTGTCTTAGTTCTTAAGGTATCTTAAAAACCTACCTTGAATAGTGCCTACAAAACTTGCTCTCTTTATTGAATAAATACGTTAACTTAAAAGTAAGTGATTTGTATTCTCTGCCAGTAGCCTCTGCATATGTGATTAAAAGCATTTTTAGGTTCATTTTGTTAATAGAGATGTCTTTTCAGAGAGCTAAATGTGAATATTTTCTTTGCTGTCAGGACAAAGCAGGACCTCATAAGGAAATATACCCCTATGTCATCCAGGAACTTAGACCAACTTTAAATGAACTGGGAATCTCCACTCCAGAGGAACTGGGCCTTGACAAAGTGTAAACCCCATGGGTAAGCAACATACTACTGAATAAGGCAGGAAAGAATCTAGGGAGGAGTGAGTAAGTGACATTTCAGTGTTCTCAGAGTAAGACGTTTTAATGTCCTTGTTAGAGGCTGAGCATAGAGATTTAGAGAGTACCAATGATGATAAATTTAAGGAGCTAGAATTGTTATTTCTAGTTGTTATAATTCTTCTCTTACTGGTGTAAAAGCCTCCTTAATTAAAAATCTATATAAAATATTTAAGCATAAAGAATAACATAGAGAATAAGTGTAACCACACCCAGGTTTTCAGATATTATTACTTTGCCATATTTGCTTCAGTTTTTTTCCCCCCAAGAAATTATTGGTTTCATGTAGTGTTGAAGCCCTCTGTGTACCCTTCCTTAATTCCAGCCCTTTAATCTCCTCCAAACTAAAGGTAATCCACTGCATACAAGGTGTTCATCATGTATGCTTTTATACATCTGTTTAGTTTTTTATTTTTATTATTATTTTTTTTTTTTTTGAGGAAGATTAGCCCTGAGCAAACATCCATGCCCATCTTCCTCTGCTTTATGTGGGACACCACCACAGCGTGGCTTGATAAGCAGTGCGTAGGTCCGTGCCCAGGATCCGAACCTGCGAACCCCGGGCCGTCAAAGTGGAGTGCTCGAACTTAACCGCTAGCCACCAGGCTGGCCCCTATACATCTGTTTATTTTTAACAGCAGTTTTATTAATTTGATGCTTTTGTTTTTGTGTGCCCAAATTAGAATTTAATAGTCAAGTAAATATTCATTGATAATAAAAACTTATTTGATACCTTGTTCTCTATGGAAGGACAGATTCCTTCCATAATAATAAAACCAGCCATAGGATTGTCTAATGTAGTGAGCAGTGTATAACACTTACTATGTGTCAGGCCCGTTTTAAGTGTTCTATAAATATTAACTCATTCAATCCTCATAAACAGTCCTGTGAGGTAGTTACTATTGTTATAGTTATTCCCATTTTACTATTTTACTGATGAGGAAACTGAGGCACCTTGTCCAAGGTCATACAAATAGTAGTGGAACCCACATTTAAACCCAGGCAGTCTGGCTCCGGAGTCCATTGCTCTTACTACCACATGTCCTATATCGCATTTCAGTACTGAGGCATTTACTAAGGCCATACTCTTATTTCTCAGAGGTAAATAATGAGGCTTAAATAGAGGAGTTGTTTCATAAGAGTAAGAGGGAGTTTATTTTTAAAAGGTGGAACTACTATCTTATAAAAGTTTCAATAAAAGTGGTCTTAAAATTATTTAAGGAGCTAATATCAGATCCCTCACAAGATAACGAACCTCTGAGCCTGGTTAGGATACCATTAGTGAACACCTACTGAAACACTTATTTAAAAATCTCAGAACTCAAAGAATCCCTACATTCAGTCTTCCTGCTGACAAACTAAGCAGAAAATGCCTAAGGTTTATAACCCACTTTTGGGATTTCTTTTTAAAGCTTGCTTTGGAGCAGGAGTCTTAATTTTATCTTTGTCCACCCCAATACCACCACTATCACCACCACCTCCCTGAATCAGATAGCTCATCTTTGTAATAAATGGGAATGGTTTTTTGTGTGTGTGTAAAGATTTCTGTGATTACTTGGAGAAAACGAGGTATTCAGAATAGAGGATTTCCTAGTTATATTTTTGAAGCTCTTGTCTGTGATTCATATTCCATAATGGACTCTTAAGAGATTGTACAAACACTTGGGCTTAATTTTCATTTTATCAAGTATTATTCCAAGAAGTCCAGAAGATCTTCATTATATAGGATATATTCTAGTTGAAGTAGCATTATATTTCTTTTAAAATTTTTTTGAAAGGGCAAATCCCCAATACTCTTCTGATTGGAAAAGACTACCCTAATAAGTACCAGGTATATAAATAACAACAAGCCACAGAGCTGGTCCCCTGTGAGTTGACTGTAGGCAAGATTAAGTAAGAAGAGAAAAGGCTATACAGAGGCAGTGATTTCCCTGGACTGTTGCTCTAAAGGTTATTTTTGGTAAGATTTCTACCTTTTCTTTATTTCCTGGCTAATTCTTCATGTGTTCTCTTACAGATGGGCTTCCCAAGGATTTATTGATAATGCTACTTGATTGTAAACAGTCACCTGGAAATACTGATGATAACATATTACCTTATTTGAACAAGTTTTCCTTTATTGAGTACCAAACCAGGTAATGGTAACTTGTACTTTAATAAAAGGGAAATGAGTTTGAACTGAAATTAGGTATTGTTCCATGTGTTTGCATTGAAAAGCAGAAAATGAACTCTTACAGGGCCATTGATTTCACAGTTTTGTTGCCACCTTATGCACTGAGAGAACTGCTTTAGTTCTCTGGGAACCATCTGACCTATTTAAACATATTTGGGTGCACTGGCTGGTAAATTAGCTAAAGGCTAAAAGTCATTTATATGGACTTTCCTTGTTGACAGGACCAGCAAGCACCCAAGGCTTAGGGGATTGGTTTGTCTGTGGGGATAAACCAAATTATGCACCTTCCCAAAACAGGTGAAATGAAGTTTAAAAGTGGTCATTAAGATAGTCTTGAGGATGTGCTGTGTGATAGCCAGCCCCTCTCTTAGTGCCCCTTTCCTTCTCTACCAGTTCTTCCCTCGCAGTGCAGGATTAGCCTTGGACAAAAAGAATTTACTGTGGTAGATTTGGAGGCTTTCTGCATAAAAAACTGAGTAAATGGATTTACTTCTTGAGAGAATTAATAAAATACACAAATCCTGTATCACTATAGAAGCCCTGTAATACTGGAAACCAGCTGCTGGATAAAGAGGTTCTAGGTCTAAGTCACTGTTACGAGAGGTTCGGGGATTCGATCGGAGACGTAAAAGACACTTTCCACTCCAAACAAATGGACTGAAGGTATATTTTATTATATAGAGGATAGTAAAGGTGACAGTCTGCAAACAGATCTAGATAGGTCAAGTATTAGAAGGGAAAAAACATCAGCCCGACTGGAAAGGGAAAACACCCACATCGGCTGAAGAGAAAATGACACAAATCAACCGGAAAGAGAAACACCAGGTTGACCGAAAAGAGAACACATCAAATCAATTACTTCATATCAAATCAATTACTTCACATCAAATCAGTTACTCACAACATCCACGCCCCACTGCCGGGAGAGCCCTGTCAATCGACGCGGCTGGGCAAGGATCACACGTCCTGGGCAAGGTGTCCCTTCCACAGGTGGAACTCTCACTAGGGCTCAGTTTCCAGCAGTTTTTATACCATCAGTAATTTTCAGAGTAAGCAATTACAGAGTTTGCAGAGCAAGCATTTAGTGTTTCCATGCACAAAATGGTTATCAGTGGCATACGTGCACTGAGCCCCCTGGCTAACGTCCCAGCCCAGTAGTTGTGTATGTGCATTGTTCTCTTTGGTTATCGTCCCAGCCCGGCATAGATGGCCAGTCCATCCCGTGCTACGACGCTCCAAGAGCCTTGAAATGTTACAACCTGCAACTCCCTCCGTGAGAGAAGGGCCGGTTCCCACCACGCAGAAAGCAGCTTTGTATTTCTTTTTGTGCTGGTGGCTGTAGGTCAATGGAGCGGCCAAACATGGCTGTACTCATGTCAAGACAGTCACTTCTAGCATAGCCCGTTCAGACTGCAGTGTCAGGGGAATAGGGTTAATATTAGGTTGAAATTGAGATGTCTTCTCCTAAAGACATGTGAGGAAATGTTAGTAAAATCAGTTTTGCTAAGGTTTTAACACAAATGACCTTTTTTTTTTATTGATGTCTTAATAGTTTATAACATTGTGAAATTTTAGTTGTACATTATTGTTTGTCAGTCACCATATAAATGCCTGCCTTCACCCCTTGTGCCCATCCCCCAACCCCCTTGCCCCTGGTAACCACCAAACAGTTCTCTCTGTCCGTGTGTTAGTTTATCTTCCACATATGAGTGAAATCATGTGATGTTTGTCTTTCTCTCTCTGGCTTATTTTGCTTAACATAATACCCTCCAGGTCCATCCATGTTGTGGCAAATGGGACAATTTTGTCACAAATGACCTTTTATAAAAGGTTGATCTCTACCAAAAAACCCCTCTCCCCTTTTTTAAGAAGTAGAAATGTGAAATAAACTAAAACAGCCACATATGTTTATTTAAGGTGTAGTTGGTAGGCCAGGGTAGGCCAGGGTTCTTAGGTTTGATCCCTCTGTGGGCCACCTCTTTCCCCCTCATTCCATCTAGTATAACTTCCCAGTCACCATTGCTCTGTTCTTCCTTCAAATTCTCTTCTGTTGCTTCCCCCCAGGGATGAACATCAGCATAGTCCTGTCCTTGTAAATCCTAGAGATAAGGGGGGCAGTATGTTAAACAGAATAATCACATATATAAAGATGACATGGCAGATTTTAAAAGTTCTGTGAGGGCCAGCCCGGTGGCGTAGTGGTTAAGTGCACGTGCTCCACTGCAGTAGCCCAGGGTTCACAGGTTTGGATCCCAGGCATGCACCAACACACCGCTTGTCGAGCCATGCTGTGGTGGCATCCCATATAAAGTAGAGGAAGATGGGCACGGATGTTAGCCCAGGGCCAGTCTTCCTCAGCAAAAAGGAGGATTGGCATCAGATGTTAGCTCAGGGCTAATCTTCCTCTCTCACACACACACACACACACACACACACACACAAATACAGGGAGATAGGCACAACTGTTAGCTCAGGGCCAATCTTCCTCAGGAAAAAGGAGGATTGGCAACAGATGTTAGCTCAGGGCTAATCTTCTTCACCAAAAGAAAAAAAAAAAAAACCAAGTTCTGTGAAAATACATATGGGTACTGTGAGAGAGAGAATGATGTTTAAGTTGAAGCCTAAAGGACTGGGGGTGTTCTTTATACAGGGATATATCTAAAAGGTAATTTTAATTATTGTATGATGTGTTTGGCCTTTGTACCATTGGGGTAGGGAAAAAGGATTTTTTTTGACAGCTCCCATATGTGCATACATAATCACATTTAAATCTGCTTCTTCAGTTACCAAGATCTAAAGGACTTACCATAATTAGCTGAAAAAGGACCATGTCAGTATAATGGGCTCTTAACATATAAGAAGAATGCAAAATGATTAAAATGGTCCCTGCTCTTAAGGTGATGGGAGGTGTCTTAGGAGGGACCCTTGGTTCACGACTATCTACAGGGGTGAAATAAGTGCTATGATGGTCTTCATGCTACAAACAATTATTGAACACCTACTGTATACCAAGCATTGTGCCAGGTACTGAAGATAGAGCAGTGCACAGGAGAGACAGAATTAGAGCCTGGAAAAACTGGAGGTAGGACACAATTTAGGAAGTTATATAGTGTAGTTACAACTTAATAAGGATTTTGAGTTAGGGTGGTAGCAGTAGAAATGGAAAGAGATGAATTTTGAGAGTCACATTATTGAGGTGTAGTTACTAATTTGGTGAGGGGGAATGAGAACTCTTGGAAGGTCCATTTTACAGATTTGAGTGATGGTGCCATTCACAGGAAAGTAGGAGTCAGCAAAAAGAGGAGTTTGGTGCAGGGTGGAGAAGGTACTGCATTTAATTCTAGACCTGTTAAATTTCAGGCATCAGTGGTCAGGGTAGGCCTAGAGCTCTCAAAAGAGACTATAGAGAGAAAAATTTAAGGTTTGAATCAGCAAAAAGTGAGATTTCTAAGGATGGCCATTTGGAGGCAGATGTGAAATAAGCTGATGGCTGAAATTGCAGGAGCAGGTACATTTAGAGGGAAAGAGGAGAGTAACTATTATAGAAAATTTCAAACATTTACAAAGGTAGAGTAGTATAAATTCCCGTATACTCATCACTCCACTTCAGCAATTAGCAACTGATGGCCACTGTTTTCATCTATATCTTCATTCGCCCCAGCTCCAGATATTTTGAGTCAAATCTCAGGTATCATGTCATTTCATCCGTAAACAAATATTTTAGAATATCTCAAAGTGTATATATTTTGCGGGCCAGCCCTGTGGCCTAGTGGTTAAGTCTGGTACGCTCCGCTTGGGTGGCCTGGGTTCAGTTCCCGGGTGCAGACCTACTCCACTTGTCAGCAGCCATGCTGTGGCGGCAATCCACATACAAAATAGAGGAAGACTGGCAATAGATGTTAGCTCAGGGCAAATCTTCCTCAGCATATATATATATATATATATATATATTTTTTTTTTTTTAAGCACAACCACAATAAAGACTGTTAAACTTGTTCTTTTTGTTTTAAAGGAAGTTTTGGTGGTGGCCTTTTTTCCTTCATACAAAAATATCTTTACTGGTTTTCCTCATTATAAAGATAATACATGCTCATGACACAATACAGAAAGGTACAAGAGTAAAATACACCTGAAATTCCACCACCAAGTTATAACCACAACAAGTATTTTGGTGACTATTTTTCCAAACGTTTATCTGTTGTGCATGTGTATATACTTTTGCATGCTGTTTTACAAACCTATGCTAGGTCAAGACTTACTGTAGACAGCTTTCTATTCAATAAATGTACATCTGTCTCCTTTTTTTTTGGTGAGGAAGATTAACCCTGAGCTAACATCTGATGCCAGTCTCCTTTTTTGCTGAGGAAGATTGACCCTGGGCTAACATCTGTGCCCATCTTCTTCTACTTTATATGTGGGGCGCCTACCACAGCATGGCTTGATAAGTGGCATGTGGGTCCATGCCTGGGATCCAAACCTTCGAACCCCCGGCCATTGAAGCAGAGTGCGAGAACTTAACCACTGTGACACTGGGCTGGCCCGTCTCCTGCTTTTTAATGGGGCATAATATTCCATAGTGTAGGTGTTTCAACTTGGGTGATGGCTTTTATAATGACTTTGTCAGTAAGGTATAAGTTACATGCATTCATACGTGCTAAATGTATAACTTGAATCTTTACACGTGTATACCTGTGAAATCATGAATGGAGGACAGCCGATAGTGTTGCTCAACAAATGTTAGTTTCTCTGCAATGGCATTGAGGGAGGTCAAGGCTGAATTATAGGTGAAGAAGTCATTTTAGGCGAGGAGGGAGGAGTCCTGAAGAACGATTAAGTCCCAAGAGGGTGATTGGAAAGATGGTGACAGTTGAAGAGACAGTGGCATTTCTTTTACATGCTGGAGATTTAGTATGTAGCTGGATAGAACTGGTAGCTGGAACACGGTGGTTACTGTTTCCTTTGCATCTTAAGTTCTGTTGAGATTTCTAAATTTAGTTTTTGCCTAAGTCATTTGTGCTGTTAGAAGCAGATGGGTGTTGTGATAAGTTTTTTATAAATGTTAACTTTTAAACTCCTTGAAGTTTGTTATAGCCACACCTTAGACTGCAAAAATTAGCACTACCTTTTAAATTGCTCACATTCTGTACCTCCTTTATCTCTAAGGATATGGGCAGCAAACTATCAAATCCAGCCCACCACCTGTTTTTGTACTGTCTGCAAGCTAAGAGTTTTTACAATTTTAAATGGTTGAAAAATCAATAAAAGAATAATATTTCGTGACATGTGAAAATTATATGAAATTCAAAATTCATTGTCCATAAACAAGGTTTTACTGGAACACAGCCACATATTCATTTGCATATTATCTGTGGCTGCTTCTTTGATTTTTAAAAAGAGTGTGGTAAAATACACATAAAATTTACCCTTTTAAGCGTTTTTTTTAAGACTTTTATTATTTATTTATTTATTTTTTGTGTGTGAGGAAGATCAGCCCTGAGCTAACATCCATTGCCAATCCTCCTCCTTTTTTCTCCCCCAAAGCCCCAGTAGATAGTTGTATGTCATAGCTGTACATCCTTCTAGTTGCTGTATGTGGGACGTGGCCTCAACATGGCCGGAGAAGCGGTGCGTTGGTGCGCGCCTGGGATCCGAACCTGGGCTGCCAGTGGCAGAGCACTCGCACTTAACCGCTACGCCACGGGGCTGGCCTGAGCATTTTTAAGTGTACAGTTCAGTAGCACTAAGTACATTCACATTGTTGTACAGTATCTAAGGCTGCTGTTGCACGACAGTGGCAGAGTTGAGTAGCTGGGACAGAGAGTGCATCGTCCACAAAGTCAAAAATATTTTTTAATCTGGCCATTTATAGAAAGTTCGCCAACCCCTAACCTAAAATAATAGAAATCATTTTCAAAGCAAACTTCTAAATCACAAGTCTATTACTAAGAGGCAAAGGTGAGTAGATAAATCTACTGATAAATTTCTTACTCCCATCAAGTGTTGTCTGTGCCCTCTCCCCAGTAGTCAAATTGGATTGACTCTTTTGCTATCCTGGAGAAAATAGGTACATCTTGGGGCCGGCCCGTTGGCGTAGTGGTTAAGATCCTGCGCTCCACTGCTGGAGGCCCGGGTTCGGATCCTGGACGCGCACCGACGCACGGCTTTTCAGACCATGCTGTGGCGGCATCCCACATAAAGTGGAGGAAGACGGGCACAGATGTTAGCTCAGGGCCAGTCTTCCTCAGCAAAAAGAGGAGGATTGGCATGGATGTTAGCTCAGGGCTGATCTTCCTCACAGAAAAAAAAAAAAAATAGGTACATCTTTTTGCTTGACGGAGTGTAGCTCTATCTAAAAGAAGTAGACAGTAAATATTGTTCACAATTTAAAGAAGAGGATCCTTCGACAGCTTGATGATGGGTGGAGCTTCTACCCTAACAGACTGGGGTCTCTAACTTTTTCTGTCCCTACTCTTTGTCTTTTTTTTTTTTTTGAGGAGGACCAGCCCTGAGCTAACATCTAATGCCAATCCTCTTCTTTTTTTGCTGAGGAAGACTGGCCCTGGGCTAACATCTGTGCCCATCTTCCTTCACTTTATGTGGGATGCCGCCACAGCATGGCTTAACAAGCGGTGCGTCCGTGCGCGCCCGGGATCCGAACTGGCGAACCCCGGGGCCGCCGCAGCGGAGCACGTGCACTTAACTGCTTGCACCAGCAGGCCGGCCCCCTACTCTTTATTTTGAAAAATTTCAAACCAATTAATGGTTTGCTACATTTGTTTTATACTTAGTATATATACACTTTTTTTCCTCAACCATTTGAAAGTAAGTTGCAGACCTGATACCTTACCCCTAAATACATAAGCAGACATCTAAGAATAAAGACTTTCTCTTCCTACGTAACCACAATACTATTAATATGCTTCAAGAAGTTTGGCATAGGAATGCAAACTGGTGCAACCTCTATGGAAAACAGTATGGAGATTCCTCAAGAAATTAAAAATAGAAATACCTTACGATCCAGCTATCCCACTACTGGGTATTTACCCAATGAACCTGAAATCAACAATCCAAAGAGGCTTATGCATCCCTATGTTCACTGCAGCATTATTGCATTATTCATTGCAGCTGCAGGATTGCAGCCACGACATGGAAGCAACCCAAGTGTCCCTTGACTGATGATTGGATAAAGAAGACGTGGTATATATATACCATGGAATACTACTCAGCCATAAAAAAAGACAAAATCGGGGCCAGCCCGGTGGCACAAGCAGTTAAGTTCATGTGCTCTGCTGCGGCGGCCTGGGGTTCGCCGGTTCAGATCCCAGGCGTGCACCGATGCACCGCTTGACAAGCCATGCTGTGGCGGCATCCCATATAAAGTGGAGGAAGATGGGCATGGATGTTAGCCCAGGGCCAGTCTTCCTCAGCAAAAAAAGAGGAGGATTAGCAGATGTTAGCACAGGGCTGATCTTCCTCACACACACACAAAAAAAATCGTCCCATTTGCAACAACATGGATGGACCTGGAGGGTATTATGTTAAGTGAAATAAGCCAGAAAGAGAAAGATGAACAGTGCATACTTTCACTCATATGTGGAAGATACATCAACACACGGACAGATAGAACTGTTTGGTGGTTACCAGGGGCTAGGGGGTGGGATGGTGGGCACAAGGGGTGGAGGGATGCACTTATATGGTGACTGACAATAATGTACAACAAAAATTTCACAATAAAAAAAAAAGTTTGGCATAAAATACAGTTACGCACCAGCCGCATAACAACATTTCAGTCAACAGCAGACCACATACACGGTGGTCCCATAAGATTAGTACCATATAGTCTAGATGTGTAATAGGCTATGCCATCTAGGTTTGTGTAAGTACACTCTGATGTTTGCACGACGACAAAATCACCTAATGACACATTTCTCAGAATGTCTCCTCATCATTAAGAGATGCATGACTGTATATAGTTCATTTTGCTGAAGAGTCCTGGCCAGTGGTGGTGTAGAATGCCCTGCAATCTGCATCTGCTTGATTGTTTCCTCATTATTAAAATCCAGTTAAACATTTTTGGCAAGAATACTATATAGATGATGTGAAATTCTAATTATATGCCCTCAAGAGGGACATGATGTCAGTATGTCTTAACATCTTTTTATAACATCTACCCATCAGCTGATTGAAGGCAACATAATATAGCAATAAGGTGGGAAAATGGGGTTGGGATTCAGACCTATGTTCAAATGCCGGTCTACTACAGAGCAGCCATATGACTGTAGATCAGATACCTACCCTTCCTGTGCTTCAGTTTTATTATCTAAAAATGGGAGCTATTTGCAGGGTTATAATGAGAATTAAAGGTTAGTAAGATTAGGTCTTATTTATTATAATCATTTTTATGGTGTGGTGCTTGGGAAAATGTTTTAAGCCTAGCCATTCTTTCCTAAGCTTTACTAGCTGCCAACATGGTTTTTCCTGTATGTGTAACCAGATGCCAGGGAGCTTGTCCTTAGCAACACGAGGAGTCCATCTTCACATTTTGCAAAGGCATTGTGTAGTTTGCCCGGTTTTGCATCATTTTCCTGTCTTGGGGAAATTTGTTCAAAAACAAAGACAAGTGATATGATTCTGTGCCAGGCTTGGCTCTCCACAGCTGTAGCCATGCCTTTATTTATGACTAGCTTTCTGCCCAGCATTTTAATTCTAAAAGTATCATGTTAGAGCAAGCGTTAGGCTCTGGAAGTAGATTCTGCACATTTCTCTATGAAAATTTGGAGTATGTCATTTGTATTAGTGTGCTAGGGCTACCATAACAGAATACCACAGACTGGGGTGGCTTAAAGAACAGAAATTTAATTTCTCACAGTTCTGGAGGCTGGAAGTCCAAGATCAAGGTACCAGTAGGGTTGGTTTCTGATGAGGTCTGTCTCCCTGGCTTGCAGATAGCTGACTTCTCGCTGTGTTCTCACAAGGCCTTTTTCTCTGTGTGCACACATCCCTGGTGTCTCACCCTTTTCTTATTAGGACACCAGTCCTATTGGATTAGGGTCTCACTCTTATGACCTCATTTAAGCTTAATCATCTCCTTAAAGGCTCTACCTCCAAATACAGTCACATTGAGGGTTAGGGCTTCGACATATGAATTTGGTGGGGGAGGGGACACAATTCAGTCCATAACATTAAAGATATACCTGACGGGTATAACAAGAGGACAGGCTTTAGAGGCAGATGATTCAACTCTCACCTCTACAACTTTGTGGCCTTAGGCAAATCAGTTAACCCCTGTGACACTCAGTTTCCTTATACATATGTGAAGTGCATATGACAGTGCCATATAAGGATTGGGAAATACCTCTTCCCTAAAGGAAGGTGACATGAATTAATGTGGACTGAATGTGGGGCTGGTGACCTGGAAGCCCAGAAAGACCTGCAGATTCAGGGGCTCCATCTGTCAGTTATCTGTGCTTTACCAATAATGGGAAAAGTGGAAGGCTAGAGTCTAAAGCCTGATGAGATAAGAAAAGAGAGCCTCAGAGGGAAGTAGCAGGATAAAGTACTTATCCCTGATGAACCTAGATGCAGAATCCTCAACAAAATATTAGCAAACCGAATTCAACAGCACATTAAAAGGATCATATACCATGATCAAGCAGAATTTATTCCAGGGATGCAAGGATGGTTCAACATCCACAAATCAATCAACATGATTCACCACATTAACAAAATGAGGGATAAAAACCATATGAGCATCTCGATGCAGGAAAAGTATTTGACAAAATTCAACATCCATTTATGATAAAAACTCTCAACCAACTTGGTATAGAGGGAACGTACCTCAACAGAAAGGCCATATATGACAAGCCCACAGCCAACATCATACTCAATGGTGAAAAGCTGAGCTTTTCCTCTAAGATCAGGTACAAGACAATGATGCCCACTCTCACCACTTTTATTCAACATAGTATTGGAAGTCTTAACTAGAGCAATTAGGCAAGAAAAAAAAAATAAAAAGGCATACAAATTGGAAAGGAAGAAGTAAAACTGTCAGTATTTGCAGATGACATGATATTATATATAGAAAACTCTAAAGACTCCACCAAAAAACTGTTAGAATAAACGAATTCAGTAAAGTTGCAGGATACAAAATCAATATACAAAAATCTGTTGCATTTCTATACACTAACAACTATTAGAGATACTAAGAAAACAATCCCATTTACAACTGCATCAAAAAGAATAAAATACCTAGGAATAAATTTAATCAAGGAGGAGGTAAAAGACCTGTACACAGAAAACTATAAAACATTGATGAAAGAAATTGAAGAAGACACAAATAAATGGAAAGATATTCTGTGACCATGGATTGGAAGAATTAATAGTGTTAAAATGTCCATACTACTCAAAGCAATCTACAGATTCAATGCAATCCCTATCAGAATTCCAGTGGCATTTTTCACAAAAACAGAACAAACAATCCTAAAATTTGTACCCTGAATAGCCAAAGCAGTCTTGAGAAAGAAGAAAAAAGCTGGAGACATCACGTTCCCTGATTTTAAACCATATTACAAAGCTATAGTAATCCAAACAGTATGGTACTGGCATAAAAACAGATACATACATCAGTGGAACAGAATAGACAGCCCAGAAATAACCCCATGCGTATGTGGTCAATTTACGACACAGGAGGCAAGAATATACAATGGGGAAAGGACAGTCTCTTCAATAAATAGTGTTGGGAAAACTGGACAGCCACACTCAAAATAATGAAACTTGACCACTGTCTTTCACCATACACAAAAATTAACTGAAAATGGATTAAAGACTTGAATGTAAGATATGAAACCATAAAATTCCTAGAAGAAAACATAGGCAGTAAGCTCCTTGACATCTGTCTTGGTGGTGATTTTTTGGATCTGACTCCAAAAGCAAAAATAAGCAAGTAGGACCACATCAAACTAAAGCTTCTGCACAGCAAAGGAAACCATCAACAAAATGAAAAGGCAACCTACCAAATGGGAGAAAATATTTGCAAATTATATATCTGATAAGGGGTTAATATCCAAAACACATAAAGAACTCATACAACTCAATATCAAAAAAACAATCTTATTTAAAAATAAGTAGAGGATATGAATGGCCATTTTTCCAAAGAAGACATACAGACGGCCAACAGGCACATGAAAAGATGCTCAGCAGCACTAATCATCAGAGAAAAGCAAATCAAAACCACAGTGAGAAATCAACTCACACCTGTTAGAATGGCTATTTATCAAAAAGACAAGAAATAAGTGTTGGCGAGGATGTGGAGAAAAGGGAACCCTTTTGCACTGTTGGTGTAGCCACTATGGAAAACAGTATGGAGGTTCTTCAAAAAATTAAAAATTGAACTACCATATGATCCAGCAATTCCACTTCTGGGTATTTATCCAAAGAAAATGAAAACACTAACTGAAAAAGATATCTGCAACCTCATGTTCATTGCAGCATTATTTGCAATAGCCAAGATATGGAAACAACCTAAGTGTCCACAGATGGATGAATGGATAAAGAAAATGTGGTATATATACACAATGGAATAGTATTCGGCTGTAAAAAAGAATGAAATCTTGCCATTTGTGACAACATGGATGGACCTTGAGGGCATTATACTAAGTGAAATAAGTCAGAGAGAAAGATAAATACTATATGATCTCACTTATATGTGGAATATAAAAAACAAAACAAACAAAAAAATAAGTTCATAGAAATAGAGAACAGATTGATGGTTGCCAGGGGTGGGAGATGGGCAAAATGGGTGAAGGGGATCAAAAGGTACAGACTTCCAGCTATAAAATAAATAAGTTATGGGGGTGTAATATACTAAATGGTGACTATAGTTAATACTGTATTGCATATTTGAAAGTCGGTAAGAGTAGATCTTAGAAATACTCATCACAAGAAAAAAAGAAAAAAAAATTTATAACTATGTACAGTGATGGATGTTAACTGGACTTATTGTGGTGATCATTTCCCAATGTATACAAATATTGAATCATTATGTTGTACACCTGAAACTAATATAATGTTATATGTCAATTATACCTCAATTAAAAAAAAATTCACCACTGTCCCCCATCCCTTCCTATGCCTAATCCCAGATACATAATCCCTATGCCTAGATGAAGGACTTCAGCTCTAGTGGACAGCAGAACCAGAATTCTCAACTGATGATGAAGATTCATCTGTCCCAGGACCAAGAAAGATTAGGGAATGGTTGCAATTCCCATGACCTGAAGTCAAGGCTAAAGGATGTGACTGACTGCCTAACGAGGGCAGGAGGGCCTGAAAGCCAGAGTGGGAATCTTTGCTCCTAACAGCCAAGAATCCACCCCTACCCCCAACAACAAAGAATAAAAGAAACAAGACTGGGAATCAGATACTAAGAGGCCCATTATCTGTCCTGTTCATCATTAGATCTGCAGGGCCTAGCATAGCACCTGCCACACATTAGGAGATGAATAAAGCTTTGCTGAATGGAGGAGCTGAGGATCCCCAGGCCCAGCAGGGGAGTGAGAACAGTCACCCTGGATTAGGATCTGAGTAGCAGGGGTGAGGAAGAGGGGCTTTGTGCCCTGTGTGCTGTGGCAGTTCTTGCCCTGGAGACTCATCCCCTTACAACCTAGGTTTTATTTTTTGTTGTTTGTTTTGGGGAGTGAGGAGTAATTTATTTTTCTTAGGTTCCTAGTGAACATAATATCTTCAGTGGAAAAGAGAACTACACCCAAGCCAAGATAGTTGGACAATCACAATTTCTTCATTAATAGAATGAATTTGGACTATATAATCTCTAAGATCCCTCCCAGCCCCAAAGTTTTATGATTCTAATTAACTAAAAGTTAAGAGGAGAAATAGGACAATCACTCAACAAATATGTATTACTATGACTTTGTGCTAAAAACAAGTGATACAAAATGAATAAGGCAGTCTGCCCTTGGGGAGTATAAAGCCAAGTGAGAGAATAAACACTGAGTCCTTAGAACACTGTAAGTTTTGTAAGGGTACATTTCTCAAGTGCTTACTATATGCCAGGCGCCATTCCAAGCACTTTACATTTTAACTTCACAATTCTATTAGATAGGTACTATTATCATCCCCATTTTTCAGCTAAAGAAACTGAGACATGGGCCAGTCCTGGTGGCCTAGTGATTAAGTTCCGGGTGCTCCACTTCAGTGGCCCGGGATTCGATTCCCAGGTGTGGACCTACACCACTCGTCTGTCAGCGATCGTGTTGTGGCAGTGGCTCACATATAAAAAGAGGAAGATTGGCAGCAGATGTTAGCTCAGGGCGAATCTTCCTCAGCACAAAAAAAAGAAAGAGAAGGAAAGAAACTTAGACATAAAGAGGTTAAATAACTTTCCAGTAAGTGGCAAATAATCTGGATTCAGTGTCCATGTTCAATCACATAGCATGTGACTGAAAATTAATGATGCAAGACCCCGGGGGGCATGAATGAGGGCACTCAGACTCTTCACTACACAAGATTTTGTGACATCAAGTGGGTTTTGATTCCATTTTCTTTGGCCCTTGGTGAGGTCCCATCAGTTTAACTGGCAGCCTAGCCATGAGAAAAACCATTTCTTTGGAGTTCACGGGGGAGCTGGGGTTCAAATTCCAGGTTTACCACTTAACTGGTGAATTTGACCAAGTCAAAGCTTCATATGCATAATAGGAGTAACAACCGGCTTCATTGGGAGGTCAGGAGGATTAAGATGAGCCATATGAAATTGCTGTTTCTAGAGCTCAAAAACGGGGGGTGGAATCTACCAAAATAGTTAGCATTTCTTTGTGCTTCTGATTTTTCAAAAATTCCAGCCCTAAATTCTTTTCTCCTATCTTCCCTAAGGCATAGATCCACTCAACTGTTTGGATGGCCCTGGGGGCTCAGAAGTTGCACAATGTTGACCTACCCTGTGGAGGCCAATAAATTAGCCTTGGGACAGCCTCGTGAGATTTGGCAGTTCCTACAAGGATCTGGAGTTTCTTTCTAGCTAGCCACAAGCACATCCCTTGGGGCCAGAGAAGTCAAGACCCATGACAGCTCTGTGCCCTGCCACAAACAGACTCATTGCACTTTCACCCGTCTTTCCAAGGCCTATTTTGCCCTTATTTGTCGCTCTATGACGGGTAGTGACGTTGGTTCTATTTTAAAATATGGAAACCGAGGCCTAGAGCGGGTTAAGCCCCCTCAAAGGTCTCAGGCACCCTATGGTGTTGGACATAACGTGGGTTCGGCGTTAGATCGATCAGCCCAGGGGCTGTCTCTAGTTGTGTGACCTCCGCGAGGTCCTGGAACCTCTCTCTCAGGCCTGTTTCCTTTCCTAGAGAAGGGCTCTAATAACTCGCTTTCTCAGACAGCTCTTTTCCGTTCGACACAGGCTTTCCCGTGTCTGTCCTTGGGGAGCTCCGGCTGTGGCCGGATGACCTGCGAGGAGACACTGCAGGGAGCGCGCGCGTGCCAGGGCGTAAAGGGCTCGGGTCGGCGGGCGCACACTCGCGGCCCTCCATAAATATCAATATTCAACTTCAGCTACAAACAGAACTGACCTCCACATCCCAGGGTCGGGCCGACTACAAGCACCGCAGTGTGCCGGAAAGGAGGGACTGAAACTACCCAGCCCCCGGAAGGGCGGAACAGTTGGACCAACCCCACAGCAGGCGGGGCCGGAAAGCTCGGGCGGGTACGGCCCGCACCTGCGCGCCGCCATCTTGCTCAGGGAGAGACCGCCTACCCCCGGCCAAGGGCTCGCTAGCCATGAGGCGGGGCTCCCAGACCCGGCGGGGCGTGGCCAGACCATGGCGACCGCAGAGCCCAGCGGGCACGCGGCGCGAGCGTCTAGTCCTGGACCTCGGCCTGGCGGGGCCCCAGACCGCGCGGCGGGAGCTGCGGGGCCGCCCTCCGGGCGAAGCCGCAGCAGAGTCCCCCGGCTGGGGGAGCGGACCCCGGCGGCTGTGGAGAAGCGGGGGCCGTACATGGTGACGCGAGCGCCTTCCATTCAGGCCAAGCTGCGTGAGTGCGGCCCGATAGCGGGTCTCTGCCTGGGCGGGCTGCCGCGTCCCCGGGCAGGCTCCGGAGCCCCGGTGGGCGACCCCGGAGGGGCACTGCAGCCCGCTCCCGCCCCCGAAAATCTGTTTGGGAGACACGGCGAGTGGGGAAGACCCCGCTGACTCGCGCCCTTTGACTTCCAGAGAAGCACCGGGACCTGGCCAAGGCCGTTCTGCGGAGAAAAGGCATGCTGGGGGCCTCACCGAAGCGCCCTGACTCTTCAGGGAAAAGGTCTCAGCCGGCGCCACCTCCTCTCTGCAAGCACTTTCCAGAAAAGGCCCTAGTCCTCAGGCTGGGAGACAGTACTCTCGTTTAAGACCGGGGTGGTGAACCCCATGACGCCAGCCTGTCAGGTTCACTATTTTAAAACGGGAAGAGGAACGACCTTTTCTTTTCCTTTAAGGATGTGATGGTGTCAGGGAAAGCGCTTTGGAATAAGAGAGTTTAGTCGGTGCCTGGGATCAGTCACTGTCTGACCAAGTTAGGGAGGAGCAGAGTGGCTGGGTCCCCCGGAGTGAGGATGGAGAGCAGTGGGGGAACAACCAGCCCTGTATTATTTTTTTTAACAGAATAGTCAACTCTGAGGGCTGGGTTGGACCTCATTCAGTGCTGCTTTTACAGATAAGAGCTAAAACTCAGAGAGGTGAAGGGATTTGCCCGAGGACTCGCGGTTTTTCTGTTCTCGGGTTAAGTAAGGGGGTGGGTGGGTGGGAAGGGCTTTTCCTGATTCATGAAAGAGGAAGTGTGCTTTTCCTCCGGAGCAGTTGGGGGAGGCGTGTGGGGAAGGGCATATTCTGCGGAGCTGTAGCCAGACAGTACAGGGCAGGCAGTGGTGGCTGTGTGACCAGGTAGGAGGCAAGTCAGGAGTAACGCACTCAGTTCTTTTTGCACAGGGGCGAGGGCTCTGGCTTTCCCTGTAAAATGCTGGTGCTTCATCTGTGCTTGGTCTCTCCCCCATCTCCCCTCAGGTCAGTGAAGTTTAACAAGGGCTATACTGCCCTTAGTCAGAGTCCAGATGAAAACCTGGTGTCCCTCGACTCTGACAGGTGAGTGCTCTCCTTGGAAATACCCCCTTGGGGAGTGATTTGGGTAAAACTGCAGATCACTTGGTGCCTTCGCTTGTTCCCTATCTGTTCCAAGACCCATCATGCATGCTCCAAGGCTGTCTTCTTCAGAGATCTATCCCTTCCCAGGATGACTTGGTTAGCGGACTCATAGGTGATCATGTTGCTCTTGGATTTGGAGTACCAACCTTGTCTGGGGGAATCATCCTGCCCTATTATGTCTGTACTGTTAGTGACAGTGACCCTGTACCTGCTGGAGCCAACTGAAGGAGCTGTTTGTACTCACTGCAGGTTCTGGGCTTGAGTTCTATGGTTTGTGGTCTCTGCTTCACAAGTCCTCCAGACCCCCTTGCATGCTCTCCACCTTGCCGTTTTCAGCTGTGCTCCACAGGCATCCCCCTGAACTGACTGTCTTCCTCTTCTCCTAGTGATGGGGAGCTGGAATCCAGATACTCTTCCGGGTATTCCTCTGCAGAGGCAAGTCCAGAGCGCCTTTCTGCGCAAGGCCAGGCTGCAGGCAGCTTCACCACCACTGCCAAATGCTTGTCTGGTGCCTGCTGTATTCACGGCACTGTGCCAGTCTTCCGGTCTGTTCTCCAATCTTCTACTATGCCCTCTTTCCCCAACAGAGGTATAGGTGTCTGAGGACAGCTGTTGAAAATCCAGGAGATTTTCAAGAACCTTAGAGCTAGAAATGGCCTCACAAGTCTTCTAGTCCAGGCCACTGCTTAGAAAAGGAATCCTCTTGATACATCCCAGCTAAGTGTTTACCAGCCTCTGCTTGCTGGAATGCTTCTTGTAATTGGGTACTCACTACCTCCAAGAAGCCTTGCTGCCTGCCCTCCCCCAAATACACACACACACACACACACACAATTCCTTCTTCAGGTAGCTCTTAGAGAAGTCTTCTTTATTAATTTGAAACGTCTCCCACAGCCTGGACTCAGTGGTCTTAAGCCTGCCCTCCAGTGTCACATAGTAATTCTAGTCTCCTTTCTTTTGATTGTCCTTTATCTGAGGTCAGCATTCCTATCCCTCCCCCAGCCATCCTCCACCAAGCTTGCTGTCTTCCAGGCCAGACAAGTTCTGTTCCTTCAGTTGTTCCATCTATGGGAACTCAGACTGAGATACTCCTGGGCTGGCCTTTTGGACATGTTTCCAGAGTGATTGTCCCAGACAGAAACAAAGGGACGTAAAGTTTTGGCATGTGCAGCTTACTGCCTTTGACGAGGTGAAGTGCTGGGGACATGATTGTACACCACTGGTATTTCTTCCTTATTATCCTGGAAACCCTTGGCCACCCCTTAAGTCAGCCAAAGAGAATAGAGGCAGTTTGTAAATTGCATCTTCCTTGAATATCTGGTTGCCTGAGATTGTTAAAACTAAGAAAAGAAAGACTAGCCAAGAGCTAGAGAAAGTACTACATTATGCCCAGTCTCATTTTCCTTCTGCTCTGTGGAACTGGCGAAGCCAGGCTGACAGGTTCCACTTTGCAGGGAACGAGCTCTGCTGGCATTGAAGGATGACATGTCTAACCGGCAGTGCAGACAAAATTGCTTCCCACCCCATTCCACTATAACCAGATTCTTCTACTCTTCTACCCCATTGTTCTAGTATCATTGCCCCATAGTCTTCAGCCTTCATAGGGACTGGTCTGGGTTCCCAGCGGGAATGGTCAGGGCATTGACTTTCAAACATAATCTAGAATCTGATATTTACATCAGATGCCTCAGGATTCTTTAGTTAGAGCAGCTCCCTTGGGAGTTAGTGACAGTACAGTCTGGACAGTACTGGCTCAGGCTGTGGGTGCCCCTCACTGCTGGATGAGGCACAGGTAGGAAAAAGTGGCACTTCTTCCTGGTTCCTCCAGGTTGGCCTGAGGGTGGAGCATGGACAGGAAGCTCCAGTAAGGGAATATGCTTCTGCCTTTAGGGCAGCAGTTATTTTTGCTTTGCAGCCTGGCTTATAGTTCTCTCCTCTCCTGCTCTTAGCAGGTGAACCAAGATGTGAGCCGGCAGCTGCTCCAGGATGGGTATCACCTAGATGAGATTCCAGATGATGAGGACTTGGATCTCATTCCCCCCAAGCCTATGGCCTCCTCAACGTGCTCCTGCTGCTGGTGCTGTCTTGGGGACTCTTCCTCCTGTACCCTCCAGTAGACATAACCCTCTAAGATGGGCTCTGCTGGCATAGCAAGCAGGGCCCTGTTGGCCATTATTCATAGTTCACAGAGAGCAGTGGGAACTACAGTCAGCCCCAGAATTACTGAAGGCACTGACCCTCTGGGAAGGTCAGTGACCTGCAGTTACCTGGTGCTTCTCAGGCCAGAGGCCTCCATCTGGGCCACAGGGTAATAGGTGGCATTCTGCAGTTCTCCTCTGCTATTGGAGCAGAGTTTGGAGAAACCACTTTAATAAGGGCAAGAACAGAAGAATTCTGGTTTTATGGTGAGTGACAAAGTTGGCTAAGAAAAACACTTGCAGACTTCTTGACTGGTATTTGTCATCATGCTCTAGGGAGGGTAAAAGAGAGCTTTTGTGCCCAGGCTGTGCTGGATCATGTTATATGGAGGCAGAAAATAGCATTTTATGGCTTGCAACTGGGACTCGTTGAAAGAGAATTCAACTCTTGGGGACCAGTTCAAGAAAGTCCATGTGTTCTCCTCTTCCTAGCTCCAAGATGGGTTACGTGTTTGACCTTCAAGAGAGCATAAAGCAGGGCCCTTTGGCCCTCATCTGGTTGTGCCTGTCCATGGCAGGGAGTACAGCAGGTTGCTTGATGGTACAGCAGGATCAAGGCTTCCAGAATCATTGGCCTCAGGGTATCCTGGTCCAACTGTCTGGGTGGGTTTAGTGACTCTGGTCATCCCATCTCTAGTTAGAGAAGAACTGCTCCACTATGTACCTGTTCGTCTTGCCTTGGTCACCATTCTTTGCCTTGGTGTTAGCTAGTTTCTCCACCCAGTCTTGGAGCTAAAGCTTGGGTGAAGGGACTGGAGCTTGCCCCAGAAGCCTGCAGTTTTTGATTACCAGTAGAGGGAGCTGCAGGGAGCAGTCAGGTGCCTTCCTGTTTGTTTAGCTTTTTAAACTTGAGAAGTAGCAACGGATGAGAAGTGTACTGGCACAGTTATGTGGGTTTTGATATAGACAGAAGCTCTGAGACAGGACAGGGAGGAGGGACCTGTGCCAGCTCCCAAGGCCCCTGCCTGAGGAGATAATTTGCCATTGTAGAGGGCCTCCCTTCACCCCAGTGTGGGCCATTCTATTGGGTCCAGCCCTCCAGATTCCTCTGACCACTGCATGGGCCTCACAGTGGATACTCAGGATTGGGCTTTACAGTAAACTTCTGGGTGCAACACAGCCTCTCTCAGGCCCCAGTCTGAACACAGCAAAGATAGGCATAATCTCCCCTGTGACCCCAACTAGATAGCATCTATCGCTGTATCAAGCCTCTCTCTAGAATTTAGTTTTTCAATGGTTCCTTTTTTTGTTTTGTTTTTTTGCTTCAAACTAGAATTATGGTGAGGACTGAGTGGAAATGGACAGGGTTCCAAGTCTAAGGGGCATGATAGTCAGGATTGGGGTGTGGGCTTCACCTGGGAAAGTGCCCGGTCTTTTGCTTCATTTGATGTCCTGTGACTGCTAGGGGTATATGAGGGGTGGCGTGGACTCTTGCTCTACCACATGGGGTGATTGGAAGACTGAAAAAACATCAGATAAAAAAGGCCTTATTTGTCATTTGTCACATGACTATCCTCATGAGGATAATCCTATCAATTCTTGATTAGCATCTATCTTGGTGCTTTTCTCAAGTTGTAGAAAGTTTAGAGGAATATACGGTATCTAGGGAGCTGTGGCTACTTTTATTCTACAATCTAGCAGCATCACAGCAGGAGGGAGACAGGACAGAGACCAGAGGCACCTCAGGTTGGGGTCTGGGGAACAGGGGAGGGAGATGGTTATTCTATTCTGGAATGGGACTCTGCAACTCTACACAGGTGCCCAACATTCTGAGCACTTTCTGCAAATACCTGCAGGGAGTGAGAACATCTCCATTCTGAACCCCTTTGCCCATCCACAGAGACTATAGCCAGGCCTTTCTGGTCTCTGCAGAGGTGGACGAGTGCAAATGAAGAAAGGGCTCGGGTGCAGGACAGTGTAAAGAAAGAGTGGTGGTAGTGGGAAACCCAGTGGGGGCCAGAAAGTGGCTGTGGAAGCCAAGTGGGGGGCCACATTTCTGTGGGGGTTAGTTAGGACAGAGTAGCTTGAACATTTGGCAGATGCTGGGGGTGAGGGAGGCAGCAGGACCCCAAGACCAAGGCCCTCTGGGTGGCTGTTGCTATAAATCAACACTGGTATATTTGGCTGCAACTGTCCCTGGAGAGGATGTTCCAGAGCTGGGTGACCCCATGTGGGAGGCATTCCCTCGGTGGAAAAAGTTGCACAAATCTGGAACAGGG
Source organism: Diceros bicornis minor (assembly GCF_020826845.1). NCBI lineage: Eukaryota > Metazoa > Chordata > Mammalia > Perissodactyla > Rhinocerotidae > Diceros > Diceros bicornis. The sequence continues at coordinate 67,811,629 of NC_080744.1, read as the reverse complement.
GACATTGTGCAGGGAGCCAGGGTAGAAATAGTTGTTTGGGGCCAGAGGTCACAGGCTAAACTGTCACCAGTAAAGGCACCAAGGTGCCCAGAGCCAAACTGCCTTAATTCAGAGTGCTGGGTGTTCTGCAGGTGACAGGGCCCTAGGGAGAGACGGTGTATCTGGGCTTACCTCACAGATGGGAGTGGTACTGTATGGTGTTTACAGAACTCTCGGCTTATGCTTCTACAGCTCTGTAAGTTTATAAGAATAAATACAATCATGCTAGTTGAGTCGTCTCTGTTGCAATAGGATTTTTAAGGAAGGCCTCGATCACAATCATTGTCCTTTCTGAATTCTGAAATGAAGAAATAGCCTAATAGCCCCAACTGTGACCATTCCTCTTAGGACCTCCTCTCCTTTCTGCTGTTCCCAGTGGGCGTCATTTTCAGGCCTGCTTCATTGGAGACCATAGATGGAATAGGCCTTTGTACATCACTTCTCTTTAGAATGGGTTCCCTTTAGCAGACCCTTTCTTTCTAGGTCATTCTTTTTTTTTTTTAGCTGAAGAAAATTTGGAAGCCAAGAAAACCAGAACAGATTGACCAAAACTTCTTGACAGAATTCCACTGTACAGGGAATCTAGTGTGAGCAGCAGTCCAGAAAGATCCTTTTGTGTGAGTCTAAACCCTTACCCCACAGGAAGGAGCCAATAGCCTGGGTCTCTGCTTAGTCTGGGGTGACAGGATCTAAGACTGCTGGTCAGAAACTTCAGTGGCAAAACACACAGCTGTGCAGCCTCCTGTGGAGGTGTATCCCACCTCTAGAGGGTAGGAACAGGTAGAATAGATGCCCTCCTAGGTACTTCTGCCAGTTTAGAAAACGTAGCTAGGTTTCTCTTCTTTTTTTTTTTTTTTTTATTGTGAGTAAGATCAGCCCTGAGCTAACATCCATGCTAATCCTCCTCTTTTTTTGCTGAGGAAGACCGGCTCTGAGCTAACATCTATTGCCAATCCTCCTCCTTTTTTTTTTCCCTCCCCAAAGCCCCAGTAGATAGTTGTATGTCATAGTTGCACATCCGTCTAGTTGCTGCATGTGGGACGCGGCCCCAGCATGGCCGGAGAAGCGGTGTGTCGGTGCATGCCTGGGATCCGAACCCGGGCTGCCAGCAGCGGAGCGCGCACACCTAACCGCTAAGCCATGGGGCTGGCCCATAGGTTTCTCTTCACAATGTGAACTGGATCGGCCTGTCCCTGAGTCCCTGTATCTACAATGTGCTCTAGAGAAGGGGCTGACAAACTCTCTGTGAAAGGCCAGTCAGTATTTTTGGCTTTGCAGGCCATGCAGTCTGGCACATCTATTCAATTTTGCCATTATAGCCTGAAAGCAGCAGGACAGGATGTAAATGAATGGGTGTGGCCAGATCCAGCCTGCTGGCCTTAGCTTGCTGATCTGTGCCCTAAGACCAACTGAAACACTGGAGAGAAGCTTGCATTGACAATGCGTAGTATCTTTAGACCCAACTTCCACTGTCTGCAGGGCTGGAAGGCCAAGGCCTGTCTGCAAGCTCTGCATCTGAGACTGAAGCCAGCTGCCTCTTCCACGCCTTCCCATAAAAGTGCTCTGGAGTCCAGCCTGGCCACCTCAGGGAGCTGTCTGAAGCAGGAATAAAGCAAAAACTGGACAACATCCAGGCAGGGATCTTTCAGCCCACTTCAGGGACTAGAATGCCAAAGGCTGAGTGCTCTTTACCCCACAGCTTCAACACAAGTGATCTTTAATTGCTTTGACAGAGCAAGAGGGTGATGATGAGCATCATGAGTCCGCAGGTTTACCCTTTCCCCTCCTCTGCAGCTGAGGAAATGGGCAGTCTCAGGGCCAGAACCCTATTCTTAGAAATTAATTACCTACCCTCTTGCTCTTGACTGATGCTGAACTAATCAGATTTCACCAGCTTGCCTAATGGTGTAGGCTGGAACAGAGCTTGCCACCTCCTGGGCTGAGGAAAGCTTGGCTCAGGTGTGTGAGAACACAAGGGGGAGTGTCAATCCTTAGTCCTCACATGGGCCTCTCCTCCCAGGAAGAAGATGGTTCAGCCTAGGTCTGCTCAGGAGTCAGACCTTCAAGCTCACTCCTCTACCCTAGCTCTTCCTGGGCATACCCAAAGAGTCCATAGCAGGAAGCGGTTTGGGCTGGACCCGAGGAGGTGAGGCTGGCTAGGATTTAGGGTGACTGGCAGAGAGGAAAGCCAGGAAGGCTGTGGCTTCTACAGCAAACAGCAAGCACGGAATATCAGCAGGTCCTCAGGCACCGTGAGCTTCAGGGAGACACTCTCATTGGCTCCAATGAAGAGCACCCCACCACGCTGCAGAGGGATTATTGACTGGGCTGTGGGAGTGCTGGCTGTCACTGTCCCCTGTACCATGAGGAGGATGCTGGCAGAATCCACTGCCAAGACCTTGTATTCAGTGACGGAGCCAGGGACCTGGGCAGGAAGAAACAACAGGATGGTGCAGCTCACAGGGGGCCCAGGACAATCCTAAGGGCAGTGAGAGGGAGAGCTCTGCCACCTCCCCCACTGCTTAGACTCTTGTCAGCACGGAGGCCCACATCTCGTCCCTGCTACAGAGAGGAGTGGGCAGGCCCTGTGGCCATCCCCCACCAAGTGAGCTGGACAGAAAGGAAACCCAGCCCCAGGTATACTCCACATTGTACGTTTTGCCAGGGCTCTTCATGCCACACAAGACACTCAGCATGGCCCCCTACTCACCTCCATCTTCATAACGGTGAAGTCTGGCACTGGGGGATCATAGATAGAGAGGTAGGGGTCTTCCTGACTCCGTGTTGGAGGAAAGAGCCTGTCCTTGCTGGGGCTGGGTGTATAGTTGAGCATTTCACAGAGGGTTGGCACATCGATGAACTTGGGAGTTAAGCCAGCACGCACTGTGTTGTCTGAACACGCCATGCACTCCACGCAGTCTGGGGACAGACAGTTGTCATGTGCTAAGCTGATGAAGGATGCCTTGGAATTTGGCTCTCCAGGGCTGGGCCTCCTAACCTGAGCACCATGAACCCCCTGCAGAGTTAGGTAAAAATGTGTGAATTACAGTCTGGGAGAATGAGCTAAGATATCAGATACCAAAAACAGATGACAGATAACCCGCTATTGTCAGGGGAGTCATGTTAACCCCTGGGGGAGCCCCAACCCTCCCCAGATTCTGTATTCTCCCACTTCTACCACAGAATCCTGTCCCTAAGTGGATAAAGAGCCAATAGTCAAAATGTGACACTCTTCTGTGGCAATGTGTATTTTAATATAAAATCTCTGGGTAGATAGGACAGACGTGCAAAGGCAGTGTGATGCTGGCAAGAGAACAACAGCCTTGATCCAATATAGCCTGGGTTCAAATTGTGGTTCCCATACTTGCTGACAGGACTTAACATGAGACTATCACAAGGGGAGTTGGTGTGAAGATTCAAGCAGTGTCCAACACCAAGCTGGCATTCATCATCCCTACTGGCCACTTTCCTGCTGACCCCAGGAACCCTGGGAGGTCAAAGCCAGCTGGGACCTTAAAGGTCTCCTTGACTACCCTCCCCCGATTTTGTCCGGATTCGGAAACAAGGCCCGGGGACTCACTGCTGAGATGTGGCTCACCTCCTTTCAGGTAGGCATGGGGCACGTTGGCCTCCAGAAACATGGCCTCCCCCGGCTTCAGGGTAAGCAGGTTCAGAAAGTAGATGGCAAAGCATCCAATATCACCTGGATACTGCTGGTGCAGCTGCAGCAAGAGCTCCCCATAGATGTCCTCCATATTGTTTCCAGCAGCCACTGAAGGTCACAGAGCATCCCAAGGCCACTTAGGAACACTCAGTGGTGTTCACAGCCCCACCTTGCCCAGGGAGTCCTAGGGAACCCCCTGCCCACACGAATCTGGCAACTGGTGGGCATGTCCTCCTAGCCATACCTCCAGTCCTTTGGGAGCCAGCCTTCCTGGTATTCCAGCCCACACAGGTGCCATTTTTCCCATTTTGACTGTCATTATATACCCAGCACTATACTAGGCACTAAAAGGGCTAGAGCGTGGTCCTTTTAGGACAGTGTTTCTCAATCTCGGCACTATTGACATTTTGAGCCAGATAATTCTTTGTTGTGAGGGCTATCCTGTGCATTGTGGGATGTTTAGCAACATCCCTGGCCTCTACCCATGAGATACCATTAGCACGCCCAAGCAAGGTTTTGACAACCAAAAATGTCTAGACAATTGCCAATGTCCCCTGGTTGAGAACTACTGTTCTAAGAACTCAAAATCTAGTTAGGGAGATACCCAGAAGTTCCATGTTGGGTGACCAACTGTCCCAGTTAGCCCAGGCCTTTCCCTTTTTTAGCACTGAAAGCACTGTGTCTCAGAAAATCTCAGTCCCTGGCAAACCGAGGTTGGTCACCCCAGATAGCATGAGGCAGAATGCGCCAATGGCCAAAATGTGTCATGGACACTGACCAGAGGAGGATGAGCTCAGCCTGGGCTAGAGTGCTGAAGGAAGGCTTCTTGGAAATTGTGGGGCTGGGGGAGGGGGGACAGTGAGCTGAGTTTTTTGGAGTGTGCAGAAAAGTGGGGAGGGTGTTTGTAAGTAGAAACAGAGTGTGTCAGTGCCACAATGAAGACACCAGCTGGTCTGGATTGGAGGGTTGTTGTGAGTCTTCATACAGAGACATGCTGAATACCTACTCTGTGCTAAGCACTGGGGACACACAGAGGTCAAGGAGACAGGTCCCTCACCTGGAGAAAACCCCAGTTTTAACAGGTGTGCACCTGATGATATAGACTCACAGGTGCTAAGGGCTATACCTGACGTACCAACAGGGTGCTATGGGAGCTCCAGGCATGAGTAACCAGTTCTGCTATGAGTGCAAGAAGCCCTAAAGGGAGAAGCATGCAAGCAGAAAAAACACCCAAAAACAAAGAAAACATAGGGTATACTTGGGTAAAATAAACAGTTCTTTGTGGCTCAAAGGTAGCAGGGGAAATGTGTAGAGAGAAACCAGAAGAGCTCTGGGGTCGCCTGGAGAAGGGGCTGGGGCCTCATGTGTGCCACATAAGCTCATAGCTGAGAGTCCATTGCCTTGTGTTTTTCACTGCCTGTATTGACTCCCCAACCCAAAGGTGACAGGACCACATGCATCACAGTCATTTACTGAACTTTCCTTAGTTAGCACAAGGTTGGGCACAGAGCAGGTCTTTAAGGAAAGATCTAATGATTGAGAGCTCTGGGCATCAGCCCTTTGGGGGAGAGAGAGGATCTCCTTGTCCCCTTCCTGCTCTCTAGCCCCGAAGTATAAATCCATCCATGGATAGCAAATGTAGGGCTGGGGAAATCTGAGAATACCTGGGTGGAAGACATCCTAAGAGTCTTCTAGACGAATCTGCCTCCAGCCTAGAGAAGACGGCCAGTTAGGAAGCAGCATTCAACCTAGGGCCCTGCTCCACAAAGGCTGGGAAAGAAATGCTAGGTTGCTAACAGGCCATCTAAGTTGGGCCTGTTTTAGTGTTTCACTTGAGCAAAGGGGTAAGAACCCTGTCCCCACAGCCAGTGTCTGTGCCGGGCACCCAGGACAGGGCACTGCAGCCAGGCCTACAATGACACCCACCTTGCTGAGAGATACGCTTCACCAACAGGTTGAGCTGTTCCACTACCACCACCTTCTCACTCTTCATCAGGTGCGAGAAACAGCTCTGCAGAGCAGAGGCCATGGCCTGGGAGTCACGGCTCATGCTCTGCTTCAGCTGTGCTGCTGCGTTATCTCCAATCAGAAACTGGAACTCAGGCACTTCTGCAGGAAGGCCAGGCCAGGGCCATATCAGGAATGACAAGATGGAACCCGCAAAAGTGGGGAGTTGGAGAAAGCCTCCCCATCCCACCCCTAACCAAGGAGCCAGGTAACGCTAAGCAAACTTGGCAGTGAAAACTGACCACTTCTCAGCAGCCTTCGGCAACCATGCCTGAGCCTGGTCTCACAGGCCTACCCAGTGGCTCCAAGAATTCATGAGGCCAACCAGCCCCTCAGCTCCTGTGACATTCAGCCTCTGTTCTCTGCCACTGTTGAGCTCTGGCCTGGGCTCCCCATGCATTCTAGGCCCAGTGTGCATGCTCTTAACCCAAGCTTACTTGTCAGAAAGGTCACAATCTCCTCCACTGGCCGGAAGCCACATAAGCCTTGGAAGGAGGTGAGAGCAATGGCCATCTCTGGCTTATGGTTGGCATCAGGGTAGTGCTGTGGAGCCTGGAGGTGCAGCTTCTCGGCCAGTTCCTGTGGGGACCCAAGGGAAGAAGAGGATGGTCAAGGTGCAGCCATCACCTACCAGAACACTAGTCCCACCCGGCCCTTGCTCTCTACCCTCCTCAGTCACCAGACAGCAGTGGCTTCTTACCTCTGGCAACGAGCCCAGTCAAGGCATAATGCAGAAACTTGAGGTTCAGCCAACCCAGGGCAGGGACATGGGCCAAATCTGGGGGAGAGCTGGGCAGATTCTAAAAGACCAGGACTGCGAATAAAGAAACCCAAACACCAGGCCAAGCTCTGACCCTAACAAGCTGTGTGACTTGGGGTAAATCCCACTCTTCTCTGGGTCTTACTCTGCCCATCTAGAACTGAACAGTCTGGACAAATGTTTAGGCTGTGACTCAGGGGCTTGTGCACAAAGACTCTATTGGGGTCAAGCTGAGGCAACAGCTAGGGTACCTGCCCTGCCCTGGAAAGTGAACTCTCCCAGAGAGCCAGGTGGGAAAACGGCAGAGAAAAATAGTCCTGGGCTGGGTGAGGGGAGCCCAGGAACAGCACCCCAGGAATAAGCTTAGAGAAGCTCCCCGCCACAAGCTGTTCAGCTGTCCACTTAGACTTAGTTGCCAGCAGGTGTCACCAGCATCTGGCCTTGCAGAGCTAAATTGGGAGTAATCAGGCCTGGATTTAGCTTTGGGCTGGAGCCTAGCATGGGTAGGGTAGGAGCAGCAGTCAAGATCATGGGAGGGCCTTGACAGAAGCTCTTCTCTACCCTGACCTCTGCACCCTACTCTGGTGCTGTACCTTGTTAGGGTGTGCCTGGATGGACAGAGCCGTTTCAACTGAGAGCACTTTGAAGAGGAAGGGCAGCTTGCCATTAAAGGTGTCCTTGACCTCTGATCCCAAGCTGTCCTGGTTGTCAGCAATCCACTGGCCTAGGGTCTTCTGCGAGATGCGGTTGTCAAGGATCTTGGCATCTCCCCGGGGATGGGTCCCCATCCACAGCTGGAAAAACAGGAAACTTGGGAGGGAAAACCTGGCACCACCAGTTGGCCTGCCCCAAACCTAGTTACCCTGTGCTCCCTACAGGGCAGCTGAGTCCTGAGACGGGCCTCCCAGGAGTGGGTATAAATGCTCATGCCATCACAGACATATAGGGACGCAGCAGGCCGCAGAACACCAGGAGTCAGGAGACCCAGGCTCTACCTCTAACCGGCTGTGGAGCTTTGGCCAGTTATTTCCTGTTTCTGGGTCTCAGTTTCCTCATCTGCCCAATGAGAATGACACCTGCACTGTCAAGGTCACTGAAAAGCTCTGACTCTCAAGTGGGTCTGTGAGGGGTTAACATTAATTTATTCCCATCTCAGACGTAGAGCCTAAAGCCTTCCTATACTTGGGCTTTTTCTCTACTAAATGGGCAGGAGAAATATATATTTTAGGTTATCAAAAATGTAAAGGTTAGTCAAAGTAAAAGTTTTAATTATCATAGAGGGCTGAATTAAAATTCACTAAGTGCTGATAGTTGGTGGGGGAAGAACGGTACTGGAAATCCCAGCCTATTATGAGAAAACCTCTCTTTTGATGCCACCATCTGGGTTCATCGCCCTGCACTGATATGAAGAGCCAAGAGGGCCTGCTCTTTGCTGCCTCCCCTCCTCCCAGCTGATCCACATGACTTGCCTCAGGCTCTTCCAATGGAGAAGTCCCTTGGTCTCCCCTGCTGAAAGTGGGCTGAAATACAGCCCAGGTCTCACCTCTGCATATGGCTTGTCCTCTGAGATCTGGGCCAGTGGGTCACTGCTGGACAGCAGCCGAGCCACTTCACTGTTGGAACCCATCTTCCCCCAGGCATACTGCTGCACCACACAGGAAAGTGGGAATACTGGGGGCACAGACAGAGGGTCAGCTTCCACTCCACTCCTGAGACCTGACCCTAATGTCCAGGGAAACTAGGCACGAGCTGAGGGTTTTGTCTGGGGACAAAGTCAAATAAGGAGTTTGTAGGTTGTTAGCTGAGACTCTTCTCTGCAGGCCTTGATGTTCCCATCTGCAAAACGGGCAGTAAGGATCTTCTACTGACGTGAGGCAGATAACTGCGCTGAGGTGACGGGAAGGGAGCGGGAGGTATCTATTCCATGGCACCCCCTCTCGAAATGACCCACGCGCGGCCCCCTCCCCTCAAGACCCTCCTTCGAGGGCTGCAATAACGACTCAATCCCCATCGCAGGTGCCCCTTCCTCTGCCCGGTGCCCATCCATCCTTCCGCGGAGCCCCAAGGGTGGGTTCGACCTGGCATATCAAGTCGGGAAGGGTCCCAGGACGCGTCCCAACCCCAAGCTCGCCGGCACCTCAGCCAACAACTCACCTCGTTGAGCGGCCATCGTCGCGGTACCGGACCTGGCTTCTCGCACGTATGCTCTTCCCGCCAGCCTCCGCGGCTCCTCTGTACCCAGAGCTTCATGGGAAATGTAGTTTCTCGAGCGCCTCCTCAGAGGCCCTTGAGCCCGGTGCGGCTGCTCCCTGCACTCTGAGTCCCCTCCCCCACCCTCCGGCTCTCAGGAGGAGTCCCCACCAGCCCAGAGGCTTCCAACCTCCAATCTTGGGTCAGTATTCATTCATTCGTTCCTTCACCGGACACATATATATTGAGAATCTGGTAAATGTCACAGTCTGATTTGAGGGCTGGAGATAACATCAGAAAACCAGATAACGATCCCTTTGCCTTAAGCTTACATTCTGGTGAAGGGATCACAGGAAAACAAGTATAATAAATAAGTAAATCATGTAGTATGTTGAAAGATAAGTGCTACTAAAAGTAAGGGGGATGAGTAGGAGTGGGAGGCAGTTTGCAGAATTTTAAAGATTGTCTAGGTAAGCCTCATTGAGAAGGTGAGATTTGAGCACAGACTTGGAGGTGAGGAGGAGAGAATGTTCTGGGCAGAAGAAACGGCTAGAGCAAAGGCCCTAAGGTGGGAACGTGGGAACGTACCTGTCATATTCAGGAGTAAATAGCAAAGAAGCCAGTGTGGCTGGAGCAGAGTGAGCAGGATGGGGGGGAAGTGAGGTGATCAGAAAGGAAAGGCAGGGCCGGCCCCGTGGCTTAGCGGTTAAGTGCGCTCGCTCTGCTGCTGGCGGCCCGGGGTTCGGATCCCGGGCACGCACCGAGGAACCGCTTCTCTGGCCATGCTGAGGCCGCGTCCCACATACAGCAACTAGAAGGATGTGCAGCTATGACATACAACTATCTACTGGGGCTTTGGGGGGAAAATAAATAAATAAAATTAAAAAAAAAAAAGAAAGGAAAGGCAGTGGGCAGAACTTTATAGGCTATTGTGAGGACTTCAGGTTTTCTTCTGAGTATCTCAGCCATTAGCAGGTTTGAACAAAGAATTGCTGCGATCTAAGTAGGGACTCACTGATGCTTGATGATGATGACAGATATCACATGCAAGGCCCTTAACCTGTCTGAGCTTCAGATTCTTCCTCTGTAAAATGAAGATAATAATGCCAGCCTGACAGGCTTTATTGGAGGGTCAGAAGGGATGATGTGGGACTCAGGAAGGCAGTCAGTGCTCAGTGCTCCTCTGATCCTCCCTGCCCTAAGCACTGCAGGACTCAAAACCCCAGCCCCTCCTCCAGGCTGAGCTGCTCACAAGTCACACACACACAAGGCAGGAGAGTCACCGGAAGCCCTGCATGGCGAAGGCTGGACTGGGCCTTGGCTGTGGAGTAATCTTGCTATATCCTGTGGAGAAAGGCTCTGACACTGGGACCTCTTCGGTCAACAGCCTAGGAGGAGGGCACCCAGTTGGAGGGGTCCGGGAGCACAGTAGCCAGAGATCCAGGAAGCCTGGAGTGAGGGGCTACAGTCTTGACTATACCCGCCCCCCCACCCCCCAGCCCACAGCCTCTACCACACATGCCCAGGGAAAGAGTGGTTACTATTTTCTCTGTGGTGTTCTGCCCAGCTGTGGAGATTGACCTCCTCTGGGGTCCCCTGGCTCAGATAAATCAGCCTGCATTTCAAAGGAAGCTTCATACTTCCCATACACTAAGGAATGATAAAATGGAAAACACAAGAATCAGACAAACAGCACATGTCACATACTTCCTACCTTTGAATCTTCTCTTTCCCCTCATCCCCATACCCCCAGCCATATGAACCTCCTGGGAGAAGAATGAGAGATTAGTTTAGGCACAGGGGATTCTTGGAGCACTTCCCACTACCACCACTGAAGCCAAAGTTAGAGTCATTTCCTCATAGTATCTCTGCACAGGGAAGGAAGAACTTAGGTTGTTATGTTGACCTAAAACAAATAAAACAGCCAGTTATTTTACGAGTAAAATGGGTTTATGTGGGAATAGGCAAGAATTGCAGTTGGAGACATGCAATCTATGGTTAACCACACGCAAGTCCAGAGAACAAAGGAGAGGTATGTTGTTTCATAGGGGAGAAGGGGGAGTTGGGAAGGGCTGTTATAAACAGTCTATTGGAGGAAACTGGGAGTTTGAAGTATAGTGGCTTTTCATTGGCTGAGTTGTGACAGTCTCTGGCTGAGCTGTTGAGCAAGGAGAAAATCTTCTTTTCTCCTGCTGGGGTAGAAAAGCAGGATCACTTCCTGCCAGAGATGCAAGGTAGGTCTCTTCCTGTTGGGGCCTGTATTGACCTTGAGTGGTAGGTATGTGAGAGCTCCCCCTTCTGGCCTCCTAACTCCATTTTATAATTTGTGTGTGTGTATGTGTGTGTGAGGAAGATTAGCCCTGAGCTAACCACCTGCCGCCAGTCCTCCTCTTTTTGCTGAGGAAGACTGGCCCTGGGCTAACATCCGTGCCCATCTTCCTCTACTTTGTATGGGACAGTGCCACAGCATGGCTTGACAAGTGGTGTGTCGGTGCGCGCCTGGGATCCGAATCCCGGGCCGCCCCAGCGGAGCGCGCGTGCACTTAACCGCTATGCCACCAAGTCAGCCCCCATAACTCCATTTTATTTTTTTTAGTTGTTTTTATTTTTATTTTTTTTGTGAGGAAGATCAGCACTGAGCTAACATCTGATGCCAATCCTCCTCTTTTTGCTGAGGAAGATTGGCCCTGAGCTAACATCCATGCCCATCTTCCTCTACATTGTACGGGATGCCGCCACAGCATGGCTCTACAAGCAGTGCATCAGTGCGCGCCTGGGATCCGAACCGGCGAACCTCAGGCTGCAGCAGCGGAGTGTGCGCACTTAACCGCTTGCGCCACCCGGCTGGCCGCCACCCATAACTCCATTTTAAATGATATTTCTATTTATTAATTTTCACAGTTGGGATAGGCAGAGCCCCCACTGCACACCACCCTCCCTACACATAGAAAAATATATCTATAAGGGAAACTAGGGTGTTTGGAGAATCTAGAATCTTTTACCCTTACATCTTGCTTGTCTATTTCTAGTAGAACTGATCACACTGTATTATCTTGTGATGATCTGCTTTCCTCTCTCTCTTCCCTGTTAGACCATATATCTAATTCAGCTTCACATTTCTGCCAGTGCCCACCTGAGGGCTCAAGCTATAATGGCAGCTAACATTTATTGTTTGTTATGTATTAGATACTGTGCTAAGCCCTTTTCAAGAATTCTCTCACTTCATTCTCAAGACAACACTGTGAAATAGATACTGTCATTAGCCCCATTTTAGAGATGAGAAAAGTGTGTCTTGGAGAGGTGAAGTAACTGCTCCAAGGGCATATCTGCTATACCTTCTCCCTTGGTGAATAAGTGAATGAGTGAATAAATGCATGATGTCTCTCTCATAGGGAAGGGGACAGATCCCAGGGGTCTTCAGAGACAAATAGGTGGGCAGGCTCCACATTGGTGATATAAAGTTCTATTCTTTTTTCACCAGTCAAGCATTGTACTGGGCTGGAGTGGACAAGGAGGAAGCAGGACAGCCTCATGTCGTGTGGACTGTTCTCTCAGGCTGCAGACAGTGAAGATCTCTGTATGCTGCCTGTGATATTGGGATATAATAACCAGCTTCTGGCCAGAATTCCTAAAACCTTTGTAATTTCCTAAGCAATAAAGGTGCTAGGAGCATCTTTGTTCTAATGAGGCAACTCTTGGTGGGCTCCTGGATAGCTTCAGGAAGGGCCTGGTCACCAGAAGGACCAAGTCGTGATTAGAAGGTTGGAACTTTCAGCCCCTCTCCCCATCCTCCTGGGAGGGGAGGGGGCTGAAGACTGAGTTAATCAATCATGACTACGTGTTGAAGGCTCCATAATAATCCCTGAACGACAGGGTTAGGAGAACTTCTAGATTGGTGAACACATCCACGTGCCAGAAGGGTGGTGCACCACAACTCCATGGCGACAAAAGCTTCTGTGCTCAGGACCCAGACCTTGCCCTGTGTGTCTCTTCATCTGGCTGTTCATCTGTATCCTTTATCATATCCTTTATTATATAATAAGCCGGCAAGCATGTTTCCCTGAGTTCTGTGAGCCATTCTAGCAAATCATTGGGCTGAGGAGGTTGTGGGAACCCTGATTTATAGAAGTACGGGTGACTTGGACCGGCCCCGTGGCTTAGCAGTTAAGTGCGCGCGCTCCGCTGCCAGCGGCCCGGGGTTCGGATCCCGGGCGCGCACCAACGCACCGCTTCTCCAGCCATGCTGAGGCCACGTCCAACATACAGTAACTAGAAGGATGTGCAACTATGACATACAACTATCTACTGGGGCTTTGGGGGGAAAAAAAGGAGGAGGATTGGCAATAGATGTTAGCTCAGTGCCGGTCTTCCTCAGCAAAATGAGGAGGATTAGCACAGATGTTAGCTCAGGGCTGATCTTCCTCACACAAAAAATAAAAAAAAAGAAAAAGAAAAAGAAGTACAGGTGACAACCTGGGACTTTTGATTGGCATCTGAAATGGGAGGATCTTATGGAACTGAGCTCTTGCTTAACCTGTAGGATCTGACACTAACACAAGGTAGATAGTGTCAGAACTAAATTGAATGTGAGATACCCAGCTAGTGTCAGAGAATTGGTTAGTGTGGGGGAAAACCCCACATGGCTGGTCACAGAAGTATTCTGTGTGAGTAGTAAAGGAGAAACACAAGAGTTTTTCTTTACACTGCCCTCAGATGGGTGGCTGTGGGGGGTTAGGGGGTGAGTAGGTTCCAAGGGGACACAAACATGGATCCCTTCCCATCCTCCCACTTGAGGACATTTCCTGGAGAAAAGTTGTGCTGGACCCTAAAGGATAGTTGGGATTTACACAAGGAGAGGAAGGTAAGAGAAGTGCATGAGGGAAACAGTAAATATTTATTAAATGCCTATCATGTGCTTGGTACTATATTAATGCCAAAAATACGACAGTGAGCAAGACAGACCCCACTCCTGCCGTTGTGAAGCTTACAGTCTAGTGGGAGAGACAGACATGAAAAATAACCCCCTCTACAAGTGTGTAATTGTAATCTGCAAGAGGTATTATGAAGGAAAAGTAATAGGAGAGTTTATGTGTGTGTGAGGGCTGATCTAACCTGTAGAGTGGAGAGAGGCCACTACGGAGGAAGGGGCATCTGAGCTTGGATTTGACGGATAAGTAGGAGTTAACTAGGGGATGATGAGGGCATGGGCTAAGAGCATATCAGAAAGAGAGAACATCATGTGCAAGGACACAGGAGGGAACAACGGAAGTTTAAGGAACTGAAAAGACACTAGGAAGGCTGGAATGCAGGGGCACAAAAAGGAGTGGGAAAGAGGGACAGGTGGGGGCAGATCTTGTAGGACCTTGAGCCCAAACTAAGAATTTGGGCCTTTATGGAAAATAATTGAAGGATTTTATTTATTTATTTAATTTTTAATTTTTTTGCTGAGGGAGATTAGCCCTGAACTAATATCCATTGTCAATCATCCTCTTTTTTTTTTGGCTTGAGGAAGATTAGCCCTGAGATAACATCTGTGCCAATCTTCCTCTATTTTGTATGTGGGAAACCTCCACAGTATGGCTAGTGAGTAGAGTAGGTCCTCGCCAGGGTTCCTGGCCTGCGAACCCGGGCTGCCCAAGCAGAGCCCGTGGAACTTTAACCACTTGGCCATGGGGCCGGGCCATAATTGAAGGATTTTAAACAGAAAGTTCCATGATAATTTTGTCCCCTTTAAAAAGATTTCTGGTTACAAGATGAACAATAGGCCAATTAGCAGCCCTATACTAGTCCAGGGTAAGGAATGACAGTGGCTGGATTCGATTGCAGCAGAGATGAGCAAAGCTAGAGAGATATGAATAAATAAGGTGTTTGTGGGGAGTGAATCAGTCACCTTCCCCATGACTGATGGCTCTATGGCTGAATTCCCTCATTCACTTGATAAATGCTTGATGCCCAGGTTAAATCTCAGCTCAGGCCCTAAACCTGTCTGGGCTCAGGGATCCTCATCCCTAAAACGATAAAACTTGACATCAGGGGACAAGGCCTAGCAGGGCTCAGCTAGTGTCGGGGACAGCTGCACGGCCAGTTCTTCGGAAAAGAACCCCTCTGTTCGGCCCTTACCACCAGAACCCTTTCCTAGTTCGGCGAAGTTCTGTCGGGACAGGAACTCCATTCCCCACTCCCACCGAAGTAGGCTCACCCTCCTGCCCCTGCCTGGACCAGTGCGGACTTTCCAAACTTGCCCTCCAGAGAAGTGAAGGGGCTAAGTTCCGGTTCCACTTTGGGAAGTTTCCAACACAAAGTTGGAAGCTATCAGACCGACAGTCAGTTGGGAACGGCTCTGCCTCCGTCTCTGGCTCCCTAGTCCCTCTGTGCTGTCTCCACCCTGAAGCACAGGAATACAGACAGAGCGGATGGAAATCCAACGCCCACTCGCCGCTCTGTAGCGTGGTGGGCAGGAGGGCGGAGCGGACCTCTGTGACGTCCCAGGACCACGCCCCTCTGGGAGGGCACTGCGCCTGCGCCAGAACGGCTGCCTCGCTCCCGGAAGTGGAGGTTCTACGCGAACAGTGCCGCTGGGTCTGGGTGCCTGGAGGCAGAAGCGCTCGCGGAGCTCGCCCGTCGGCCCCCGATCGCCATGTCGGCCTTCGACACCAACCCTTTCGCGGACCCAGTGGACGTAAACCCTTTCCAGGTACACCCTCCAGCTCACAGCACTCTCTAGTGCCAAGGGCCGCCGCCCGGGCCTCTTTCGCCAGAGCCGGGAGACGTGGCGTAGGAGGGATGGGTTGTGTGTCCAATGGGAGAGCGAGCTCTGAGGGCTGGCGTATCGTAGTGTCGGGGGGGGGGCGGGACTAGCAGCAGGTGGAATTGCGGAGGGGGCGGGGCTCTGTAGCCTGGGAAAAGGTGGGAACTTCTAGCTCCAGGGACGCTGCCCCTCTGACTCGAGACTGCTGGGAGAGGGGACTAGAGCAGTGACGGTCAGGGATATCCCGTAGCGTCAGGGAGAGAAGCGACTTCACCTGAGGAGGAAGTGTGGGTACCACATCCCGCAGTCTTGGAGAGACACCTGCCTTGAGTCACTTTAGGAGAGGGAGTGACACCAACATAATGAGGAAGTGGAAGCCTCTGGTGGGATGGAGAAATATGAGAAAATCCCAAGACACCACCCACCCACCCACCCAAGACCAAACTAACCTATAAGGTATAGGAGAACCGTTGAGATTCGTCAGGAAAGAAAGGCTGGGAGAGGGTGAGAAGGTAACCCAAGCTAAAATATGGCCTTGATAAGAATTCCACACCTTGGTCATAGGTTTAGTTTGGACTGGATTTTGGCCAGATAGGAGAGCCCAGGTTAGGGAGAGAGGAGAAGTGAGGGGGCTCTAAGGGTCTTGAAGCACAAGGAATGTTGGTCTGATGGGCCTGTGTGTGGTGGCAGGGTAGTTGAGACGCACTGACCCATGAGCTGGCCTGACCTTTTGAACAAGTGATCGAGGAAGAAACACTCTTCCTACTTAAAGTCAAGACCTTTCTGCCTTTGAGCTGAGAGCACAGGGGTGTTCCTTTTCCCTGATGTAGGGTTAGGACTCTTGTTAGCTCCAAAGCTTCTGTGCCTCTTGTTTCATGTCTGCTCGAAACCAGTTTTAGGGAAGCTTGCCTTTGCTGACTGGTGATTTATGAGCCCCGAGGTTTCTGCTCTGTCAGGATTTCACCAGGCATATGAACTCATCCTGCTTGTACTTTATTTTGGTCATGACAGCTTCAAAGTTTCCTGCAGGTGTAAAGGAAGTCCTTGGAAGGGTCCTGCCTGTGACACAGCATGAGCTTTCCCACCTTGAATCCCTTCAAGGGTCAGAGCAAAGACAAAGGAGACTTGAATGAAGCAATTATACACTGTCAGGAGAGTGAAAAATTTATGCTTCTTTCTTGTCTCAAAGTGACTTAGCCAATGGGAGCCCTCAAGGCAAATTTTGGTAGCCTGTTCTTTGTAACATCAGGGAATTCCAAACATTCTTCTTGTAGCTTAATGCTTCTTTACATTTGCAAGACCTTGTCTCTTATGTAATGCAGTCATCTCTAGTAGTTGAGTGAAGAAAAAACATTTGCATTTTTTTCTGCCCGTATCTTCTGGTAACTAACTGTTTTGCAGTTTTGTAATTAAAGCAAATGTTTTTTGTAAAATGTAATGTAAATGTAAAATGTAAAATGCAAATGTTTTTTCTTCACTCAACTACTAGAGATGACTGCATTACATAAGAGACAAGGTCTTGCAAATGTAATTGCATTTTTTTTCTGCCCGTATCTTCTGGTAACTAACTGTTTTGCTTTAATTACAAAACTGCTGGGCCGGCCCCGTGGCTTGGTGGTTAAGTGAGCGCGCTCCGATGCTGGCGGCCCGGGTTCGGATCCTGGGCGCGCACCAAGGCACCACTTCTTTGTCCATCCTGAGGCCGAGTCCCACATACAGCAACTAGAAGGATGTGCGGCTATGGCATACAACTATCTACTGGGGCTTTGGGGGGAAAAAAATAAATAAATAAAATCTTAAAAAAAAATAAATAAATAAATAATTACAAAACTGCTGTATAATAATGGAGTTTGAGTTTTAGTAAGGCTCTAGTAGCCTTTTGGTGTGTGTGCTCTGTGATGATTTGCCTTTTTAATTTTTGCCCTGTCAGAATCAGAAATAAAATGCCTGCTGCTATCGGGCAGTCATAGGCAGTCTGCTGTCTAAAGATGCAGAGAGCTTGTCCCCAGTGCTAGCAGTGGGCAAGATAGTTGGCCTGAGCTCTGCCCTGTATTAATAGCAGCTTGAAAGTCTTAAACCACATCTTCAGCCCCAGAAATGATTGTGCACACTGTGGTAGAAGTAACTTCTGCATTCAAGCAAGACAGTCTGTCCACCAGGCAGCCTCAGGATATGGCAGGACAGGAAGCAGCTGTGGTCCTGTAAACAGCAACATCTGGTGGGAATTCTGTGTGAGAAGAAGAGAGCTGGCTGGCTGCAATTTTGCTTCTCTTTACCCTGGGCTAAGTTTTTCCTCTTGGCGCACGCTTGTGTAGGGAGAAGGAGCTTTGGACGTGAGGCCCCCAGTCTCCTTCTCCTGGAAAGCTGCCCTCCCTCTCCTTGTGATGGTAGTGTCTGTTTCCCTGACTACCAGGGCTGGGACATTGGGAGGGTGCAGCCCTTGGGTGACTGGGTGTGAGCCCAGCTTCATTTACCCAGGTGTTGGCACAGAGCTCAGAAGAGAGCAGGTGGAGAGGGGATAGGCTCAGAAACTGTCACACCTAGTCAACCTTCAGAGCAGAGTCGTTTTTTCCGTCACTCCATGGTGGATTACAAAAATATACTTAGCGTTCAGAGTCCATGGTGGACTATGAGAGCTAGGAACATCCTCAGAAATCTGTTCTAACCCCTTCAGTTTAGAGATGAGGAAACCAAGACCCCAGTGAGGATGAGACATGCCAGAGTCACCAGCTAATTAGCAGCAGGAAGGAGCCCAGACCTGGGTCTCAGTCCTAGGACAGTGCTGTTTTAAAAGTTTTTGAAGCTCAGATATTGGTCTTAAACTGCCTTGGGGTTATTTAGGTCAGCTGAGGAAAGAATGTAACTTCACCACTGTCACCATTCTTGAAATGAGAATGGTGGTTTCACCACTACTGGTAGTGGTGAAACTAGTAAATTAGGATTAGCTAACCTATTTTTTTTTTTCCCAGTGGGTGGGAATGGAGTAATGCAGATTGTATCGTGCTTTTAAAGACAGTACTTGATAGCAGCATATGTTCTGAGTAATAGCAGTCCTGAAAGCTGCTCAGGGTTCTGGGGTCAAGTAAGTTTCAGAATCATTACTTATTCCATTTTTCTTGAAGATTGACAAGGCCTGTTTGTTTGTTAAAGGCTCTGAGAAATCCTATGATAAAGACATTTGCTCAACTTTATTTGACCCAGCGTTTCTCAAAGTTATTCAACCATGGAATCCTTTTTCTGTTAACTCTTGTAATATCCCCTGAAACTCTGGGTGGGCCTTTAAGTTAACTTCTATACCCCTGTTCTTTATCCACCTCTCTCTCCCACCACCACCCCACACTGTGGGCATGGGCTTTTGTGACCTCTTCCTTGCGTATAGTTATAATTGGGATTATTAGAAAACTTCCTGCACAGGAAGAGCTGTAAATAGAGAGTTAAGTCACAAGAGTGCAGCAGAGGTCTTACCAACTCCTAGGAGGAAACAGGAAACTGCAAGCCAAGTGTTGCTGATTTCACAACTTCCACTGGCACACCCTCATCCCTCTGTTAATGATGGCGCATCTGCTTTGTACCCTCTGGGTATGTGGGTCCTTGCTTTGGACTGATTCCAACATGTCTGCTCCCGAAAGGTTCTCATTACGTCCTGTAGGGTGATGAAGAGGTAGAGAGTTAAAGGTTGGCATTTTCCTGAGCGTTTTATTTCCCAGCAGTCCACTAACAAGCAGATCACCCAGGCGAATGCCTGGGCTGCTGTCCTCCTCAGCCTCTCTGTCAGATTACGCAGGCAGGTGGCATTGATCTTGAGGAGGGGGAGTGGACTAGCTGGTGGTGCTGAACAGAGAAAGCCTTTCAGTGTTCATGAGTTGCCAGATCACACAATATCACTTTCACACGTTGCCTCCTCGCAGTTAAAAGATAATCTCAGTGGCGTGGCTGCTTCCCAAGGATTTAAAACATTTCTTTCCTGTGGGAGGAGAAAGTGGTGGCAGAAACAACGTGATGTGGGTGTGAACAAAGTTACAAGGAGTTCCCTGCACAGACACTAAGTGCTTTGCCACTTCCCAGAGAGAGTCGGCTCTAGCTTGATTGTAACTTTGGGAATTCTCAAAACCACCAGATGGACCTGGTAGAACTTTCCTGTGGAACAGGAGCATTGTCTCAAGAAATTTGAAAATGGCAATGTTCGTATAGGTTAACTGACTCCAGACAGCTGCCTAGGTAGGGGGGTGGCTCCCTGCCTTTATGGTTGGCACCTGGAGCCAGGCGGGTGCTAGAAAGTGCTTGGCCAGAGACACAGGTGAACTTTGACCCTATAGTTCTGTTTTCTTTGGAGCCACTTGGTGTAGGATAGTACTGTGTTCAGAGAAATGGTAATATTTAACCAGGACAAACAAGAGGTACTTGCCAGTCATTCAAAGAAGAGTGCCATGAATATTAGCACGGTGTGACTGTCCAGCAGTGCCCCTTGAGATGCTGACACATTCGTGCATATCACTGAGCCCCTGCTGCTCCGAGGGCCCATGCAGGAGATCAAGGTGAATGGGCACATGGCCTGCCAAAGCTGCTCATCTGGCAGGAGAGCTAAGAGCTGCTTGCTGATCATGACAACACTGTGGGTAGGATAAAGGCAGTTACAACTCGCCAAAAGGAGCTGTGCGGGATCTGAGGAGGAAGGGCAGAATCCTGTAGTAGATTCTGTATTGTAGGGCTGAGAGCAGAAAGCCTGGCAGGTGAGAAGAGAGGGTATTTCAGGTGAAGGAGCACCAAGAACCAAAAGTCACTTGTGCATGCTGTCGCTCCCACAACGGCAGGCACCTCCTCACTCTTAGATCTTGTGGTCTCTTTGGGAGCCATGGGCCTGGGATATGTCTGCTGCTTGTGACACCCGTGCTCCTTTGGCCAGGCTCTCTGTCCTTGGCCTCTTTAACACTGGTAACTCTCACCTCCTTCGGCCTGTTTTGACTTCCTGTCTCGTACATTTAGGGATGTCATGGAGTTCTGTCCTTGACTTTATTCTCACCGTATACTCTTTGAGTTATTTCTTCTACTTCTATGGCTTCAGATTAGCATCTACGTACCAGCGATCTCAGATCTAGAACTCTAGCTTGCACCTCTCTCCTGAGCTTCAAACCAGTATTTCCAACTATCTCGCTTCTCAGATCCTCTCCCTGCTCCCGCATACCCACTCCTGAAAAACCTGTTTCTCTTCTCCCATGATCACTTATCTTGCTCAACGGTGGCACTGTTCACCCATCACCCAAGCTAGCAACACCAGACACTCAACTCCTTCCTCTGCTTTCCCTTCCCCTCTTTCTTGCCCTGCAGTAACTCTGTACCCTGACCAACCCAGAGAGTAGCCGAGCCTGTGGCATCTACTTGAGAAGGGTCTCAAGTCTGTCCCTTCTTTTCCATCCCCAGCTATCATACCCTAGGTCAGTCCACACCATCACCCATGTGGACTGTTGTGTCCCACCATCCTCCTTCCCCGCACGTTGCACTCTCCTCACTGCTGGCAGAGATGACCGTGGCATTCCGTGCTCACAGTCTCTACTTGTCCTTCAATGCTCGTGGGGCAGAGTCCAAACTCCTGCAATCTGGCCCAGCCTCTTCTTTAGGCTGGTTCCCTGGTGCTCCTGGCTCCTCTCTCTCTATACCCACTCTGCTCCACAGCCCCCAGAACCTTCTCCTCTTCCCTGAACACATGCAAACCCTTTTTAAAGATGCTGTGTCTTTGCAAATGCTGCTCTTGCCTCCCTCCTTAGTGCTTGCTAAACTTCTTTCATCTCTCAAGATCCAACTCAGTTGCCACCTCAGTACAGCCTTCCCTGACTCTCCCCGACAGCTTAGTCCCTCCCTCCTCCGTGGTCCCGTTGGGTTTGCCCTCACCTTGTTACAGCACTGCTCATGGGCTGTCACTTCTTGCCCTGGCTTCTGTTTTGTTCTCTGTACTATTTGCTTCTTGGGGGCAGGAACCAAGGCTTTTTCTTGGTGTCCTAGCCCTGCCTTGGTGTGGAACGGTTTGTGGAGGGAGTAAACAGACAAAGGTGGAAGGAGATGTCAGGTGGCTCAGTTTGACTGAGGACAGACTGCTGAAGGGAGTGCTGGTGCCAGGTGATGGAGGCCTTGAATGCCGGGCCAGGCAGTTCAGACTCCCTTTTCTGGACAGGTCTGTACATCACTGCTGTGGCAGGGAGGCAGGCCCGAGAGTGCACCTTGCTCATTTGGTGGGTTCTCAGGCTCTGTTTTTAAAAATATGTGTGTGTGTGTGTGTTTTTAAAGTAAAAATAACATAATCACAATATAGAAAATTTGGAAAACAAAATAAATCATCCATATTTCTAACAGTCTTTTATAACCATTGTTATTTTGATGTGTTTTCCTGCCACACTTTTCATATGAGTACTTTTGATAAAATTGTCATTTGGTATTCATGTAACAAAGCCTTTTCTATATTCTACCCTGCGTTCATAGCTGTGATTTTAATGGCTGTTCAGGCCATCAAAGAGATGTGCACCAAAACATACTTGTGTTCCCTGTCATTGGATATTTAAATCATTTCCTGCTTTTTGCTCCTCTTGTAAATACTGGTGCAATGAATATCTTTGCAGATACAGATTTTTACATGTTTTTGTCATATTTCCCTAGGATGGATTCTCAGGTTCTGGGGCACAGAGTCCCAAGGTTACCTGTGCTCTTCGTGCACTGGGGACCCAGCCAGCCAGCCTGGGGCTGATTGCCCTTTCTTGTTCTATGACACACGGCCTCATCTCCAAAGCAGATAGGATTTCACAGAGGTCCCAAAGTATTGGTGACTCTCTGCCTTCCAGAGAGAATGGCTGGGTTTTTTTAGTCCATGAGGTATTTATTTAATGTGTTTATTTGGAGCCTGAAATAAACCCCACCCTGGGAGCTTGGGTGGAGTGTAGGGTGAGAAAGCAAGGAAAAGTCACAGAGAGCTCGGGCGCAGCCAGGACCTGTGAAATGCATGGGAAGAGATTGCCAGACCAGTGAAAACAAGTGTGTTTTTCAAGGCCCTTCCTGGCAGAGCTCTAGCCTAACTCTGCCTCTTTTCTCTCAGGTCCCTCACACCCCAGCTACACACAGGTGTTCCCCTGCCCCAGAGCTGTAGTGGGCCTTACTGACTGAGCCTTGGCTCTTCTTGGAACCCTGCCTCCCTCAAAGCCGTCCCTGGGCCTCCTCTCCCATCCCCTCCCCTCCTGTCTTCATTCCCCCCTGGGCTCTTGTGATGTGTGCACTTGTCTCAGCTACCAGATCGTGGACTCCAGAAGGACAAGAGCTGTGTCCTGTTCATCTTGGTGTGTCCCTAACACTGTTTTTCACTGTTCACTGAATGAAAAGAACCAAGTTCAGGAGCATTTTATTATAAATTCAGTAGAGGGCGTTAGCTAGTCTGAGTCCTTTGGGCACTGAGGGGGTTTTAGGTTACTTCTTTGTAGGTGAAACTTAGCTCTCACTATCCTTTTAAATAACTACTTGACCCATTTATGAGCCATTTGATGCTCGGTGAGCAGGAAAGAAGGATGCTGCTGCTGACTTCTCTTTATGACTCAGAGTGAAAGCTGAGGGTCCTCATTCAGGCCAGTCAGTGTGGTCCTTACTTGCAAGACTCTCTGCATGTGTCCTACCAAGGGTCTTCCCCAATAAGGACTTCTCTGAAGTCCAGGAATAAAGAAAAGAGCAGAAGTAGTCATCCCGGTCACTCCTGGTGCCCTTGTCAGCGTCACTCTGGAGTAGGGTTTGTTCATTTAACCACACATTGATTGAGCACCTTCCATTTGTCAGGCACTACCTTGGGGATGCACTGCTGAACAAGGTGGACCCAGGCCTTGCCCTCTTAGGTCTACCACTCGCGTCTTTGGAGACAGACGGACTTGGAATCAGAATTGTGCTCAGCCAGTACCCCTGAGATCTTGGATGAGCTACTTCCCCTCTCTGAGCTGAGTTTTCTCCCTCACAGGGTGGTCTTGAGGTTGAATGAGGAGGTGTGTTATAGCTTTTCTCAGCCAGGGTTCCACAGTTGAGCCACAGAACACAGAAACTGATTGGAGTGACTGTTTTCTCCATTCTCTCAAGGATGGAATGTAACCAGGACCGTTCTAGATGCACAGGAGAGAAGTCAAGTCATTCCAGACAGTGGATGCCTTAGAGCAGTGGAGCTTAATTCTCTCGAGGAACCAGGTGGAGAAAGGCTGGTAGAACCTTCTTTTTTGACGACTTGACACAGTGGGCAGTTGTGGGGTGACTAGAATTTCACAGTAGCATCGTTGTGTGGTAAGCCTGGCACATAGTAGACACTCAGTAAATGTCAGCTCCCTTCCTCAGTCTCTCCTCCTCCCTCCCTTTCCCACCAGGCCTCAGCTTCTCTTGAAGCCACACACATCTTTCAGAAAGAGTCCAGGTCTCCTCAGATGGAAGATACCCATGTCTGTCAGAGTGGTCCGGGCTTCTCTTCCCAGGCAAGGTGCTTCTGGGTGCTGGGGTGGCCGCTGTGATGCAGGTGCCCCCCCACCATGCCCCAGCATTTGGTCAGTACCTCCTAGAGAA
The DNA here is from genome assembly GCF_020826845.1 of Diceros bicornis minor. NCBI lineage: Eukaryota > Metazoa > Chordata > Mammalia > Perissodactyla > Rhinocerotidae > Diceros > Diceros bicornis. Next base: position 67,787,656 of record NC_080744.1, on the reverse strand, counting down.
AGTAGAGGAGGGCCTACAGCATGCAGCATTTATTCTCAAACATTACCTGAGCTTCTGCTCTGCATCAGACCCTTCACCGAGCACTAGAGAGCCAGAGGTGTTAGACACAGAAGCCCCTGGGTGCAAAGTTTACAGCCTGCTAGTGGAGACAGGATTTGTTTATGGTGAGCCTGGTGAGGGGTCTAGGGCCAAGTCTTTAAGATTTTAGAAAAAGAAGGAAGGATCAGTGTGGACAGGGTAATCAGCCCCTCCATATCCACCCCCTACACCTGCCGCCGAATCCTCTTCTGGCTGACATTGGTAAAGGAAATGACATCTCTGAGTCTGGAGGTGCCTGTTAAACATGTGCGGGGGCTGGCCCCGTGGCGTAGCAGTTAAGTGCGAGAGCTCCGCTGCTGGCGGCCCAGGTTCGGATCCCGGGCACGCACCAATGTGCTGCTTGTCAAGCCATGCTGTGGCGGCGTCCCATATGAGGTGGAGGAGGATGGGCACAGATGTTAGCCCAGGGCCAGTGTTCCTCGGCAAAAAGAGGAGGATTGGCGTGGATGTTGGCTCAGGGCTGATCTTCCTCACACACACACAAAAAAAACGTGTGCACCTCGGCCAGGTGTGTATGCCAGCACCCGAAACTGCTACCAGAACCACCTCTCTGTCCTCTGTCCTGTAGTGACTCAGACTCGAGTAACCAGTTCCTTGAATGGTGGATCTGATTTCAGTAACTTCAGCTCACTCACCAAGCTGTGGCTTGGTGTCTGCTGAGTCTGAAAGGGGAACAGATACTAAGCCCCAAATCTTTCTTGCATGAAGCCAGCCCAGTAATTCTGGGAGAAATCTACTAGTCGTTCAGCCAACAGATAATCTCAAGGCCAGTTCCTCCAGCTTCAGGTGGCCTCCTGAACCTCACCTTGTCACTTTGTCCAAGTTGTAGGAGCCACCAAGCAGGGATGGTGTCCAGCAGAAAGGACATAGCCACATTGCCTCTTCACAGAGGAGGTTGGGTGGGAGTGCAGAGGATGAGGCCCATCCAGAGACAAGAAGTGAGTTGGTGCCGTGCACTCAGCTCTAGGCGAGGCCCTGGGGCCAGTCAGACACAGTCTCGACTCTAGGAACCAATGGCCCAGGTGGGAAGATGAGAGTTAGCATGTGTGAAAAAGTCAGAGAACACGTTCAGTGCTGACCTTCAGCTCTAGAAATGTTCAGAATAGGGAGCCAGTGCCCACTTTGAGACCAAGGACAAGTACTGCACCAAGGTGAGTGTCTGTTCCGACATCTAAAAATTGAGGGGCTTGTTCTCTGAGGGTCTGTCTAATGTTAACAATGTGTTTAAGAATCCTGTCTATGGAGGCTTCCTGGAGGAGGTGAGGCTGGGCTGGAAGGACAGGAGCATCTGGACGAGTGGTGAGGGACGGGGGGTGAAGTGTGCAGACAGGGGAGCCTAGGTGAGGCCTTGTAACAGGAGCCTTGCGGAGTCTGATGGCAGTCTGCCTACCCTTCACAGCTGTTTCTCCTAGAGCTCAGGCATCACTCTGGAGGTAGACCTGAGCCCCATACCTGTTATTTATGGGGAAGGGGAGGGGGTGTGTAGGAGCTATGCCGGGTGAGGTCAGGATGAAGACAGACCGGCCTCAGGCCAGCAGGGAGGCTGCTTGGGTGAAGAAGATGGCGGGAGCCCTGTGCAGGCCCTAGGCCGGAAGGGCTGGCCCTGGCAGAGATCAGATGGGAAAGGGAAGATTGAAAACTCGGGAAAAGGCTGTGTTCTGAGGACATTTTTGCATTTTTTGAAAAGAGTCCAGGAAAAAAAAAGCCAAAAACATTTTCCCAGCTTTTCATCTGAGCCCTTCATATCGCTATTCCTAGCAAGTGTGCCTGATTTAATCAAATCAGCACTGGCAGCCAGCAGCATGTTTTTATTCCAGAAACTTAAACTGTCCTTTAAAAAATAAGAGGAATAAATGCTCTCTGTAAAATAATAAATAAAATAGTACAGAAAGGTTATGAAGTGAAAAGAAAGTCGCCACCCACACCACCTCATCCACTCCCCCCCCCCCCACACACACACAAAAAGACTCCCTGGAGATAAATACTATGAACCATTTTGAATCTGTAAGGGCCACTAACAAAAACAAGTGTGGTGTCTATTCCCAGGCCTCAGAGTGTAAAGCTTGCTCTGGGTCTCTTCTGGGAAGTCGTCTGGGCTGAACTCTTCCTTTTTCAGAAAGGGAGAAGAGATTGCAGCTATGGTGTGGCAGGGGCCAGGCAGGAGCCTTCAGGAGAGGCTTTTCAGGTACTAGGAAGGGCCATCAGCAGCCTCACTTCAGCCAGGTGTCCCTGGGTGGGCCAATAGATGGTGATGTCCTCCTCTCGCCAGGGTTCTCTCTTCTCCTCAGCGTCTAATGGCTCTTTTTCACCTTCGCAGGATCCCTCCGTGACCCAGCTAACCAGTGCCCCACAAGGTGGCCTGGCTGAATTCAACCCCTTCTCAGAGGTTGGTGAGCATGCCCTCTTTCTGAGTCCTCGGGTCCTCTGCATAGTGCTGGGGTCTCTGGGGCAAGGAGCCTTGGCAGAGACAGAGACAGCTCTGAGAAGCTGCAGTCCTCAAAGGGACAGTGCTAACGTGAACTCGGGGTGGGGGTGAGGATGAGGGAGTCACCAGTTCTCCCCTTGGCATCTTTAACTGGGCCCCTCCCTGAAGAGGGCAGGGCAGTGCCAGGGAGTTCTGGATCCAGCAAGGCCAGGGGTGCTGGGTTAGGCATCACATTGCCCAGAGCCTGAGGCTTATTGGCCGAGAAGCTGCAGTGGGAGACCCAGGGCAGGTCCGGAGGGAGTACCGGTCACAGGCAGGGGCACATCACTCACCCTGCTGTGGGGTTGCCCCCACATGGCCAACTAGTGGAGCCCCACTCACCTCCCTCCTTTGATGTGGCCCATGCAGACAAATGCAGCAACAACGGTTCCTGTCACACAGCTTCCTGTGCCCTCACAGCCAGCGGTTCTCCAGCCCTCAGTGGAACCAACCCAGCCAAGCCCCCAGGTACTGTTGACAAAGATCCCTTTGGCCTTTCCTTTCCAGAAAGGGAAGCACCGAGACCAGTAGCTGAGCCCTGAGATTGAGGGTGGGCAGAGGGCCTTAACCCCTGGCTCCCCTTCAGGGGCCTTTTGGATAATCTCCTTGGAGTTGGTCACTTGCACATGGAGGGTCTGCTCTGCCACACTTATCCTCACCCCTCTACCCTACTGCCACCACCAAAACATGAGTTCTGCGTACCAGATTGGGGTGCTGAGTGTGTTCAGAGAGAGCATTTGCCCTGTGGTGCTGTTCCAGATCCTCCCGGGGCCTTTGGTTTGTTCTCTCTTACTCAGGGCCCAGAATCTCTCTCTCTCTCTCTTTAACCTCATTTATTCCTGCCTGCCTTCTTATTTTCCTTTGTCCCTTTACCAAATACTGTGAATCTTGTCTGCTTCATCCCTGACACTCCACTCCATCACCTCCCTGCCCTCCCCCATGCTCCTCGTGCCCCTGGTGAGCGTGACCCACAGTGGAGTTGTATGTTGCAGCTCCTGCTTAGACAGGCCAGCAGGTTCCTGCCTACCAGATTCCTGGCAGTGAGCGAGTTCTCAGAGAGGCAGATGCTGCTAGGAGGAGATAGTATTCTCAGAGACAGCTACATGCGAGACCTTCCAAAGGTAGGCAAAGTGTAGATGAGCGTGAGGGAGGGCTAGGTGCCTGGAGGCTGCCCAAGCTGGGCTTTGGACTCTAGTGGGCCCCACGCTGCTCCCACCGTCTGACGACTTGCTCTGCTCCTGCCTGGCACCCTGGGCCCCACCTGTGGCCCTAGAACCCTGTGGAGGTGAGGCAAGGCTTAGAGGCAGGGGTGACTTTCTTGTTCAGTTGGGTGGTGGGCTGTGGGGACCTGGGGCCTGTTCAGCTGAAGTCACAGACTTGGGGAGAGGAAGCTAAGACCCTCAGCATGGTTCAGTGTGGTCAATTCTCGTCCTGCTTCTGACACCAGTGCCTGAAATTGACCTCCTGAAGGCAGCCTTAGCTCTTTGGAGAACTCCTTTTGGGGGGGGGGGGAGTGAGTGTGTGTGTGCGTGTGTGTGTGTGTACACATATGTACATACATGTATGCCTGGCTTGTCATCCTGTGAGGTGACTGATATCTAGTTTGATATCTGCTCCCTCGAAAGGAATATAGACTTCATGAGGAGCCGGGCCCCGACAGCTGTAGCTGGAATGCCGGGGCCCAGCTCTGCTCAGCCTCAGAGTCCCCTGGCTGCCTCACTTGGAGTTCCTGCTCTGCCTGGAGAGGGATAAAGCTTGGATTCTGCATGTCGTGAAAGCCAGGCAGAGCAGGGCCAAGCCTAATGGGCTGTCCTGGAATGTAGCCGGTCACAGTTCAGGTGGCCCTCGGGGCTGCTCCTGAGGATGGAGCAGGGGGAAGTGCTTAAATATAGACCCTTGAGGCTCCAGGTACACACAGTCTGCCCACAAGTGCCTCCCCTCCCCACTCACTGCTAGCAGGATTGTACTGTCGCCTTCACATGCACACCCTCCAGGCTCTTCAAGTGGGGCTTGGCTATCTGGGTTTCTGGCTACAGGTTAGTCTCTTAGGAGGCCTTTTTCCCTTTGCTGATACCCCAGAAGTCACTATACCTGAACTTTGCCTGGACTCCAGGTTGGGGGATAGTTCTATCTCAAGCTCAGGGATGAAGGGGAGAGGAGAGCCCTGGTAATGGCTTACGGGCCAGAGGTGGTGTAGAGGCAGTAGGGGACGGGTCACCTTGGCCTATGTGTGGTGGTTTCAGGTACCCAGGACACTGTGGGGCTGAGACTGCCTCTGGGACTCCCTGCTGGTTTTCCCTGCATAGGGCAAGGCCCCTCTGACTTCCTGCCCAGGCTGACACTGTCCCTCTGTCTCGCATCTGGCTGCTCCCCACGTTCCCTCCAGGCCGTGGCCTCTGCAGCCCAGGCAAGCCTGCTCCGGCAACAGGAAGAACTGGACAGGAAAGCAGCTGAGCTGGAACGCAAGGAGCGGGAGCTGCAGAACACTGTGACCAACTTACATGGTAAGGCAGGCCACACGGGCCCTGGGCTGCCGTGTCTGGTGCAGGAGAGTTCCCTGAGCCTGCTTGTTCCTGGGGCCACCCGGGAACTTTGCTGAGCTCTTGATCATCTTAGAGTGGTGCTGGTCCTAGGGAAGAGCAGTAAGATGGAAGTCAGGAGTAATCCTAATGGGTGTAGATTACTCCTGCACTCCTTCTCAGCTCTAAAATTCTTTGCTATCAAGGTGGGAAGACTGGGCCCACGATTTCTTGCTTGTGATGATGACCCCTTGTGCTTATGGGCTGCTTGTCATAAAAATAATCACTTAGGCCTTTTGGCTCTGTGTTTCCCAGTGCATTTGGGGTCCATTGTCTTGGAGTGAGCTTGTGGGTGTTTGTGTCCCATCATGCTTTACCCATCCCACTCCATACCCACGAAGATCCCGAACCCCACTTGCTGGCACCCTTCTGGGAGCCCTGGTTTGGCCCATGAATTGGGCTGGTGTGTGTGCTTTGCTGTGCTGCTGCTGAGGCTGGGCCTCACCTCGTCACCTCTTTCCATGCAGTGAGACAGAACAACTGGCCGCCCCTGCCCTTTTTCTGCCCCATCAAGCCTTGCTTCTATCAGAATTTCTCCATAGAGATCCCTCCCGACTACCAGCGGATATGCAAGATGCTCTACTATCTCTGGATGTGTGAGTCCCGCTCCTGCCCCTTTGAGCCCAAGGGAGAAATGGGTTGTGACTCAAGAGCCCTGCCCATTGCTGTGGCTGCTCCTTCCTAGCAGACTCCAGCCTTCCTCAGTGCTGGGCCAGGCTAGGGGGCTACCTTTTGCCCACATACTTGGCCCTCCACAGTCTGCTTCCTGTCCTAGGAACCTCCCTGAAAGGGCCAGTCCAGACCACGGATCAAGTAGGGTGGGACTAGCCAGAGGCTTCTGAGTTCCTCTGGAGCTCATTGCACTGAAGGGCCCTCCATAGGTGAAGGCCTCCCCTCCCCACAGGCCCCTGGGCTCCTAGGAGTGAGGATAAAAGACTCCCTGTAGCTCCACTGTGGGCCATCCAGGGCCAGGGGAGAGTTGCTGAGAGGAAGACTTCATTCCCCAAGGATCAGCCCTTGGGTCTGCGTTCTCCCCTCCACTGCCACCCCTCACATACCTGGGCTGTCCCATCACCTCCCAGGAACTTGGTTTGGTCCCTGGTTTTGAGGTCCCAGAAAACCAGGATTTGGGAGCTAACCCTGCCTAGGTACAGACCGAGGTCCTCTTGTTATTTCTGCAGCTGCCCTCGCTGCATGGACCTCTTTTCCTCTCCAGGGGGTGGTTTGCCATGTCAAGGAACCCTTTGGCCACCTTGGCACAAGCCCATCTCTCTCTCCTTTCCCCCTCCCCAGTGCATTCAGTGACTCTGTTTCTGAACCTACTTGCCTGCCTGGCCTGGTTCTTAGTCGACAACAGCAAGGGAGTGGACTTTGGCCTCTCGATCCTGTGGTTTGTGCTCTTCACCCCCTGTGCCTTCCTTTGTTGGTTTCGACCCATCTATAAGGCCTTTAGGTGAGTGGGGCTATGGGTGAGTGTATGGCTGGCATCCCAGGTGGCAGGCCAAGGGCCGTACGTCCTGGGGCTCCATCCCAGTCTTAGAGCAGAATCGAATGGTGGGGAAATTCACTTTCCCATTCCCACCCATAGTGAGAGCAGACACGGATCAGGCGCCATTTTTTTCTGTTGTTGTGCCTGAGGTCTCCTCTGGGCACTGTCCTTGGCCTAGGCACAGGAAACCTAGAGAGGGGATCAGGAGCCTTATTTGCCCTCCCACTACTCCCAGTTTTTCTGCTGCAGTGGGATTTCAGTCAGTGGGAAGAGGGAGGGGATTTCCTTAGCTCCTTTCTGTTTGCTTCTCTGATAGAGTTGGGTAGAGTCTGATAGAGTTGGACTCTGATAGAGTCAGATAAGCTCTCAATGGCTTATCTCTCCATGCTTGTTTATGCCCCGCTCCCACCTCCCCAATAACTCTTGAGCATTGCTGAGTGCCAATATCTGACCAGTTGACCTAGAATAGACGCCGTGGACATTAATGGATCCACCCCACAGACCCCTAGGGCTTTTGGAATTGTCCCTCAGAGTTGATGCTTTCAGGGCTGGGAGCCCAGCAGGCTGTGGGAAGAGGGGGCAGGGCAGTGGCTGAACTCTCCCATGCACTCGGCAGGCAGGACCTGAACCCTCACTATTCTAGCCCTCAAGGGTGGAGGTGCTAAAAACACCAGTTTTGTCTGGTGTTCTCTACTCTCCAAATACCTTTTCTTCTACCCACGCCTACAGTTTTATTATTAGAGGTTTATACCTTTGGCTTAGATTTTCTTGCCTGTTATGAAATACAGATAAGTACTCCAGGAGAATGACTGTTAGGCTCTTTATATTGTCCTTTGGGCGAGCAACTTTATTAGCTCTTTGAGGAAGGGGTCAAGCATTGACCCCTTAAATTGGAAGGCAGTGAAAGGCAAGCCGTTTTTGATTATGGTGGTGGGTGTCTGTGTTTCTGTGACCTTACGGACAGTGTGGCTGGTCCCCTGGAGCTCTGTGTACTTTCCCATCCTGCCTCCTGGCACCTAGTGAGGAGAGATGTCGTACCCAGTGGGGAATACTGACGAACGAGCCCCACGCCGTCCTGTGACTTCTGATTTCCCCTCTCTCCACAGGTCTGACAACTCTTTCAGCTTCTTCGTGTTCTTCTTTATATTTTTTTGTCAAGTAGTGATCTACGTCATCCAGTTGGTCGGCATCCCTAACTTGGGGGTCAGGTGAGACCTAGGGCGGCACAGAGGGAAGTACGCTTTGGAGGTGGCTTGGCCTCTCTCGCCGTTTCCCCGCTCCCAGAGAGCACCCCCAGATGACCCGTCTTCTACCCCGGCAGGGAGCAGGGTGGCTGGGCCAGCTTGGATCTGCCTTCCCGCCCCCTCTCCAGTTCTTCCCCAGTAGCTGCTCACTGTCTTGCCTTCTTGCCACGTTCTGGGGTGTTGTGGGTGAACTTGGCCTGAATCCTTAGGCTTCCAGGGCTGGACAGCATCCTCTTCCTTTTCTCCTGCCACGTCCTCCTAGAAGCTGGTGCTACTTCCACAGGCCCCAGACAAGCCCTTGGGTCTGGGCAGCTGCTGATAGCTGCCCCTGGCCTTCGCAGACCCTGAGCTGTGACTTTTCCAGAGGACCTGTAACTTCAGGAGATGGAGCCCCAGCCTCTCACGGCCTGGCTCCTCTGGCTGCTCTCTCTCAGCATACAGCTGGTTTGAGGTTCCTGGGCGCTGTAGTCCTCAGCTCAAAATTAGCCTCAAAAAGAAATGCTGATGGCTAGTGTTTTCCTTTCTGCCCCAGTGCACATGGAACAATATAGAAAGGTCAGGCTGGCACTTGGCTGAAAGCCTGAGCCTAGAAGGGCTTTACTATTTTGGTCCCCACCCTCCAGTGGAGCTGGCAAGTCCAGAGCAGTGGGGAGGGGGCTGACTCACCTTACACTCCGAGCACGTGCACACTGCCCTCCCACCACCCCTCTTCTCGCCTCACTGTTTCTAATCTGGCCCCTTTTCTCTTTGATGGGTGACCCAATTTCATTACTCATTACCCTAAGTGAGATCCCGGTAGAAAGGCTGTGATTAATAAGTGCTGTTTGCACCCTGGACCAGGAGTCAGAAGGCTTGAGTTCTGGTCCTGGGTCCGCCCCTCACTGCCCTGCCTGGGCCTGGCCTGCCTGGATGAGCTCTGCAGCCTCCAGCTTTTCTCTTCTCACCTCATAACACCTGCAGGTGGTGGATATAACCCCCCCTTTTTTGTTATTGATTGTAAAATACACATAACAAAATTTGTCATTTTATTTACCACTTAAACCATTTTAAAGCATACAGTTCAGTGGCATTTAGTACATTCACAGGTTGTGCAGTCATCACCACTATCTCGTTCCAGGATGTTTTTATCACCGCAAAAGGAAACTCCATACCCATTAAGCAGCCACTCCTCATTCCCTTGTTCCCTGAGCCCCTGGCAACCATTAAACTGCTTTCTGTCTCTCTGGATTTGCCTGTTCTGAACATTTCATATAAATGGAATCATACAACGTGTGGCTTTTTGTGTCTGGCTGCTTTCACTTAGCATGATGTTTTCAAGGTTCATGTTGTAGCATGTACTAGTACTTCATTCCTTTTTATGGCTGAATGATATTCCATTGTCTGGATATTCTGCATTTTGTTTATCCACTCGTTGGTTCATAGACATTGGGGTTGTTTCCACCTTTTTGCTCTGGTGAATAGTGCTGCTACGAACATTTGTGTACAAGTTTTCAGGTACTTGTTTTCATGTTTTCAGTTCTTTTGGGGATGTTTCTAGGAGTGGAATTGCTGGGTCATATGGTAAGTCTGTTGAGGAACCGCCAAACTGTTTCCCACAGTGGCTGACCCATTTTACATTCCCACTAGCAATGTATGAAAGTTCCCGTTTCTCCACATCATCACCAACACTAGTTATTTTCCATTTTTTTTTTTCCTTTTTTCTATTATAGCCAACCTAGAGGTGTGGTATCTCATTGTGGTTTTGTTGGCATTTCCTAAGTGACTAATGATGTTGGCCATCTTTTATGTGCTTGATGGCCGTTTGGGTATCTTCTTTGGAGAAATTTCTATTCAAGTCGCTTGTTAATTTAGTAATTGAGTTGTCTTTTTGTTGTTGAGTTCTTTATGTATTCTGGATACTAGCTCCTTATCAGATATGTAATTTAGAATTTTTTTCCATTCTGTGTGTTATTTTTTCACTGTCTTGATAGTCTCCTTTGATGTACAAAAGTTTTTAATTTTGATGAAGGCCAATTTCTCTTTTTCTTTTGTTGCGCGTGCTTTAGGTGTCATATCTAAGAACTATTGCCAAATCCAAGGTCATGAAGAGTTACCTCTGTTTTCTTCTGAGAGTTTCATAATTTTAGCTCTTATTATTAGGTCTTTGATCCATTTTTTTTTTTTTTGGGTGAGGAAATCAGTCCTGTGCTAACATCTGCCAATCCTCCTTTTTTTTTTTTTTTTTTTTTGCTGAGGAAGACTGGCCCTGGGCTAACATCTGTACCCATCTTCCTCCACTTTATATGGGACGCCGCCACAGCATGGCTTGCTAAGCAGTGCCTCAGTGCGTGCCCAGGATCCAAACAGGTGAACCCTGGGCCACCGCAGCGGAGCGCATGCACGTAACTGCTTGTGCCACCGGGCCGGCCCCTTTGATCCATTTTGAGTTAATTTTTGTATATGGCTGAAGTAAGGGTCCAACTTCACTGTTTTGCATGTGCATATCTAGTTGTCCCAGCACCATTTGTTGAAGAGACTGTTGTTTCTCCTGTCAGTGGTCTTGGCACCCCTGTCAAAAATCACTTGCCGATAGATGTATGATTTTATTTCTGGATTCTCAGTACCATTCCATTGATCTATATGTTTATCCTTATGCCAGTACCAGACTGTTTAGATAAATGTAGCTTTGTAGTAAGTTTTTAAATCAGGAAGTGTGAAGATATCCCCTTTTATAGATGAGGACACTGGGGCTCAGGAAGGTGACATGACTGACTGGAAGCAGAGGGGCTGTCCCTGGGCCTCAGTGGGAGGAGCTGAAGTGACAGGATGAATGCAGTGGGTTGGCCAGTGATCCTCCTTCTCAGAGGGTGGGCCTTTAGGAGTGAGCAGCCAGGCTTTCTATGTCCCCCCAACCCCCAAAGCAGCAGGAAATGGCCCTACCTGGTGCTACTCCTGACTGTGGGGGCAGCAGCCCCGTCCTCCCTTCCAGCCCTCACATGGCCCATAGATTCCCCATGGGTGGTGTGGGGCCTTTCGGCCTTCACAGAGGCCTGGCCTCTCATGGCCAAGAGCTTCTAGCCCACAGAGCTCTGTGCGGCAGGGAGATGCCTGGCTGGTGGTCAGCACACAGTGGCCACTTGGAGAAGAGGCCCTCTCAGGGACCCCTGAGGCCCACCCTCACTATGCCCCCTCTGGCCTCCTCTTCCTTTTGTAGTGGTTGGATTGCAGCCGTGACTACGCTGGATTCAAAGCATTTGGCTGTGTCGATCATCATGATGGTGGTGGCTGGTTTCTTCACCCTCTGTGCCGTGCTCTCACTCTTCCTCCTGAAGCGAGTGAGTGGTGGGTGTGGGGCCAACAGCAAACCCGAGGAAGCAGGTGCCTCTCTCCTGCCTTCGTCATGGGGATGTTCATCACTACAGCAGTTGGGCATCCTGGGACTCCAGAGGTCCAGTGGCTTTCTCCAAGGCTCTGAGTGGGAGGCCAGGCAGGCTTGGGTTCCTGGTGGCCCCGTTGGGAGTATAACCTGGATGGCTGGGTTCCTGGGGGGCCCTCGGGGTGGGCGTCTCTCACCCCAGCCTCTTTCCCCAGGTGCACTCCCTGTACCGCCGGACGGGGGCCAGCTTCCAGCAGGCCCAAGAGGAGTTTTCCCAGGGCATCTTCAGCAACAGGACCTTCCGCAGCGCTGCCTCATCTGCTGCCCGAGGAGCCTTCCAGGGGAATTAGTCCTCCTGACTCTCCTCCCTCTGCCCCAGCCTTTTCTCTCGCCTGCCTTCTAGCTGCACTTTCCGTGGGTGCCTTAAGCAGTGGTTATGCCCAGCACAGACCTGGGGAGAGTCTTGCCGTGGCTCTTCCTCCTTCCTCAGCAACCAGCTCTCCCTTCCACCCCAGGGAAGGGGAGGGAGGGGAGGACAGGGACTTCTTTTTACACAAGAGAAAAGAAAAAGAACAAAGCTCTTTCCTTCTCTGGTGGTGGTTTGGTAAGATTCTTTTCTCTCTGGCAGCAGTGGGACTGAAGTTCTCTTCCGCCTACACACACGTACACACACGTGTACACTGGGATCACCGGCTGACCTGGGCCCGCCCCAGCTGGAGTTTTATTTCTGCCTGGGTCCTAGGACTCCACTCCTCCCTCCCCAGTCCCAGCAGGCCTGGCCTGAAGCTGGCTCCACAGACCCAGCCTGTGGCTTCCACAATCGCGCCCCTCCTTCCTGCCCAGGCTGGGGCAGGCTCCCAAGGGCTCCCCTTTAGACGAGCTGCAGTCTGGGCACGTGGGCAGCTCTTCCTCAGATTACTCTGGAGTGGTCTCTGGGCTTCCAGAGCCTCTGGCCTGGTTGCCCCAGGCTCTTCCCTGCCTCGCATTTCTCACAAACAGATTCACAGCCCCTTAGGCCCCTGCACCCACTGGTGTGGGCAACACCTTGTGCCCTCTGGGGCCTTCCCTCTTTAGACTTACTGAATGTTCAATGGGGTTGGTTGGGATTTGGGGATGGGGAGGGGTAGAGGATGCTGACCCTGACTTGTCCTGCCCAGCCTTGGTGGTCTCCTGGGAGGTGGGGTCTGACTGTCCTGGTGTGCTTTGTTTGCCTCTGTTTTGATTTCCTCTCCTTCTGTGGGATGGCAGCCTTTGCCTTGGCCTCCGATGCCACCCCACTCCACCTCCCACCCTCATCAATATCTAGCTTCTGTGACTCTGAGGGAGGGCAAGGGGTATCAATCTAGAACTGCATCTTTCAGGCTGGACTGAACAGCTACTTTTCTGAGGGTTCCAGACTAATCCTCCAGGGTTTCCCCATCCCCCGAGTAGAGTCTAGATCATCCTCGCTGGTCATGACAAACCCCAGGAGGTGTGTCACTTGATGGGCACCTGGGAGTCCACATTAAAACCTGCACCCTGTCCTCCACAAGCTGGAGGAGTGGGTGTGTGGACTGAGGGGACTTCTCAAAAAGCTGGCCAGCCTCATGCCTCTGAGACCTGGGGCCCACCCGGAGGCAGCCCTCAGGCTGCCAGCCCACTCAGCCCCAGAGCCGCTCAATGATAATGGCAGTGACCAAGGTTTTGTAAACTCCTTTCTGGTATTTTTTTCTCCATGTACAAATGTGTATGTTATGTCTCAATTTTTGTGCTTAAATAAAAACAATACATTTTCAGATCACACTGGTCCTAACATCTGCTGGACTTGGGAGGATGGGGGTGGCCCACAGGGGTAGGGGCTGAGGCGCTCCAGCAGTAGGTGAGGGGACAGTCAAGACGCTGCACCTGGCCACCCTGTGCCCTAGCTGGTCTGGGACAGGCCAAGCCCCTCACCCCTGGGGACAAGCCCCTTCCTGAGAAGACTGCTTGGCCTCTTCTGTGGTACTTTCTTGTCCCACTGCTTTCACCTTCAGAGCTGCTGGTTTTGGGGAAGGGGGCCTCTTTGAATCTCCCTCCACGGCACACACCCGCTCAGCTGGGCTCGTCCCTTCTTGCCCCCTAACGCGGACGATCTCTAGGGCACTATCCGAGCCTAGATGGGATTCCCCGGGTGACCTCTGCTCACTTCCGTTCGGCCTGCGGGAGCTTCAGTATCCCTAAATGGATCTTGCCGAGACTGGCGGATCATGTGATTTCCAGTGCGGTTGGAGGCCGAGGAGGCGCCCAGGAGCAGCAGCTGGAGCGCCTGGAGGGGCGGGGCGCGGGGCCGGTGGGGAGCGGGCGCCCCGCTCCGCGCTGCACTTCCGGCGGGCGGCGCTGGGGGCGGCGTGGAGTCCGGCTCGGCCGCCGCGCGCTCTGCCCGCTCGGCTCCGGAACCGGGCGCCGGGAAGCAGGAAGCGCGTGGCGGCGGGGATGGCGGGGCCCGGCTGGGGCCCCCCGCGGCTGGACGGCTTCATCCTCACCGAGCGCCTGGGCAGTGGCACGTACGCCACGGTGTACAAGGCCTACGCCAAGGTGGGTGCGGGCCGGGGCGCTCCGGGGCTGCTGTGCGGGGCAGGAATCCGGGGCATGAGAACTTCTGAGGGCCTGGCCGCCGCGCCCGCCAGACCCTGAGCAAGCCCGGGTGGGGGCCGGGCCGGGAAACTAGGGGAGGTTAGAGCCCGCGGGAGAGCAGTTAGGGCCCGCGGCCTGCCACGTCCCAACCTTCGGTGGAGGAGGCGGGAGCTGACTCCACCCGTAGGTCTTGAAAACAAACACGTACACACCCCTGTTTTGTCTGGAGAGGCAGATGGAGACCTCGATGGAGCCTTGGTGTCAGTGGCTGAAGAATAGGCTCAAAACAGGGAGGATCTAGTGGGCTGGGAGGAGTCTGGGACGGGGTTTTAGAAGGCTGGGCCCAATTAGGAAGCACAGTGAGCAGTTCTAGAACACTGAATGACATGCCTTAGCCGGGGCACTCTAGAATACAATGAAATAGGGTTTTGAGCAGAGGGTTGGAGAAGCAGCAGGCTGGGTGGGAAGGTTGGGGTTCCCGACTCTGGTGCCTCATTGGCCTGAGAAGGAGAAGATGGGAAGCCTGGATGCTGGAGTGAGTGGGTGGGCCCAGTGAGGGGGAGAGGGGCAGAGGGAACCAGAGCCCCTCTAGCCAGGCATGGGCCCTAGCCCCCTCAAGGCAGAACCCTCAAATCTCCTCTCCGCATAGAAGGACACTCGTGAGGTTGTAGCCATCAAGTGCGTAGCCAAGAAGAGTCTGAACAAGGCATCCGTGGAAAACCTCCTGACAGAGATTGAGATCCTCAAGGGCATTCGACACCCCCACATCGTAGAGCTGAAAGACTTCCAGGTGTGGGCCTGGGGTGGGGCCACTCCCAAAGGGGGCTGGAGAAGGGACACTCTTCAAGCTGCCTCTCTGCCTCTAACTACAGTGGGACAGTGACAACATCTACCTCATCATGGAGTTCTGTGCAGGGGGTGACCTGTCTCGCTTCATCCATACCCGCAGGATTCTGCCTGAGAAGGTGGCTCGTGTCTTCATGCAGCAGTTGGGTAAAAGCCTCTGACCCAGCCTGAGACCCCTTCCCGTGGTCTCTGCCCTCCCACTCCACCCCTGCCTCAGGCTTAGAGCCATGGCACTCTTAGCAGTTGCCTCCTGTCCCAGCTTGGTTTTAGGGCCTCATCTTTCCCATGGGCCCCTGTCTGGCCTAAGGATGCTGTGAGAGAGACAGAGGGAGGAGCTCCATGTGTGGAGAGTCTGGGCCTCCACACATGGAACATGATATAAAGACCTCATAGAACATTCCAGGGCCCAGTGGGTGGGACCCAAGTGCTTTGCCAAGGAAGAGGGCAAGAGCCTAAAGGGGTGGGGCATCCAGGGAGGCTTCTGGGAGGAGGGGAGACTTGTGAAGGGGCCCAAGGGAAGGGAAGGAGGTCACTCCGGGTGGGAGTAGGGCAAATTCTTAGATGTGACAGGAAGCTGGTCTTGAATGTAAAGCATTCAGTAGACCAGCCAGGCCAGAACTGGGGTTGCGCAGGCTTGAAGAGGCAGATGTAAGCCTGGGGAGGTGAGAGGCAGGTGGGAGATGGGCTCCTCTGACCTGTTTCTCTGCATGGGTCCTACTACCCAGCTAGTGCCCTGCAGTTCCTGCATGAACGGAATATCTCTCACCTGGATCTGAAGCCACAGAACATTCTACTGAGCTCCTTGGAGAAGCCCCACCTTAAGCTGGCAGGTGTGAGTCTAACAGCAGGGATGAGGTTTGGAGGGTGGGTGTGCGGAGGCCTCCCTCTGCGTGGGCTCACTCAGCAGTCCCGGTTCTCATGGAGCCCTCTGTTGAGTCATCAGACGGTGACAGGCTGGGAGACCCAGGGATGGGCTCCATCACCAAAAGGTAGGACCTTTCTCAGGCTATGCACACTCGACTCCAGCATTGTAATGGGTGGGGTCAGGGCTCAGTCTGGGGTCAGAGTCAAGACTCAGTGTGTGACCAGAGTGTCACCAGGATTGGGGCTCAAATTATGACCAATCTATGGCAGTGTTCGAGGGTGTGAGGTGGGAGAGGGGTTGGTTGTGGCTTCTGATAAGAATTGGAGAATTGACTTGGGGCTGGAGGGCAGAGAGCGTGGTATAACCCCAGCTCACTGGGACAGTGAGGGAGAGTCTGACCCCTAGTGAGCCCTCATCCTCATAGCTGGTGTGATCAGAGTGGGCTTCCTGGGAAAAAGGTTCCTTAAGGGACTGTGCAGGATGGGTAAGATTTATGCCCCCACGGGAAGAGGTAAAAGGGTGTTGCAGGCTAATCGAGAGAGAAACAGCATGAGCGCAGTAGGGAAGTGGCATTAATCCTGGCGAGTCTGGAGGGCGGGGAGGAGGCCTGCTCTAGAGCCCAGGGTGAGGCTTTAAGGCCAGGAGCAGAAGCAGCTGGAATTTGAGCCCTGCTACCTGGCCTCTTGCCTGCAGACTTTGGCTTTGCACAGCACATGTCCCCCTGGGATGAGAAGCATGTGCTCCGTGGCTCCCCGCTCTACATGGCTCCCGAAATGGTGTGTCAGCGGCAGTATGATGCCCGTGTGGACCTCTGGTCTGTGGGGGTCATCCTGTACGGTGAGAGCTCTGTCCCCGACCCCTACCCAGAGGTCTGCACAGTGTGTCCTCAGGCGAGGACTTTCTGGGTCACTCCTGAAGGGTTCCAATGAGAACGCTGCCTCTACTGGCCCGGGGCCCCTGCTCTGAGGGATGTTAGGCCGCCTCCCCAGGAATGGGCCAGGTCAGGCTTGACCCTGTCCCGTCCTGGCCTGCCCTCTGCCTCCCTTCCACAGAAACCCTCTTCGGGCAGCCCCCCTTTGCCTCCAGGTCATTCTCGGAGCTGGAAGAGAAGATCCGGAGCAACCGGGTTGTTGAGGTGGGTCTGGCAGGGCCTTGGCACCTGCGGGGTTGGGGGGCAGAGGGAGTCAGGGCCCTGAGGTTGGAGACCTCACTGCCACCTGCACAGACTGGAGTGCGGGCTCCAGGCCACCTTTGTGATGCCGGGGTGTGCTCTAGACTGGAAGTTGAGGCTGCATTCAGTTCCAGGGACCCAGATTAGCCTACTACCACAGGGAGCAAAGGGCCCCAGATTGTTGCAGACCCCCCGTGGGGAGAAGGCCAATGCAGAGCCAGGCCCAGTCTTCCCAGGAGCATAATCCAGGAAGGGGAAAGCACCTAGAAACAGGGTTCTAGGACAGCTAAGAGTTCCAGGGAGGGCGTGGGCAGGAGCCTGGGGGAGGCTTGCCTCTCCTCTGGCCTCCATTACCTTCCTCCTGGGTCTCAGATTCTCCGTCTGTCAAACATGTACCTCGGGGCTACCCAGGACAGGGTGGTCCTGACAGGCGCCTGGGCTGGGGGCCGAGGTGCTGGAGCCCAGCGTGATCTGTCTTCCACCTTCCCCCTCCCTGCAGCTCCCCCTGCGGCCCCTGCTCTCCCGAGACTGCCGGGACCTGCTGCAGAGGCTCCTAGAACGTGACCCCAACCGTCGCATCTCCTTCCAGGACTTCTTCGCCCACCCCTGGGTGGACCTGGAGCACATGCCCAGTGGGGAGAGCCTGGCACGAGCAGTGAGCAGGCCAACGGGGATGGGGTGGGGTGCGGGTGGGTTGGGGGTCTCATCTACCCCTTTCAGTGGTAAACAGATGACTTGCCCAACAGGAGGCAGAGGGTGGGCTCAGGGGGACCTCTCTATTCCCGCCTCATGGTGAGCCTGGGGGGTGGGCATGACTCCTGATCTGCTGTCCCCCAGACCGCACTGGTGGTGCAGGCTGTAAAGAAGGACCAGGAAGGGGCTGCTGCGGCCGCCTTATCTCTGTACTGTAAGGCTCTGGACTTCTTCGTGCCTGCCCTGCACTGTGAGTGCCTGGGCCCCTGGGTGCAGTGGGCAGTGTGGGGGTGGGTGGGTCAGCCATAGCTGTGGTGGATGAATTCCAGAAGCAGCTCTCTATCCAGAATTTTGTGGGAGACAAGACAGAGGGTAAATCTGGAACTTAGTGATTTTGGGGAGTCCAGAGGGTTTGGTGTGGGCAGAGGTCCTCTTGCCCCAGACTCCTCATATAAACCCCCACTTTCTGTAGATGAAGTGGACGCCCAGCGGAAGGAGGCAATTAAGGCAAAGGTGGGTGAGCAAGAGTCCCCTTGAGGAAAGGGTGAGGGATCCTGGGGCCTCTGGGGACTGGCTCTCTTAGAACTGGAACTTTCTCTCCTGGGCCGGGGTCAGGCCAGCCTCAGTTGACCCCTGACGTTACAGCTTGGGGCAGTCACTAAGGACCCAGAGGGGAACTTGGGGGTGGGCGCTGGGAGGGAGGCAGGGTGGGACAGGCCCTCCTCAGCCCCTCGCCCTCCTACAGGTGGGGCAGTACGTGTCCCGGGCTGAGGAGCTCAAGGCCATCGTCTCCTCCTCCAATCAGGCTCTGCTGAGGCAGGGGGCCTCTGCCCGAGACCTGCTCAGAGGTAGCCCCAGTTCCTGGCTGACCACCAGGCCCCCAGCGACTTCCTTGTAGCCTGACGGGGAGGCAGGTTGGGGCAGGTTCCCTGAGATGGAAAAACAGGCTGCTCCCCTCACCCTGAGCCTTTGCCCCTCATCCCAGAGATGGCCCGGGACAAGCCGCGCCTCCTTGCTGCCCTAGAAGTGGCTTCAGCTGCCGTGGCCAAGGTTTGTACCCAGCAGGAGGATCTAAGTGGGCAGGGGGGAGTCCAGATCATGACCCTAAGTGACCTGGTGTCCCTGTGGCTGCAGGAGGAGGAAGCTGGTGGGGAGCAGGACGCCCTGGCCCTGTACCAGCACAGCCTGGAGGAGCTGCTGCTGCTGCTGGCAGGTGAGTCCACCCCCCCATCACGACACCCCCCGAGCCCCGCCGCCCTGCCCTCACCACTGCACCCTCCCTCTCTTTGCAGCGGAGCCCCCAGGCCGGAGGCGGGAGCTGCTTCACACTGAGGTACCTATTGGGAGGGTTGGGGGGCTGCCTCTTCCCCTTTCATCCTGCTCCCATCTGGGGAACGTCCTCGGGTTCCCTTGGGGTGTTCCAAGTCTGGGAAGTCTGACTCCCAGACTTGATAATTTAGTGGCCCCGTGACTCCAGCGGGGCTCGGGTGCTCAGGTCAGGGTAGTGGGGTGGGCAGGATCTGGGAAGCCGGCAGCAGAAAGGTGGCTGGGCTGCTGCCGTCGGGAAGGCTTCCTGGAGGAGGAGCAGATAAAGGACTCAGGGTCCTGGAGAGCGTCAGGAGTGAGAGGGAGCTCCATCTAAAGGCCCCTCTGCCCACCCCCCACCCATGGGCGTGCCTTCCCTTGGCAGGTTCAGAACCTCATGGCTCGAGCTGAATACTTGAAGGAGCAGGTCAAGGTGGGCACGTGGGGGGCCACGTCAGGGCAAAGCTGCGTGGGTTTTGCTCCTCTCTGCCTGTTGATGTCTGTCCCCCGCTCCCCCGTGTGTCTCTGTCTCCAGTCTTCTGAAGGCCCGTCCATCACTGTCTCTGTTCTTTGCATTCTCGGTTGCTCAGCGGCTGTTCGTTGTGTCTTGTGTGTGTGTCTGGCTGCCCCTAACCCCTTGTGCTGCCTTTATGTCCCACAGATGAGGGAGTCTCACTGGGAAGCCGAGACCATGGACAAAGAGGGGCTGTTGGAGTCTGTGCGTAGCTGTGAGTCCTGCCCTGGGGTCTGACCCTCCATCCAAGGAGGGGTGAGGACTGGGAGTGGCTCTGGATGTTGCCTCTTTTGCTAGAGACCTGAGACCTACCCTCCCTCCTTACCCCTCCACAGCCTGCACCCTGCAGTGACCCCAGAAGGATGACTGGACAGACCACAAGCCCCCTGGAGTTGGGGGACACGCTAACCCAGGCTGACACCCAGAATTCTGTGGCCCTCTGCAATGCTGTGGAGCAGGCTTCCCAGATTGGCAGCTCTGAGACCCCCACATCCCAGGGTCCCCAGCACCCTTCAGGATCATCTCCACCCCCTAGAGGGTCTGATGGTCCATGGTGTGTGCTGGGAGCACTGGGCCTTGGCCCCGGGGGAGGGGAGCAGGACTCTGGGAGAAGAGTATTTCTTTCATGTGACTTTTGTTATTTGGTGGTAGCTGGCCCCTGAACCTGTTGATTTGGGGGCATCAAGCCTTCTGTGTTTGCTCTGAGAAGAAGGCAGGGAGCCCTCCGCAGGGCATTCTACTCTTGGCCCCACCCTGCAAGCTGGCAGCTGTGCCCTGTGTCCACCCCTGTCCTTCCTTGGAGCCCTTATTGCCTCCCTCCTTGTACTGGAACGGGGCACTTCAAGACCCCTCAGGGACCACCTACCCCACAGTATGCACTCAGCTCCATAGAATTCACCAGTCTTCTGGGAGCTGACCCTTGCCCACCCTCTCAGTATTCTAAGATAATCCTTCAAGCATGAAATAATCTTTGTGGGGTGGGGTAAATCTGAGAAACCCAGGCCTTGTTCCTGCCCTGGCCCAGGGGGCACAAGGGGAGGGTCCTCAATCCTCATCCCTCCCACTTCCATCCCTCTTTGGGGAACACCCCTCCCTGCCACAGAGCTGATTCTGGCCTGGGAGGAGGCATGGGGGTGGCCTGACCATCAGACTGCAGGGACCCAGCATCCTGAAGACCTGGTCCTAGATCTGACACTGCAGCTGCCCCGGCTTGTGACCTGGCAAGGCCCTTTCCCGTTGGGCCTGGGTCTCCCCATCTCCCCAATGGGGCTGCTACTACCTCCTTAGCCCCCCGCATGGACTTTGAGGAGGACAAGGTGACTTTAATCTGGAGAAAATGTACACAACTGGAGTTACTTAGGGGTTTCTTTTTAAAAAATCCCAGAGGGTGTTGGTGATTTTTAACCCTCTGCCCTTAAAAGCCTCCTTGGGGCAAGAGTTGTCTGTCTTCTCTGCAGGCGGCTGGGTGTAAAGAATGTAATCATTGTTTCTCTATTAAATTATTTTCTGACCATGTGCCTCTCTTCTTGCCCTGGCAAGAACAGGAGAGGCAGCCCCTATGCAGAGGCTGGGGCTGGAGGGGCCCCAGGAAAACCTAGGTAACCTGGGGGAAGGCTAGAGAGGCCACGGGGGGGTGGACGGAGTAAGAGCTATATCTGCCTCCTGCCCGCAGCCCCTGGGGGATCAAGGAGAGTCAGGCTGACCAGCTGCCATTCCAGAGACCTGAGCCCACCACCCAGGGGACCAGTGGGGAGCCGGCAAGCACAGGCCTGGGAGCCCAAGGCCCTTCCTCTGCACCTGGAGAAGGCTGGGCTCGACTGCCGAGTGCAGTCCTGTACACACTCCACGCTGCTCTGCACGCTGCATGCTCTCTCAGCCTGGACAGGGGCCCCAGCCTCCTGGGCTGCTAAGTGAGCACTGAGCTGGACTGGGGAAAAGGTCATCCCCTATGGTGTTTTGTGCTTATACCCTGCCCCCCAGGACCCCCAAACTGGGGTCATTTCCAGCAGGCCCTTCCCACCACACACTGCAGCCACCAAGGCAGCAGTTCCCTAGACTTACCAAAGACCACCAAGATGCTCAGCCTTCCATGTGACATGAAAGGGCTTCTGTACAGGAAGGGAAACATGCCAGGAGGGACCTAATTTCCCTGAAGCCCTTGGCCTGGCCATTGTGGGGCAGTGTAGAGCAGTGGTCCAGAGGGCAAGAGACACGGCTAAAATCCTGGTTCTGCCACTTGGCTGAGAAGCTTGGGACTCATTGATTAGCCCGTTTCTCAGGAAAATGAGGATGAAGATAAATGCCCTGCAGGAATTTGTAGGGATTAAATGAGTTACTGTATATGAAGCTGGCACATAAGTAAGAATTCAATAAAATGTTATTTTCAGATCTAGGGAGAGAAATGTACTTCAGATTATCTCTGGGAATGGGCTGGACAAAAAAGCCTCTATAAGTAAAATGAGGGAAAGGAAGGAGGGGAATGAAGGGAGCTGGTGGGTGACGACTGGAGAGGACCGGGTGGGAGGGAGAGTGGGAATGAGGAAGGACGGGGTGAACAACTGATGGAATAGAAGGATGATGGGATAGAGGATGGGCCCACAGACCTCAACTGTTTGTGGTATTGGGCCTGAAATTCCCATACATGTGGGTGTGGGGAGGAGCAGGCCCCCTAGGGGGATTGGGTACAGGAAAGACCTGGGAGGTTGAGGCCACTGGAGGAGGCCCTGGGAAAGGAACCTCTCTGGGGAAAATGTTTAGATGGTCTCCAGGCTGGTCCTGTGTCTAAGCCACCTGCAAGGAGGGAGGCAGCCCAGCGGAGGGGTGGGGCTCTCTCTCTAGGGCTCTCTTCAAATGGCAGAGGCCTATGGGAAATATGCTAATCCGCTTTTTAAGAAATATATTTTTCCTCCTAGGGGTGAGAGTCTCATCTTTTACAATTTGAAAGTGCCCAAAGCAGGGCAGACACCCCCCAGCACCGTCTGGATGATTCACCCTGCCCTGTCCTCCCACCGCCACTCAGTCCCCAAGCCCAGAGCCAGCACTGGGCCAAGCTGGGGGAGCACCTGAGCCTGGGCCCCTCTGTCTCCCAAGGGACCAGCCCTGGGAGAAGCAGATGGGCTTCTGGAGCAGAATGAGGGACCCACGTGTCCCTGTGCCCAGCCTGCCCCTTCTTTTGCTAACTGCAGAGGCAGGGAAGGACATAGAAGCTTGATTCCTGCAGGAGATCATCTAGAAGGGCTCTTGGTCCCCAGAAGCCAGCTGCCATCCCAGCCATCCCTGAGAGGAGAGGGCCCAACCCTGAGACTAGGGCATGAGGGAAGGGGGCATGTCAAGGACCACTTTCCCTTGAGTAGCTTACACCCACACCCATACACTCGAAATCCCACAGACACACAATGCACAGACACAGACACTAACGGGCCACAGGCAGCAGACACAAACAAAAACACTGAAAGCCATGCACAAGCTCACAGCCCCATGCAGACCCCACACAGATTTACACTCATGATCACACACACACGGGCACACACACACACACACAGGCACAGGTCCTGCTAAATACAGCTGAGGCAGCCTCAACGCTGCTGCTCCCCAGACCCAGCCCGCCTGCCTCCCTTGCTGTCCCTGAGCCTCACAAGGATTCTGGGAACAGCTATGCCTGGCAGGCACGGGGTTAGAGGCAGGGCAGCAGCCTGGCTCTGTGGCTTCCTCCCACCCCCCTCACAGGGGCGCCCCACCCCCAACCCAGCCTTGGGCATCAGCTGGGTCAATAGGCACTGCCAGCAGCTCGGGTTCAGCAAACGAACATTCCCCCAGAAGTCGCCAGTGCCTGCTGCCAGGGG
Source organism: Diceros bicornis minor (assembly GCF_020826845.1). Taxonomy (NCBI): domain Eukaryota; kingdom Metazoa; phylum Chordata; class Mammalia; order Perissodactyla; family Rhinocerotidae; genus Diceros; species Diceros bicornis. The sequence goes on along the minus strand of NC_080744.1, from coordinate 67,764,598 downwards.
GTCCTCCAATGTCTGAGAAGGGACCATCTGGCCGTGGGGTGGGGGGAAGGGGAGAGCCTCTGAACTCCAAACCCCTCACAGACCCCAATTCCTCCCTAGGGACCAACTGGCCTCCGGAAAGTCGCTTGTTCTCTCTCTACCCCTGTCCCTCTGGGAACTAGGCCTGAACTGTCTGGACGGGTGGAAGGCAGGAGAAGGGACTGGAGCCAGGCAGGGGCCAGGGCTGGCCACCAATCTCCCTGAATTCCCCCGTGTTATGGGGGTGAGGAGGAGCAGGCCAGCCGTCTTTGCTATTTCTCTCCTTCTGAAAGAGTGGGGCGGGGGGGAGCTGTCCCCTCATCTTTCAACGTTTCCTGTATCCTCAGACTGCCAAGGGTGAGAAAGAAGAAAGAAGGGGGAAGGAAGAGCAGGAGGAAGGGAGAGGGCCTGGAGAGGTAAATCCCTCGCTCTAAATTGTGGTGCCCTATGGCAGGACTTTAATCACCATGGAAAGGGAAGCTTTGGTGGCAAGTGGCTTTCTCTGCAGCCCTCACATCACACCAGGTGGGTGGACCGGCACAGAGCAGTGATTGTGTAAATAAGTGGGAGTGGAAAGAGGATGGGAAGAGAGGAGTGGTCTAGTAATGGACGTGGACCGGCCCCGAGGGCTCCGGGCTGGGGGCAGGCGTAGAGGAGGCTCCAGCTCAGCCAGGTCGGCCCCCAGCTGAGGGCATGGTGGAGGACGGGTATGGGCCAGGAATGAGGCCGAGGGCGGGGGGACACAGAGGAGAGGGACGTGGACTGACAGAGAAGCCTAGAGGGCAGGGGAAGGCAGAGGTGAGGCAGGGCGAGGCCGGCAGAGCCTGGGGACCCCTCAGCCTGCCCTTCTTGGCCATCTCTGTCTGAGCCCAGGTACTGCTCCTTCTGTCCAAGCCTCTCCCCTCCATTCCAGGGACATGCAGACAGGTCAGGGCTTCTTGGGGTTCCAAGGCTGTGAGAAGGGAACCAGCCCCTCCCACTCCCTGACCCCAGGCCCCAGTCAGCTCATTTGTGAGGGGTCAGTGAGTGCTAACCCCCAGCTTCCCCACAGCCCGCCTCCCTGCCTCTTTCGCTCTGGGTCCTGCAAACCACTGAGGGGAAAGGGGTCTGTCCAATCCCATTAGGCAGAAGGCCCCTGGAGGGCAGAGTGCTGACGTGGGGCTTGCTGCTGACGCTGCCGAGGAGGCCCATGCCCCCCCTACCCAGCCTGGGGCCCGCACTTGGGTCTTCTCCAGCTCTAGGAAAGTCAAGAGGGGTTTTTGTCCAGTGACCACCCAGGCAGGCAGCCTAGGAGCAGCTCAGAGGCCCAGGCCCCTTCCCTGGGGATGCTCAGGAGAGAAGGCCCAGCATGACAGGCCAAGCAGCACTGCTCCGATCCTGGGCCTGTGTCCTCCCTGCCCTCACCCTCCTAATTCCTTGTCCTTGCTTTTCCCTCTCTCTTCTTCCTGTCCCTCCCCACATTATCTATGGCACAGGTCATATGCTCCTTGTCCTTATTTTACAAAGGAGGCCTAATGGAGACTTTGCCCTTGAAACTAAACCCTCAGATGGCCGTTTCACCTGTAAATCCTGGCTGGCATCCGCACAGGCCAGTGCCACGGGGGTTACCAGGCTTGGCCTGTAGCACCTTGCTCCTGCTCAGGCCCCTGGGGTGGCCTGCTTGTGGAGCCTCCTGGTTGGTTTCCTGGATCCCCACAGGTGAGTGGGATGAGATTTGGGCTCTGCATTTTTTTAAGAATGAGTTACCATTTATTGATATGGTCTATCATGTGCCAAAGTCTTTACAAATGGTCACCCTTTGAAACATGTAGTAGTATTATTTTGGGTGGGGGTGGCGGTCTTCATTTTACAGGGAAGTAACAGGCCCAGCAAGAGAAAAGACCTGCTCAAAGTCACACAGTATGCCAGGGCTGGAATGCAGTTGCCCTGTCTTCTGTTACACATTCCTTCTCCAAGGTGAGGAGACGGGTATAGGCGCTGGTGCCAGAGACAGCTGTGGTTGAGCTGTGGCCCCTCCGGTGGTCTCAGGTAAAGGCCCAGAGGCCCCGCCTTCCCCAGGTGCAGCCCCATCCAGCTGGCTGCCACATCCTCCTCAAAGCCCAGACCTATTTCATCAGGCCCAGGCTGGACCCCGCCCTTGGCTAGGGCCCTGAGAGAGTAGAGCTTGACATCTTATAGGGGCTGGCATTCCTACGAAGCTGTGGGTGAGGAGGTAAGGGACACCCCTCCAAGGCAGGATTGGGGGGCTGTGAACCCCCAAGACTCCTGGAGGTCTGTAAGAAGTGGGAGAATAGGCATGCCATTTGGAATTTTTATTTTTCACTGAGTTGAGAGAGGAGATCCAGCTATGGAATCCAGAGAGAGTTCTACAGGAACGGAACAGAAATTGCCTGGGCCTGGGCCCAGAGGAGGCCTGGAGCCGCCCGGGCTACTGTTCGGTGCCAGCTTCATCCTTGGCACTCGGCCCGTCACACAACATCGCTCAGCTCCCGAGAGCCAGAGCCCACAGCACAGTGGCAGCTGCTTGAGGCTATGGCTGCAGCTGCTGCCCTGCCCAAGGAGGGGTGTAGGGTTGGCTCCGAGGGCCAGGGAGGCCAAGCTAGCAAGTCTTAGAAATCACTCAGTCCACTTCCATTTTATAGATGGTGAAATGAAGCCCAGAAGGAGCAGTGGCTTTCAAGGAGAATAAATGTGGAGACTCAAACTCAGGCCTCCTGTCTGCCCAAAGCCTCCTCTAAGCACATCCGAGTGCCGGTGTCTAGAGGGGCTAGGCACAGAGGGGAGCTGGCCTGGGTACGTGTGTCTGTGTGTGCCAGGATGCATCTATGGCATATGCCTCTGCGCATACCAGGGTTTCTATGTCCCTCTGGTTATCTCTCTATGGGTGCTCCTGTGTGCTGGGGCTATGGCCAGAGAGGGACGGGCCTATTCCTACAATCTTGGGAGGCCTCCCTAGGCTGAGTAGGGAGGGTGGGTCCTGAAGGGTAGGGTGAGGAATGAGGACTTTGCTCCCAGTGGAGAGGGAGAGACCAGACGGTAGGCTTGGGCCATGGATGAGAAGGGTCCAAGGGCTAGTGTGGAGCAGGGGAAACACAGCCAAGATGGGGTATGGGTCCCTGGAGGCTGAGACATGCTCTTAGCCCTCATGTGGGCACAGCCCTCTGATCACCCCAGTGGGTGACCCCAGGGAAAGCAGTCACATGACATGGCACTTCTCAGCTGATTGCTTGAGGTCCCCCAATGTGGCCTGGGCCTTGTCCTTGAGTGAGCCAAGGTCCAAGCCAGGGAGGCTGGCCAGCTGCCCGAGGACCGAGGCCCGCTCCTCCTCCTCCTCTGTGTCCTCCTCAATCATCCTGGCCAGCTCCCGGGGCAGCTCCACGTCACCACCTGCCATCTGGATCTGGCTCTCATCTGTCTCGTTCTGAAGGGAAGAGGGGAGGGGGTTGGGAGGGTTGGAGGTCTGTGAGGAGCCAGAGTTGAGGGGGCGGGGAGGAGGCCTGGACTAGGTTCCAAGCCTCTGGATTCTTGAGCCCCATGTTCCAGTGATTTCCGCCGCATCCCCACATCCCAGAATCAAGCTTCTGACACTTGGTAGGGAGAGGTTGCACTTTTAGACCACCTTACTTTACCCTGAGATACTGAAGGTAAGATACTAGCATAGCGAGTAAAGAGAAAATGAAAATACCTAAGAGTCAAACTGCCACAGTCAGCTAAGTCATATGGTGCCCACCGTTACCCACACTGGAGGACTTAGCAATAATAGTGATGGGTACTATTTATCAAACACCTACTCAGTGGCTGACATTGAGCTAAGTGCTTTTAATTCTCACAATAACCTTGTGAGCTGGGTATTGTTATCTCCATTTTACAAATAAGGAAATTGAGGCTCAGCCAATTTAAGAAAGTAACTTCCCCAAGGTCACACAACTAGGCAGTGAAGGAGCTAGATTTAAACCTCCGTCACGGATTCCAGCCTCTGTGCTCTCTTTGCATGGCACCTACTGATTGTCATTGCACTTCTCTGTCCCTTTGAGAATGCTGGGGCTTTCCACTTTATGTCTTACTCAGTTACAGCCAAGTCTTCCTCATCTACTGGACTCAGAGTTCCCTGCCTCTTGTACCCTTTGTGCAAGGCTTTGAGGAATGACTCCATTCCTAGCTGGGTTTAACTCAGTAACTTTCCAGACAGGCAGGCTTTCTGGACTGGTTTTCCCTTTGAGAGACTTCCAGAAGACTGGTGCCCTGTAGGGAGTCAGAAGCAGCCAGGGGCTCAGTAAACATTTGCTGAATGAGTGAATGTGACGTTCACATATCTGAACTTCCAATTCAAGTGGAAGATCAAGGTCAGGAGTGCTATAGCCCTGTACTTTTGTTTCCCCTCAGAGTCTAGCACAGTTCTGGACACTGGGAGTGGCTTGTGCCTCAGTTCCCTCCTTAGGCAACACTTACATGCCCATCAGGTGCTGCAGTGCCTAGGAGAGACAACCTCCTGGCTGCCTGGCCAACCAAGGGGGTGCTTTGCTCCCTGCAGACACTCCATACCCTGGAAGGCAGCCAGGGGTCCTGGAGCAGGCGCAGGCTCAGCATCCACAGGCTTGAGCTCTAACCCCAGCTCCATCACTTGCTGGCTGCATGACCTTAGTCAAGTCCCCTAATCTCTCTGAGCCGCAGTTTCCTTATTTGTAGATGTGGGTGATAGCTACCTGGCAGAATTCCTGACAGGTTAGGTAAGGGTGTGAAGGTCAACAGAGGTGCTGCCTTCTCTCCGCCACCCCACCCTCCCCAAGTGTTCAGAAGCCCCAAGAGCACTCACCCCTGCAGTAAAATCTACTGCTTTCCACCTCATCTGCCCCGGCCTGACTGAGTTTGGGGAGTGGGGTGTGGAGGGGAGAAAGGGCCTGGACTGGCTCCAGAAACACAAACCTATCAGTCTCCGGAGGACTGGGCTTCCCTTCAGCGCCAAGCCCTGGCCCTGGTCGGGTGCCAATTAACCGTGAAGGACTGATGAAGGAAAGAGTGAGAAGGAAGGATCTAACCAAGCACTCCGTGAGTCTTGCAGGCTGAGAGCTGCGGCCCCCAGAGTGGGGCAGAGGAGTCCGGAGCCCGGAGCTCAGGGTCCGGGACGTGCCTTTCAGCCCCGGCTCCTGAGCTTACCTTGGGCAGCCGATATTTGTCTCTGAAGTGGCTCCGCAGCGTGGCCCGCTCGGCCTTCCTCTGCGTGAACTGCGCGTCCCGCTCCATCCTGCGGGGGCACCGGGGGCGGAGTTATCGCGACGGCTGAGAGAACGGGCGGGGTCTGCGAGGAAGGGGCAGGAGGGGTCTCCGCGTCCTGGCGGCCAACTGCATCGCTCCCGCCCACCGGGCTGTATGTTGGGAGGGTGCTCGGACCTGACGGGCCACGATCAGTCTTTGCTGCCACCGCCCCATCACAGCGCCCTGTCGCCTCCGCAGCCGCTGCTGGACGGAGCTCTCAGGGCGGGGGCGTCAGTCTGTTTGGCTCTCTCTGCAGACCGTAATATATATCCCTCGCGGCCTCCGACTCCGTCTGTCTTTTCCCTCCCTGACAGGTTGTGTCGTGTGGGGGAAACTACTAGGGACAGACTCAGGTTCGCGTCCACGACCACTTTCGGTATGTCTTTGGGTAAGTCACTTACCTTCCTCTTTTGTAAAATGGGGCTAAGAGTACTGTTCGCAAGATTAAGTGAAATAATAATAGCTAACATCTAACGATTTATCACGTGCCAGGTGCTGTGCTAAGCAGTTTATGTACATTAAGAAATTTAATCCTCATAAATATATGGCATGTTTTAGGACTACCATCCCCATTTTATAGAAGAGGAAACTGAGGCACAGAAAGGTTAAGTAACTTGCCTAAAGTCACCCAGCTAAAAAGAAACAAAGCCTGGATCTGGATCCCAAGCAGCCTAGCTGTGGAGTCCAGCCCCAAACTCCACTTTGGCTGGCTCTCTGTCCCAGCACTGCCTGCGTACAAGAAGCCTCAGTATCTATGAGTGCCCCCATCTCAGTATTTGTCTCTGTGACTCTGAGCCCCCTCAGCTGCACCACTTTTCTCAGAACCTCAGTCTCAGAGGAGCTCCAGTTGGAAGACACAGACGGCTGGGACCAGATCGGATTAAGGGATTACTTGTTTCGTCAGAAATGCACGTGCCCCGACCCCGTCCCAGGCCCCTATCGCCCCTGCCCCCATTGCCTCTGGGCTTGAATGCGAAGCTGGGGTGGGGTCTTGGGTGTGAGATGGGGTGGCTGTGGGGGCAGCCTAGAAGGCACATTCCACATCTCTTACCGCGTCTGGAAAAGTAGGAGAGGAGGGCTCAGGGTCTGAGACTGCCCTAGGGGTGGGCCAGGTGGCTGTTGGGGGCGGGGAAGGGTCGTTGGAGCCGGGAAGGGATCCCACTCACTTCTCTTCCACCAGTTGCTTCTGATACTCCTCATACTCCTCTCGGCTCATGCCCTGCGCTTCGGCCGCCGACTTGTCCCCGTCCCCCTTGTCCTCGCCGCCCCCCAGGCTCCCGGTGAGGTTCTTCAGCTGGCCGCCCACCATGGTCTTCACCATGAACGCCATGGTCTTCGCTGACCCGGGCACCGGGCGCCGGGTAGTACGCGCCAGGCACCAGGCACGTCCGCGCCTACTTCAGCACTAGCGCTCACGGACAGCTCCCGCCGCCCGCCCGCCCCCGCTGGGGCCCGCCCCTACCTCCCCAAACCCCTCCTCTCGGGGGGCGGGGGGCCTGCACGGGGCCGAGGAGGCTGGACCACGTGCCGGCTCCACACTCCCGCCTCCCCCACGTGCCTCCTTCAACTCCAAGCTCAGCTGTGCGCTGCTGACAATAGATTAGGGCCTTTGAGGGTGGGGTCGCTCCCCAGGGGAAGGGGTTTCACTGGTTCATTCCCTGAACCTTGCTTCCTACTCTCCGCCCACTTCCTCCTCTCCCAGGTTGCTGATAGCCAGGAGTTCAGCTGGGAGATAGGAGTAGAAGCGAGGGACAAAGATCCAACCCTGGGCCCCACCCCATTCGTCTCCCCAACCAGCTTCCCCAGCAGCTGCCCAAAGCTTGAGGCTGGGAAAGGGAGGGAGGCCAGAGAGTGGGAATCCCAATTATGGCTCCACGGGTTGCCTCTTAGAGTTCTCGGTCACAGCCTGCCCTGCTGACCCCTAGAACTGAGCGGAGGAGGGAGAGAGCTGTTCATGGTGATGCTGGCTGGGCTAGGAAGGGTACCTGGAGACACCGCTCCTTGTTCTGGGTGAATTTGAGGACAGAATTATACACAGTTGCGACTCCCTCTTTCCCTCCATAGTCCAGGGCTTAAAGCCTGTGGGGTATCTGGTCTTTTTGGCGTCCAGGCCAGCCCTTGGCCTCCTTGTCTGCTTGGAGCCCACTCTGGCTACCGGACCAGAGAAGTTGGAAGCCTTCAGAGAGATTAAGGTGCAGCTGGAAGGTAAATGAGTGTAGCAAAGCATGGGGAGAGGGAAGTCACCTTTAATAAGGTGGGAGCTCCACATAAGCTAAGGTGTGGGTAGGAGCTGGGCACCTAGAGGGAGAGGATGCTGGCCAAGCCCTCCATGCCCCCCAGACACTGTCCACTTCCCAGTGATGAGAAGTGGACAGCCCTTCAGGGCTTTGAAGTGGGTCATGCATTCATGCTGGGGGAGAGGGGCTGCCTCCTCAGAAGCCCCAGGGCCCTAGGGATGCGTGGTGCAGGACTCAGAGGAAGGCTGCCTGTGGACAAACAGTCTGGAAGGTTCTGGTTCTGCTCCTGTCTGCTGCCAGGGAGAGGAGAGGAAGGTTACTTGGGCCTCTCCCTACTGGGCTCTTGAGATCAGGCTCCCACACTCACCTCCCTACACTCACTGACCACAGCCTCCCCACTACGGGACCTTTATGGCTTCCTTGGCCTCCCCATCCACCACACTTTCCCCCTGGCATTCAGGGTCTGTCCAGGTGGCTCTAGCCACCATTGCGCTCTTACATAATACATAAGCCTGACATCATTTCCACCTTGGACCTTGCTGTTCTCCTCACCAGGAGGCTGTCCCCTCTCCTACTCTGCTTTTAAAGCTCAGCACACCACTCCTCCTCCAGAACCACCCCAGCCCACACTGATTCTTCTTGTCTTGAAATTTCACCGAGGACTGTCAGTCCCATTTCTGAGCCCCTTAGCACACCCTACATCTCTAAATGTTTCATTCATTCAACAAACACCCACCAAGTAGATAGTGACCTCTCCCCAATGTTTTTAATTCTTTGCTCAGATTCACAAACTGCTCCCACCCTGTGCTCTGACTGTACTGAACTTGCCACTTTTTCTCCAAAATATTATGCTTTTTCTCATGCTGTTCCCTCCGCATCAATGCCTGAAAAAACCCCTAGTCGGCCTTGATGACCCATATCAAATGTCCCTTCCAGGTTGATTCCCTGATCTCCCCAAGCTAGGTCAAGTGCTTTTTCCTGTACTCTTATAGCCCTTGAGCTTCCTGCCATCATGGCACTGACCACATAGGGTGTGATTGTCAGTTGCTTGTAAGTTTCTCACATTACAGAGTGAGCTCTGTGAGGGCAGGGCCCAGATGGGCCCAGCGGCTGAGCAGTGGTCAGTAGAGCCTATCGGAAAAATGGGTTCTAGCCTGGGTGCTGCTTCTTGCCAGCTGGTGGGCCAGGCAGGTTTCCCCTGGGCCTCAGTGCCCCTTCTTTCTTTCTTTTTTTTTTTTTTTTGAGGAAGATCAGCCCTGAGCTAACATCCATGCTAATCCTCCTCTTTTTTTTGCTGAGGAAGACTGGCTCTGTGCTAACATCTATTGCCAATCCTCCTCCTTTTTTTTCTCCCCAAAGCCTCAGTAGATAGTTGTACATCATAGTTGCACATCCTTCTAGTTGCTGTATGTGGGACGCGGCCTCAGCATGGTCGGAGAAGCGGTGCGTTGGTGAGCGCCTGGATCTGAACCCGGGCCACCAGTAGCGGAGCGCGCGCACTTAACCGCTAAGCCATGGGGCCGGCCCCCCCTTCTTTCAAATCAAATGGCTATGGCCTAGAACCAAGAGATGCCGGGTAGGTGTGGAAAGTCCTGCTCATGAGAAGGCCTACCTGAAGTGTACATAGCAGAAGAATCCTAAAGTCTGGATGAGGAGGAAGAACAGGAAGATGCCTGGCAGCAGGCATGAGGAGGCCCCTGGAAGCCAGCCAGGTGGGCGGGGGTCCTTGGCTGCTGCTTTCTGAAAGGGGACAGTCTAAGGCCCTGGACCAGCTTCTTACACAGAAGGAGGGAGGGGACCTGGAATCCAGGCCATGTATGGGCTCTGTTTCCCTCGCCCATGCTTGGGGCGCCCTGGCTCTCATCCAGGGAACCCGCAGAGGGGCAGAGTACAAAGCTGCCTCCCCCGCCCCTGCTCCCACGGCTCCATCTGTGGGAACAGCTGGGAAGGCCTGGGGCCTGGGATAATCAAGAGGCTAAAGGCTCTAGAGATAAGAGAGAGAAGTAGAGAGCAAGACAGGGTGATGGAGGGCAAGGGAAAGAGCAAGACGAGGCAGGGGCGCTTCACCGTGGAGCTCTGAAGGATTGTGGGCACAGCCCACTTCCATTTCCCTTCTGGTCATTGAGGGGATTGGACTGGGTGGTCTCCAGGGCCCTGCTGGCACTGAGAGTCTGTGGGACTCTCCAGAGAGCAGAGAGGGCAGAGAGAAGATGAGATCTGTGTCCCTGTGTGCATGCACACACAGACACAGACAGAGGTGTGCCTGCCAGGGGGCCAAGGAGGGAAGGGCAAAGGCAGAAGGGGCCTGGGGCTGCAGAAGTGCTGGAAGAAGGAAGCTGAGCCCGGACCTCAGGGCTGGAGCCCCCATGGTACCCCTCCTTCCCCCTCACCACTGGTCCCCGAAGGTCCTTCTGCATTCGGGTCAGGATCTGGTCCAGCTCTAAGAGATGATGCTTGGTACCCACAGGTGGGTAGAAGACCTGGGCTCTTGAGGCCATGTGGGCAGCTGCATCCCTGGTGGGGGGTGGAAACCAAGGGAGATTACTCATTATCCCTTTTGGTTGCACCCAAACCTCCTAACCATTTCTCATAATCCCCAGAGGCAGCACCTGGGTGAGGAACAGGCACCATCCATAGAGCCCCTTCTTGGAGGCTGCTCTTCTTACCCCAAACCTTCTTCCTGGATCCTCAGACAGCTTTAGCTCAGAGAAGTGTCTCCCTAAAGCAGTCTGTCTCAATCCCAGGCTCCTGGGCTCTGCCTTCCATCTCCAACCCCAGGGGATTTTACTCTTCTCCCCTTTCCCGTCTTCCCACCCCAAGCATCTAGACGTGGGCAGGGTGGCAGGGGACGCAGCATCCAGCATCCAGCCTGAAGTCTCCCTCTTTCACAGCATCAAAGTGACCCCCTGCTGCCAGGGCTTTATGGGTAGCTCCCGAGACCTGGCCTAGAACGGGATGCTGGGAGGTTAGAGGGGGGCAAAACAAAGTCAGGGACTTCCCCCCCAACTGGGCCTGATCTTGGTTATGCTCCCTCCAAGAACCGCATCAAAACATGTCCTCCTTCCACGAGCTGTCGCTGAACGAAGGCTCAGACTTACTAACCCTCTCTGGGGTGGGAATTTCTGAAGGGGGCGTCATGAGGGGCCTCTCCCAGGGACAGTTGCTTTTAAACTAGGACTTTCAAAACTTTAAACTTGATTCAGTTAAATTCAGTCAGCTTGACAAACCTAACCTTGCTCCCAGCCTCTCCCTGTGTGCCGGGCTTTGTGTTGGGTGCTCAGGAAATGATGAAACGAATAAAGGGCTGATGGAGGAGCTTCAGGCAGAGAAGCAGGGCGGTGGACAGGGGCTTCTCTTCCCTCTCCCGCAGGACCCCTCCTCGCCCTGGGCTCTTACCTCATTTCTTGCAGGTCCTGGAGAAGAGTCCGCTGTCCATGGAGCAAGGTGCTGACTTTGGCAGAGTCCTGCAGGAGTACCAGTCTCTTCTCTAGGGCCCAGGGCACAGCCCCTCTCTTCTCAGAGTCCACTTTCCCCGGGAACACTGTAGCCCTCTTCCTTCCAGAGGCCTTACCAGATTACCTGGGCCCTCCTCATTTTGGACACATTGAGGACACATTGTCCGTGTGGGCTTCTGTATTCCCCCTCCTCTCAAACCCCTCTCCCTGAGGGTGGTGGTTCCCCCCCACCCCAGTGGCTACTCCTGGGCTTTCTCAAAATCCCTGCCCTTTCCAGAAGGGAAAAGGAGGAGGCCCAGTCCAGTCCCCTCTTCCCCCTGAAGGAGGAAGAGGCCCAGTCCAGTCCCCTCTTCCCACTTCCCCCAAGGCACAGTCCAAGCTGGGGCCAGTGCTGGTCAGCTCCCAATGCTTGGGCCCCTGTCTTGCTGAGTGACCTGGAAGAGGTGGCCACCCACTCTCTGGGGTGAGTGGAATCTGGCAGGAGGGGTCCCGAGCCTGGAAGCAGCATCAGAGAGGCCTAGCCTTGGAGTGTGGCGCCCCTCCCCTCTTCCCCACCCTGACAGCCCAGCTTCAGCTGCTGTGGCCTGAGGGCACAAGATTTAGTTCCCAAGCTGCCAAAACCCAGCAAAGCCCACAGGAGCCACTGGCCTCTTCTGCCCAGCATCTAACATCTTGACTGAGTTCAACTCTCAGGCCCCAGGCTGGGCATGCCATGGGGCATGTCTCCTAGGGGAGGATCCAGGATGGCAGGAGATGAAACAAGGATTCTGTTGCATCTGAGCATTAAGGGAGCCGTATGTGAATCAAATCACATGTGAAGCTACATGCAAATTAGCATGCAGTCTATTTCTGTCACTTGTCCACAGAGCAGCATACAAATACCTGGCATCTCCTCTCCCCAGCCCCCGCCGTGTGGCTCCTTGTGCATTTGCTTGTGCAGAGCTGCCCTCCTGCATGCTCCCTGCCTGGCAGGTCTGCCCCATCCTGCAACTTGCAGCATTTCACCCCTACCCGCCTTTTCCTCCAGACCTTGGGGGAGACTAGTTCCCAAGTATAGCGCTTGCTCCTCTTTCTGGACAGAAGGAGCCCACTGGTGCCATGGGACCCAGTGCCTAGGGAGGTCAGCTTTTTCAGGCCCGAGGGGTCACTCACCCAGGCTCCCTCAGGCCTGGCCTGGCCTAGGGACCCCAGCTGCTTTTTCCATTGCCTCTCAGCCTGGGCCAAATGCTCGGAGAGACCCTGGAGAGCCTGCAGGATCCGGCTGTGTCTGCCCAGCGTCTCTTCCAGGTCAAAGATACTTTCCCCTGGGGATGGGGGCAGAGCTGGGACAGGCAGCCAGCTGGGGTGGGGCAACAGATTCTATCTTTTGGGGGCTTCTTGGAAGGGGGGATCGGAAAGGCATGGCTTCTGCCTCCCAGACTCTCCCCTGGAAAGCTGTGTCTGGGTGGTGGGGTGGGGATAGGACAGAGCACCTGGGCCCCAGGGCCCATTTAGATATGCCGCCTCAGGCCTCTATTGCCCCTCTGGTTAAAGGGCTCCTAGTTCGAAGGGAAGAGGATCCTGTCACACTCAAATGGGCCTCTGCCACACCTGGTGCTCCCTGGGTCCCTACCCTCTTCCTGGGCTTCGAAGCTCAGCTTTGGAATCATGTCCTCCTCTGTGCCCAGGGCCAGCCTTGCCCGTAGCCCTTCCAGCTGCCTTGCCAGGCGGAGCTGCTCCGTCTTCAGGAAGGGCTGGGAGAGAGGCTGGAGGAGGAAGACAAAAACTCGGGCCGAAACCCGTGGGAGACCCCGGGGCAAGGGGAGCCTTCCTGCAGGGCCCCCACGAACCCAGTCCCCCTCCCTGACCAGATACTCACCCCAGCATGGGAAGAGCCCCCATAGCTGGCTCTCCCTCCTCAGCCACGCCCTGCGGTTTCAGCCCCCCAGCCCCGCTCCACTGCTGATCCCCACACTCTTCCCTCCCGCCGCGGCCCAGGCCCCGCAGCTCTTGCAGGCCTCAGGCCCGTGTCATGCCGCTCCTCCACTCGGCTAACTCCCTCTGCTCCTTCAAGCTCATCTCCTCCAGGCTGGTTAGCACCCCTCCTCTGTGCTCCCACAGCCCCCGCCAGCCTGGGAGGTCCTTGAGGACAGGGCCTGACTCTGGGTCACCTCTGGCCCCCAGCACTGCCCAGTACAAGGCTTGGCCTGAGCAGAGCTCAGAGATCAGGTAGAGATAATGCTGGAATGACAGCTCTGACAGCACCATGACATGAGCAGAAGCCTCTGGGGAGGGAAGGGGTCCTCGGGCTGCCTCTCCCCAGCCCTCCCCACAGGGCGGGCCAGTGCTGGCATCACCTCTGGACCCCCCTCACTCAGACTGAAGGTCAGGAAGGACAGGACATCATGGTCATCTGGAAAGGGGGGTAGAGAAGGGAAGGTAAGATTCACCCCACCAGCAGCCCACTTACTCAGCCCTCACCCCCCATGGTATTCCAGGCAGGCAAGAGATCTGGGGGACTCTGGGCAGCTCTGACCCTGGTCTTGCTCACTTCATAGGTAAGAGGTGAAGGTTAGACAAGGAGATGAGTGGGCTGTGAGGGCTGACGCCCACACACAGCCAGAGGTGGCCCCCAGTGAGTGGGAAAACTGGACAGTCCTGGGCTAGAGCCCTGGCAGCAGATCGAGCGACACCCTCAGGCCCCCAGAGCACAGCTGCTACTGGCAGAGGCAACCATACAGTGGCCGCCTCCTCAGCATGGCTCTGACCATGTCAACTCTTCTCCTCAGAAACCTTCCATGGCTCCCCAGTGCCCAGGGTCTAAAGACCAAAATCCTGGCATTCAAGGACTCCCAGCCTCTGGTTGCACCCTGCTTTCCAGCTGTGGGTCCCTCCATGGGCTCTCCATCATATCACATCCCTTTGTTCCACCTCCCTAAATGTCCCTTGTGGCTGTCCTTCCTCCACTTGCCCCACAGCTCCCAGCTATGGGGCTAACGCTGGAATAAAAACTTCTCGTGTTTTATCCTATTTGAGAATTTCAACATTTCTGCAGGGCAGACATGACCTTCCAGATGGTAACAGAGGCCCAGAGAGGGCTTGGGACTTTCCCAGGTCACACGGTGAGGAAGTGGCTGGCCCCACACCCTGTGCTCTTTAGAAGGTGTGTTCAGGGTGGCTCATAGGTACTGTGCCTCTGCTCTTACCTGCCCAGAAGGCCCTCACCTGCCAGGGTGCTGGTGGCTGCTGAGACCCCAAAGAAACCTCCAGGGGCCAAAATCAGGGGCCCTACATCCATGCAGAACTCATCCGGGTCTCTGGGAGTGAGGCCGCTGTTCACGGATACCTGAAGGGCATGGAGGGAAGGAGCCCCTTGCGGATGGAGCCCACTCCTCTCCCCTGACCCCAGCAGGGGGATTGTCCCCACCTCTGACTCACTGGCTCCCTGGCCCTAAAGGAGGGCAGGCAGCCACAGGGCTTGGGGTCAGCATGGCGTGGAGGGGCTCTCCTGCTAGCCCTCACAAGTACGTGCTCGGGCATTAGGATCCTGTGCAGGGAGGAGGAGCCTGTGTGGGTGTTGCCTGTGTGTACCAGGGACCATGTGTGGTGTCACAGGCACGAGTCTGTTGGGGTCTTGGGCACTCACACAGCAACTCTGCAGCTCTGAGCCCTATCATCTGCACTCCCTGCCCAGAGGACCCACAGAAGCAGGAGGGTGACTCACGCGCAGCCTTTGCCCCCAGTAGGTGATCCGTGCTCTGAAGGGGTACGGCCGGTTCCGGAAGTCCCGGTGGCAGGAGCCCAGCACCCGGCCGGCTCCATCCCTGTGGGCACTTGGAATCCAGCCGGGCCACACAGGACCCAAGGCCTGGCCAGGGGGGGAGGTCCCAGAGGCCGTTCTGCCCAGGCCAGCAGGGCCACTCTCCCTCACTGGGATGGGACGTGTCCTTGTTGTCTAGCTTGAGTCTCCCTTGCTGTAGTCTGCTCCCTTAGCAGAAGAGAGAGGAGCAGCACAGCAAGCCCTGCCTGGCGGAGTGCTGGCACTTGGAGTTTACAGAAGACACCAAGGGCCTCCTGTGACTCTTCCCCAGGGGTCAGGGCCTGGACCAACAGTGGGGTTTCAGCCTTCAATCCCCCAGGCCACCACCTCCTCCCACTGTCTTTCCCTCCCTCTCCTCCCCTTAAACTCCAACTCCCTCTGTGCCTCTGGGTGGGGCTTCTCTTTCCTCTCCGTATTGCCAATCTTGGACTACAGCAGGACAGACTCAGGACAGACAAAAAGAGACGTGTCCTAGCGGCCAGGGACAATATGACCAGCCTGCTTCCCAGACAGGGGTGGTGCAGCAGGATCTGGGGAGTTAGGAGGACAATGTTGAGCCGAGAGGTCCTGAGTTCCTCTGGGCACAGGGACACACAGACGCTGTTCACACCACAGTGCCTGTCCCTGCCGCCTTCAGACAAGAGGGAGGCAGCACAGAGCAGGGAGAAGCCAGCTCCAGAGGGGCGGCCTGCGTTTGCACTGCTAGCTCTGTGACCATGGGCGAGTTACCTCTCCTTTCCAAACCCCAGCTTCCCATCTTTAAAATGAGAATAATGATTGAAACTGCCCCATAACATTGTTATGAGTGTGAACTAAGATAATGAATGTGAATGCTTGGCGCCGTGCCTGGGGTATAGTAAGCCCCGCTCCATAAACGTTAGCAATTATTCTAATTGTTATGAGCTAAGGGATGTTTGCGGAGAGACACTGGTGAACCGGCCCAGCTACTGAGGAGGCAGCCAGGCTGGGGAGGGCTGGGAAGCCACGTCATCTGGGAGAAAGGGAGGGTGTTGGCAGGCAGGCAGCCTGGGCAGGAGGAGGGCGTGGACTCTCCACAAGCAAGTCTGGCCTCAAATCTCAGCTCTGCACACCACTGTGTGACCTCGGGCAAGTTACTTCACCTCTCTGGCCTCAATGTCCTCACCTGTAACTGGGGACTAATAATCCCCACCTCTCAAGAATGTTGGGGATCAGATATGATGTGAGTGAAAACACTCAGCCCAGGCCCCACCTTGTGTCATCTCACTCCCCCCATGACCTGGGGCTGTTGGTTGAGTGAATTGAGGACTCAGTGGAGTGGTTCCCAGGAAGAAGAAGCAAACTCTAGTCCCAGCCTGGAGGAGGCAGCTGTGACCGAGTGGGAGAGAGTCCCAGGGCAGCAGCCATCAGCTCAGATGAGAGGCCAGCAAGGAAGGCACAGCCCCAGGAGGGGTGGGCTCCCTGTCAGAGGCTGGGGCAGGGGCACGAGTGGGCAGTGTGGGTAACTGCTGAGCCCCTCGCAGCCCAGGAATGGGGTTGGGGTTAGTCCAGACAGGCCCTTACCCAAGCGGCTCATAGGGGGTGTGCCCATCACTGGTCAGCATACGGATGGCAGGGCTGCTCTGCATGGGAGGTGGCAAGCAGTCTGAGCCATGGGCACAGGGAGGAGGGTGAGGGTGTGGGGGGGTGGATGGGCAGGAGACCACTACTCACCTGGATATCCTCAGCCGAGGAGTCGAAGAGGATCCCAATGCCGTCCCAGGAGGCCAGCACCCCGAGGACAGAGCCTACTTGGCCCCTGTCCTGGGTGTACCACACGGCCTGCGGGTGCCCAGCTGCTCAGCTCAGGGGTCGCTGCAGGACCCTGGAGCCCCGGGCTCGCCGCCTGCCTCCCTGACTCACCCCCTCTGCTGGGCCCTGGTGGGGGCCACTCACCATGCCCTGAGCTCCCCGGCGCCCA
The DNA here is from genome assembly GCF_020826845.1 of Diceros bicornis minor. Classification (NCBI taxonomy): domain Eukaryota; kingdom Metazoa; phylum Chordata; class Mammalia; order Perissodactyla; family Rhinocerotidae; genus Diceros; species Diceros bicornis. The sequence continues at coordinate 67,747,897 of NC_080744.1, read as the reverse complement.
GGCCCGGTCACCCTCATCTGCATCTCCACCTCCCAGGCGGAGAAGAGGACTGGGGCCCTGCTCCACACGGCGCCACTCCGGTTCCGCATGGATGGGGCCAGCCGCACTTCCTCCAGGCCTGGGATGGCATCTGTGGACCAGGGCAGCTCAGGGCCTGGGCCCCACCATCCCCTGCTCCCCCATTGTTCTCTCTCATTGGCCTGTGCCGGGCTCCTGGAGGAGTAAGGAGGTAACATCAAGGCCGGCCATGAAACCACAGACACAGGAATCCACTGAAGTGGGAACTGGAGCCCAGCACAGCTGGAGGGGCCTTTGCCAGGGGAGGGCAACGAACGCCAGAGCTACGGGGAGCACTTTACCTGCGTTCACACTTAAGCCTCACCACAAGTCTGTGCGGCCTGTTTTTATAAGACCCCATTTTACAGATGGGGAAACTGAGGCTCAGAAAATTCAAGGAACTAAGTGGATTGGAACTCAGCTCCATCTGACTCCAAAGTACAAGCTTTTTCCACCACGAGAGAGGTTAGTGTCCAACCTTTCCTGTCTCAGATGACGAAACTGAGGCCCCAGGAGGGAAAGGACATGCCTGAGATCTCAGAACACAGGAGAGCACTTTGAGAGGAGAATCACGTGGAGGGTCAGGACTCTGGGCTGTGGAAGCACAGAGGGTCACTCCAGTGTGGCCAGTTGAGGCTGGGGTCTGTCGGGGGGCAGGCCTGGGGGGCATTCCAAGGGGAGAAAAGCATGAAAGCAAAGGTGGGAACTGGCCCGCAGACTGTGAGGAAAACGTGAAGGAGGGAATGTGTGTGTGAGAATTATTGCTGGTGGCGGGGAGGGGGAGAAAGGAGCAATATCTGGTGAGAGGGAGGAAAGGGGAGAGAAACTGAGGCAGGCTTGGCAGGGACTAGGGGAAGGGAGATCAGAGGCCCCATCCCAGCTGGCTCCCTACCCCTAGGCCTGCCAGCCTGGAACCTGGCCCAGGGCCCAGTCCCTGCCAGGACTTTCCTGAGACTGCTAATCCAGCCTGTTTGCTTGGCAAAGGCCAGGGCTGGGGGTGGGGAGGCTCAGAGGCTGTAAAGCCAGAAGTCCTTGGGGCCCTTGGTAGTGACTTGCAGAAGGCAAGGATTGCCACTGTCTGCTGCACTGACACATCTGCCTTATGTAGACTGTTCACGGGACTCGCCCCAGACTGGGCCCCGTGAGTGACTCAGCCCTGTGTCTCTGGGCTTGGCACAGAGGGGTGTGAGTGTAGGAGTCTGATAAAAGGATGAGTGAATGAATGAATGAAAAGACAAAGAGTGTATCACTGGGTGATCTTGGAGAATGTGCCTCTGTCCCCCTACATGGTCTGTGACATGTGACAGACTTGGCAAGGCCCAGAGCAGTGAGTACAGTACTGGCCCTGCTATCCTGGCCCTGAGGCAGGGCCTGGCTTGGTGCTGTGAGAAACAGCCCCCTCCTTTGCCTACCTCCTGTGCCTCTCTGCAGGAAGACTGGGCCAAAGACCCTGCTGATGGGGTCTCCCATCTTAGAGGGATATTTGTCCTGGTCTCAGTTAGGACTTGTGCTGTTTTTCGCAGAACTTACATCTCAGAGACACAGATATACACAACTGATCTGTTTTCTCTCTTTGCTTTCTCTGCTAGGGGCCTCTAAACCAAATCTATGGCCCAACTCTGAAGGGTAGGCAGACCCCACAGCATGTTTTGGCAACAAACTACATTCCTGGACTCATTTCATGCCCCAACTGTAACCCTAAGTCTTATCCTTATGGCTTACTCTTAATTTAAGCTCCTCTCTATTGCATAGGCCCTTGTAAGTCCTCAAAATCCTTTTGAACAAGACCAAGTAAAAGACAGACTCTTTGTAGGCCTGGATTTGGAAAGTCCAGAACACAACCTGTGGGCTAAGATGCTTTCATGCCTGCTTCCACCCAACACGCACACAGGGCAGGTGCCCTCTTTGGCAAAACAGCTGGCCATGAGGATGGCTCCCTGCAGGCAGCCCCCCAGTGCTCATGGACAGCCATGGGCCCGACAGCATGGAGACAGGAGAGCGGAGCTTTGTGCTGGTCCAAGTTGCCTTGTGTCCATATGTCTGGGACTCAGCGTGTGAGCATGTGTGTGTGTGTGTGTGTGTGTGTGTGTGTTTTCACAGGTCCAAGAGGCAGAGCAGGGGAGGGGGCCCAAGGAGAGGCAAAAGGAGGAGAAGAGAGAAGTCCTAGGATGGAGAAGGAGAGAGGCAGAGAGGAGAATGAGGCTGGTGAGTGGGGGTGCGGTTGTGGGTAGAGCAGGAGACAAGCCTGGGAGGGGTCCTGGGGCCCTGGCACTGCCCGCCCAGGTCTGGCCGCATCTTAGGCAGAGGCTAGTACTGGTAGGCCCACTCCCACCAAGTCCCAGCAACCCAGAGCTGGTCAGCCCCTCCAGCACTCTGAGGAACCCTGGGCATGGCTGGTTCCCACCCCATCCCTCACCTCCATGATGGCTCCAGAAAGGTATTCCAGCCCCAGGCAAGGCCAGCCTTGGTCCTTTGAAGCTGAGCTTGTACTCAAACCTTCGCTGAGGAGGATTGCCCGCCTCAGGGCTGTGGGGGTCCAAGAGCAGGAGGAGGAGAAGGCAGAGGAAGGGATTAGGGCCAGCGACCACTAGCATTGTGAAGGGATCTGGTGGCCGGGCCCCAGGTGGATCCGCAGCTGGGAGGCCAGGGAGGGGCTCCTGGGACTGGGTCAGCTAGGGAGGAGCTGGGGATGGGCCGGGAGCTGGGTTTTGGCCTGTCCTCTCCCTCCCTCCCCAACACAGACATCCTGTTCCTTCCAGGCCAGAGCTCAGGCCCCGCCCCCCTCACCTCCAGCCTGATGGAGGCAGCCAGACTCCTGGCTAACCTGACCAGGCTCGGGCCATCTGTCCTCCTTCCCTCAGCTCCAGCACTGAGGGGCCTTGGGGATCCCCGGGACAGGCCCACCCTTCAGCAGCTGACCTTTCCTCCCTGCTCGGACGGGCCTCCACATCCTGCCCCTTCCTGCAGATGGACCTCCCCACTGTCTGGCCATCATCCGCCCCACCCCATCCTCCCCTGTCCTGCTCTCTCTGCTGTGACACTCAGCTTTCTCCCATAGTCCGAAACACTCATGCCTCCAAGACACCGGGTTTCCTCAACAAATAGATTGTTCTTGAAAGAGAGTCTTAAGACACAGAGCAAATGAATGCAATGTGTGGGCCTTGTTTGGAGCCTAATTTTAACCAACCAATTAGGGAAAAAAAAAAACAAGACAATTGGGGAAATTTGAAGAATGGGTATTTGATTAAATTAAGGAATTAATTGTTAAAAATTTTAGAAGTAATAATGGTATTGTGGTTATGTTTTTAAAAAGTCTTTTGTCTTCTGGAGAAACGTACTAAAGCTTTTGGATGAATTGCTATAATATCTAGGATCTGCTTCCGAATAGCCCAGAGCTTTCGGGGAATGGGGTGTGGATGGCACAGGATTGGCCTTGAGCCAATAACTGTTCAAGTTGGATGGTGGGGATGTGGGAGTTCATTATATTCTTCTCTCTACTTTTATGTATTTGATAATTTCCATGATAAAAAGTTTTTAAAAAGTAAGAAATCCTTTATTTCAAATATTTTCATCCAAATAAATGTTGGTTTTCCAGAGTGGCTCGTTTGCCAAGAATCCTGGATAGCTAAAGTTTTACTGTACTTTGTGAGTCCCCGGAAGGATTAAGCTACTGAAGCTCTACAAATTAAAATCAAGGCTGTAAATGGGAAATTTTAGGACATGCTCAAAGAAAAACTTCATTTCTCAACACTAAGCCCTCAGGCACCTCCACCCGCTCTCCCGTCACCTTCACAGCCAAGCTGTGGAAAGGTGGGCCCACTCTGGCCCTGCTCCTCCCCTCCCCCTCAGTCCCTCCAGCTCCTGCCCCCACCACCCAGTGAAAACTGCTCCAGCGAGGCCTGACAATGGCCTGTTCCCTGCACCTGGTGGCCACTTCTCCACCCGGTCTCTGCAATATGAAGTACTGTGGACATCCAGCCCCTCATCCCCTCCCCTGCCCTATGCTCTGAGACCCCCCCCAGGGCTCCCCTGCCTCTGCCCCCCCCCCCCCCCCCCCCCCCCCCGTTAGCTGCTCCTTTGCCTCTGCTCTCCCTGCTGGCTCCTGATGCTGGGGCCTCTTAACGGCTGTGTCTCTTCCTGAATCTCCATGTGCTCCCTGACCCAGCTTGTCCACCCCCATGGCTTCAAGCACCCTTGCTGTGCCCGTGATCCCCAAATCTCTACTTTCAGCCTGGCTTCTGCCCGAGCCGCAGGCCCGAATGAATGTCTAACTCTGCAGGGGACATCTCTGCTTGGATGTCACAAAGGCCCCCAGGCGACATGTCCAAACCGAACTCCTCTTTTTCAACCCCCGGCCCATCCTCCTCCAGAGCTGGGTTCTCATGGTTGGTGCCCCCCCTTGTCAAGCCAGAGACTGGAATCCCCCAGATGCCCTCCTCTGCCTCACCCCCTCCACAGCCATCAGCAAGCCCTTCAGTTTGCTCTTGCCACTCTCATACTATGTGACCTGATTCTTTAATCTCTTCAGTCCTCAGTTTCCTCACCTGTAAAATGGAGATGATAGAGTGGCTTGGAGGGTTACATGAGATAACACACCTATTGTGTTTGGAACAGGGCCTGGCGACAGCGAGCGCTCAGCTCAGGAAAACGTCAGCTGTGTTAATCTTCCTCGCCTCCTACTGGCTTCCTTATCCCAGGCCGCCATCAATCACCTCCTGCCTGGCAGACTGCAGCCTGTCTCCTTGTCTCCACTCTGGACACTCCCCTCTCCGGCCAGATGGCTGCCAGAAAGATCTTTTTAAAATGAAGGCTGACCATGTCACTCTCCCGTCCTAAACCCTTCAGTTGCTCCTGGTCATCTTTGCATAAAGTAAAGCTCCTCAGGGGCCTGCAGAGCCAGGTGGGGGCTGGGCCCGGCTTTCCCTTCAGCTTGACTTGCTCCCAAACAGCACCCCTTGGCACCATGGCCCCGGCCATACTGAAGCGCCTCCGTGGGCTGTCGCACCTCACCACCTTGCCCTGGCAGTGCCCTTCCTTTGCCAGGATGGCCCTCACTCTCTGTCCCTGCCCCTCCTCCAAGTGTCTGAGAGGCCGCCCTTCGCCTCCCTCCCCTGCCTCATTGGCTCGGTGCTGGTGGTGGGTGAGGCCCACCAGATTCCTGGGCACCAAGTTGAGTCCTGAGAGGGATCCCCCATCAGTCACGAGCTCCTTGAGGGTGAGAACTGTTCGCTCATCCACGATATGCCAGTGGCCGGCACAGAGCAGAGGGGAAGGATGAGAGAAAACAAAGAGGAAGAAGACACAAAAAACCATCCACTAAGTGAGAAAGGAGCATGATGAAGGACTCGAGGGTGGGGCTCACGTGCCACCAGGTAGAGAGCTGGGAGATCCGCTCCCTGCGCCTGCATTCCCGCAAAGCCCCATCAGCTGGACCCTGCCCCTTCACTCCTGTTTGTCCCACCTGGTCCAATTCTGTTATGTCGCCTGCCTGGCCCCTCTTGTGACCCCATGGCCAGAGGCACCACTGCCGGTTTCTGCACCCGAATTGGCTTGGACCAGCTAGTGAGAGCCAATGGTCAAAATCTCCCCACCCCTGCCTTGAGTGAGGTCAGGTTGGTAGCTGGAAATGGGCTATGGCGAGAGTGCACCACGGCTATCAGCAAACTAAATTGGAGCCTCCTCCTCCTCTCCTCCGGCTCCTGCCCTGCCCACCCCCGCCCTCCACCAGGACAGTCCCTCCACCACCGCAGCCCATTCCCACTCCTGCTCTGGATTCCAGCCACCCCTCCCTGCTCTAAGGAAGTCTCCACCTTCCATCACTACCACTGCCCCCCAATACTTTCTGCCTCCCTCCCAGTACGCAGACTCGAAGGTAAATGTCTTTCCCTTTGGCAAATTTGCTCAAGACTTGGCCGTCTTAAAAATCCTCTCATTCTCTTTCCTCTCCATTACAGCTAAATTTCTCAGGATTGTCGACCTTCCTGAACTGCTCGCACCCTCCTCCAGCCATTGTCATCTGGAATCTTCCCCTACACAACTCAGGTCTTGCTCAAGTCACCAGCGACCTCCTTGTGGCTAACACCAAGGGGCTGCCTCAGTCTCCCTCTCCCGTGTTTCCTGGGAAGCAGGGACCTGCTGGCTCTTCCCTCCCGGTCTGTCCCTCGGCCTCTGCGGATGGGACTCCTGCTTCCCCATCTGTACCATGCCTGGCCAGCCTTCTCTTCTTGACCTGTGAATGCTGAGCTCTCGCAGGCTTGGTCCTGGGCCCTCTTCTCTTCTGCATGTCCTCCCAAAGTGACGTTTTCCTTGCCACGGCTTCAGGGACAAGCCGCTCGCTGGTAACTCTCAAATTTCCCTCTCCAGCCTCTGGCTTCCAGTAACTTATTCAACTCCTCTCGGCGGTTTCAAGGCACACTTAAAACTCAACATGCCCTTAACAGAACTCACGTCTCCTCCTAAACACGACTCGCGTGGTTCCCTCACTCAGAGGGTGCCCTCCACCCCTGCCCTCCCACATCCATCCTGCTTGTCAGGAGTTGCTATGGCTCCATTCCCTCCTTCACCTTCACCCCGAATCCATTACCAAGTTCGGTCAGTTTCACCTCTTACATCCCTCTGGAGTCCGTCCACTCCCACCATCCTCTCCCACGTGGATGAGTCCTCTCTGTGCTCCCTCACACCTTCTCCACCAGTAACCAGGGTGGTCATTTCAAAAATACGTATCTGACACATCACCCTCCTGCTCAGAACCCGTCACCAGCTCCCCATGGCTCTCAGTTTGAAAAAAGCCAGTCCTTGCCACAGCCTCACCTCCCAGCCCATCTCACACCTCTCAGCCTCAGGCTCGCTGTACATCTTCACTGGCCTTCTCGGAGATGCTGGGACAAGTTGCCTTCCCTCCAGTCTCAGCATCTCTTTCTGGAATACAGCTACTGGCCCCCTCACCTCCCCATACTTCCCGTTCATCTTTCTGATCACAGCTTACATGCCGCCTCTCCCAAGAAGCCCTCCCTGATCTACAGACAAGATCCGATTCCCATGTTATACGTGTTTCTTTCATAGCACTCATCGGCTTGTAATTGTCTGATTGTCTTCCCAACTGTGAACTCCACAGGGTCTGTTTTGCTCACTGCTGAACCCCAGTCCTAGCACACAGCAGGTATTCGAATATTTGTTGTTGAATGAACGGTCTGGTTTTAGAAACATGAGTCTGGCAGTGAGCAGAGAGCACGGACTGGGGGAGGCGAGGAGGCTGCTGCTCTGGGCCAGGGGGAGACGACGGCTGGACCGCAGTGGGCTGAGGAGGAGCAGACACACGAGGCACACTGCGAAGTCAGAACTCCCCGGATTTCAGGTCCTGCTGCCTGGGACAGAAGGGTCAGAGCCCCAACGGAACAAGGGGTCCCCCAGCTGCCTGTCTCAGGGAATGAAGTGAGCCATGCCTGACCCTCAGAGGTTCTGCACAGACCACTGCTCCTGGGAACCTGGCTGAGGGGGTGAAAATGCCACGGCTGGTCCTCATTCTCCATCTGTGCCCCCCAAGGCGAGGCAGGGAAGGCCCTCACCTTTGCATCCTCAGGCACGGGGCTGGGCCCTTGGGGGTGGGGCCAGGGTAGCGCTGTTATACCACAGATGAACTGCGAAAACCACCAGCAGCTCAGAGTCTCCCCCACTCCCAGGGTCAGCATCTTCTCTAAGGCATGAGACATTTATCTTGCCTCCCACCAGAGGGACCCCACCCTGCCTGGTCAGGCCTCGCCTCCTCCCCCGTCCTTGGCTCCAGCCCTCCACGTGCTGATGGCTTGAACAACATGGCGGGAGAGGCAGCCAGGACCCCCAGACATTACCCTGTGGACAGGGTCCCCCAAGCCCGGACGGCCCAGGACCAAGCCTGGGCCGCAGCAGGACGGTGGGGGCGGGCGGGGGGCAGACACAGGACACTCGCTCGTGCAGCTGACACAAAGCGGCGGCTACATCTCCCGGCCGTGCTCCCCACCCCGCCCCCTCACAGGGCAAGCACAGCCCCACTCACAGAGACAGGGGGATGAACAAGATGGCACGGGGATGGGGGCCGGGTGGACAGGCAGGCTCGGCGGAGGAAGCGCCGAGGCTGGGCAGCGGTGTCCTCATGGAGTGGTTTATTACAATTCCATCTCACAAGGCGGGTGGGCGGGCGGCAGCGGCACATGAACTCCGAGCCCTGACAGGCGGCTGCCGCGGGCGCATGCAAACAGTGCAACACGGTCAAGCGCAGACACGGGGCGACCGAGGCGACACGGGACACGGAACACGGAATGGGGAACAGGGCTGGGGCGATGGGTCCCTAGAGAGGGGCCTGGTCTCCCCAACGCTTGCGGGCAGGACAGGAAAAATAAGATTCGTACTTCTTGTAAAATGCCCATTTGCTGGGTACTTTCTTTCTCCTTATCTTGAAAAATAATAAAAAATAAACACACGGAAAAAAATCTCAAAAAAGGAAAGGAATAAAACTCTAAGAAGGCGCGAGATGGGAGGCCAGGGAAGCCTGACCGTGGTAGGGGGCATGTGCCGCCCACTCCTCAGCATCCTCCCTTCTTGGCCTTTTGGTGGGGCTCCCGAAGCCCCACAGGTGGGTCCATGAGAGAAGGTGCCAGGCCTAGGCGGGGTCCCTGGGGGGCCAGAGGGGGCACAGGCTGGGACAGAGGAAAGAGGCCCACCAGCCCGCCGGGCTCAGTTCAGGTTTGGGCCCAGCGAGTGGGGGCTCCAGGTCCACAATCTATCCAGGTTCAGTCCCCACAGGCCCAAGACCTGGGCGGAGGCCGGCAGTCACAGGTGCAGCTCGTGGGTTTTGATGTGCTCGAGCTGCTCACGGAGCTGCAGGAAGGAGGGCCGCGCGGCGGCGTCCAGGTGCCAGCAGTTCTTCATGACTTCGTATACTGCAGGCGGGCAGCCGTCGGGGGCGTCCATCTTGTAGCCCTTCTCCACCCGAGGGACGACGTCCTTCAGGGGCTGCGGGCAGGTGGGTGGTATGAGTCGGTGCAGGCCCTAACCCTGGAGGGGACCCCTCCCTCAGCTTCAGGGATCCCCTTCAGCTCCGCCTCAGACCCAGGCCCAGGAAGTGGTCTGGAGCTCCGGGCAGGTCTGCAGCTGCCAGGCCTCAGACTGGGGAGGCAAGGCCAACGAGGCCCCTTCCCCTGCCACCTCCTCCCTTGCTGCAAGCCTCACTCTCAGCCCCAGGCGTGCCCCGGTCCCAGCGTCCACACTCACGATTCTTGGATAAGGCACTCGCCCGAAGGAGTAGATTTCCCAGAGAAGGATTCCGAAACTCCACACGTCAGACTTGGTGGAGAACTTCTGCCGTGTGGATGGGAGAAGCGGTGTCAGATCCCGGAATCTGGGGCTGGGGGTGACCCAGGACCCCCGTCCACCACCACTCAGGCCCTGGAACGAGGCCTGCCCACCTTCTCTCTCAGGGCCTCCGGGGCCGTCCACTTGACTGGCAGCTTGCCTGTGTCCTGGGTGCTTGAGGCCTCCTTGGTGAGGCCGAAGTCGCTGACCTTCGCCACGTTGTCCTCAGACACCAGCACGTTGCGGGCAGCCAGGTCCCGGTGCACGAAGTTGTTGCCCTCCAGGTACTCCATGGCCTCGCAGACGTCTCTGCGGGTGAGCCAGCCACGTGTCCCCTCAGATGGGGCTCCCATAGCCGGGCAGGGGCCCCACCCCCCAGGGGCTGCTTCACTCACAGTGAGAACTTGAGGAGACAGTCTCCGCTTAGCACCGACCGACCCCGCGACCGCAGATAGTCCACCAGGCTCCCCTGGGGCAGGACAGACAGACCCACCGGCCCCATAGGTCAGACTGCCCTCTAGCCCTCAGGAACAGTGGGCCTGGGGCTGGGTAAAGGGGGACACCCAAGGGAAGTGTGAGGAGAGGGAAGGAGCAGGGGAGGGCGCAGGACATCACTTCTGCATGAACATTAGCGTCTACATGCTGGACACTGTGCTCAGCAACTTTCATGCATTCTCTCTCTTAATTCTCATAAATCCCCGAGGTAAACTTTATCATTATCTCCATTTCACAGATAAGGAAACTGAGGCTTGGTGAGGTGACACAACTTGTCTGAGGTCATAGTGAATAAATGACAAGCCAGGACAAAATCTAAGCCTGGTGACTTTGAAGCTCAGCTGGAGGGAGGGGACTGAGGGAGCAGGGGCCCAAGGGTGCGGTAGGTAGCCTGGGGCAGTGGGAAGCCCGAGCCCCAGGGTTCAGCTCTAGGATGGGGGCTGGATCGGGGGCAGGCGCACACCTTGGCCATGTACTCAGTGACGATGTAGAGCCCGCCTTTCTCCTCCACGATCACACCCAGAAGCTGTACCAGGTTGCTATGCCGAAGTTGCCTGGGGCAGGACGGGGGTGGTCAGGGCCTGCTAAGCCTCCCCATCACCTCCCGGCCTGGGGCGACCTCCCTACCCACCCCCTGCCCCTACTCACGTCATAACCGAGGCTTCAGCCAGGAAGGCCTGGGCAGTGGCGTCATTCTTAATGCACTTGACAGCGACTTTGTTCCCTCGGTAATCACCCAGCATCACATCTGGGGGAAGAGTTGGGGGTTGTTCCCTGGACTCCCCACAGCCCCTTGGCCCCTCCCAGGGCTTGCTGCCCCTCCCGCTCACCTCCAAACTCCCCCTTCCCAATGGTCTGCAGCAGCTTCAGGTCCTTCATGTTCAGTGCCCAGCCGCCTGGTGGGGGGGGGGGGGCGTCGCGTGAGGGGTGTTGAGACCAGAGCAGGGTTCACAGCAGGGGTGACAGAGGCAGACTGGACTATAACATGTCCCTGGAGGCCTCCAGAGCCTCCGGGGTAGGGGGAGTGCCAGGAAGCCTGGGAGGGAGGAGGCGGGGAAGCAAGTGAGGACTCGGGATGGGGGTGGCACTCACTGCGGAAGAACTCATCCTGGGCCGCCACTGTGCCCTCCATGACCTTTGGCTTGATGAGGCGAGTACAGAGTCCATCTGCATCTGAGGTGTAGTGCTGCAAAGGGCAGGGCAGGCACTCAGAGCCAGCCCCCAGGGCCCACCGGCTGGAACGCACATGCACTGCCCAAGTCTGACCACTAGAGGGCGGCAGAGGCTGGTCCCACCCAGCCTGGACTTGCTTTGGGTGGGGAGGGCTCCCTACTTCTGGCAGGGCAGGGGTTAGGGAGGCCCCAGACAAGCGGCCCATTTCCCATCCCACCGCACACCTAAGTACTGGACAGACACCCTGTTGTTGCTACCCGTCTGGGCCTCACAAGCATCCCGAGGCAAAGGGCAAATCTGGCTCAGTCCAGACACCAGCCTCTAGACAAATGTGCCCAAGACCCTCCCCTGCCACAGGCCAAGCCAGGCCAGCAGGGGGAAGGAGCTGAGAGTGAGTGCAGGTGGCATCTGGGCGGCTGCCTGGGGCTACTGGATACCAGGTGTGGCCTGGCCAGGGCTGGCCTCGGGAGCTGCAGGGACGTGTGGGCATCTATGCAGGTACAGGAGCCCGGGAACCTGGCCATCAAGGTATAGCTCATGAGGACATGCTTATATACACACACTTGGGCATGTAGTTCTGTAAGTGGCTGGAAGGAAGCTAGTTCTGGGGTCAGACAGACTGAGATTCAAGTCCTGGCACCACCAATTTATAGCTGTGTGACCTGAGGCAGGTCCCTTAACTGTTCTGAACCTTCATTTCCTGAAAATGAGGATAGTGCCACACTCCATGTTGTGGCACCGTGGGGTCAGAGATCAACCCCGCAGGTGCTCCACCGAGGGTGAGAAAGTGCGGGCTCACAGAGGCTGCATAACACGCCTGAGGTCACCAGCCGGAGGTGCTGGGACTGGAGACTGGAGCCGAATGCAGGCCGGCGTGGGTGCTCACCTCCACCAGCTGCATGAGGTTCTCGAAGTACACCTCCTCGTCGATGCTGAGCTTGCTGGCGTGGTACATGATGCGGTAGTGCTCCACCTTGCCGTCGCAGCTCACACACAGCGTGTAGTCCCCAGGGTAGTTGGTGCTCTCCCGCACCAGGAACAGGCCTGTCTCCGGAGGGCACAGGAGCCGCTCTGCCTGCTCCCGTGTGATCTTGCCGTGGAACCAGCTGTGGGGCGGCCAGGCCAGGGGTCATGGAGGCCCGAGGGTACCAACCCTGGGGCGCCTGCCAGCCTCCTGATGCATCTGCCAGGCTCCACTTTCTTTCTTTCTTTTTTTTTTTTGTGAGGAAGATCAGCCCTGAGCTAACATCCATGCCAATCCTCCTCTTTTTGCTGAGGAAGACTGGTTCTGAGCTAACATCTGTGCCCATCTTCCTCCACTTTATATGGGACGCCACCACAGCATGGCCTGACGAGTGATCTATCAGTGCGCGCCCAGGATCTGAACCTGGGCCGCCAGCAGCGGAGCGCACGCACTTAACCGCTACGCCACGGGGCCGGCCCCCAGGCTCCACTTTCTGAAGGTTCTCCTTGGTTCGGCACCTTCCCACTGGCTCACTCAGGCACTGGGGGCCCTCATCTTCTGCTTCTGTCCCTTCTTTCTTCAGTCCTCCCGGCCCCGTCCTCCCCTTTGAGGTCCAGCACCCACACCCTTCCTCTCATCTCCAGAAGCCCTCACGGTCATTCCTGCCCCTTACTCTCCCCCCGTGTCTTCCTCTGACTCTCTTCTGGAGGAACCAGGGCTCCTCGACCTCCTTCCTTCCCAGACTGGGAGATCCCACCCCGCCCCGCCCCAGCGGTACTCACGGCATGAGGCTGAGTTTGGTGCCCGCCTTCACGCCCTCCCGCTTCTGGACGTAGTTGGCCGGGATGATGCCCTCACGGCCCACCTTGTTCTTGGCTTTGTACCAGTTGGGGTCCTGGGGAGAGGGCAGCCCAGACACGCTCTCAGGCCCACCCTCCCCTACAAGGGAGCCAGGACCCAGAGGGAACACCCAGAGGTGGGAGAGGGTGGTGGTGGGCGGGTGAGGTCCCTGATTACCTTGGTGACAGCCACAATGGTGAGCACGTCTCCTTTGCAGAAGGGAAGGTCTTGCTCTGCAGTGCCGTGGAAGTTGTACTTGGCAATACATTCTGTACCGGATGGCCAGGCGGCCTGCAGAGCAGGCGACAGGTGGGCGGGTGCAGCCCAGGCCCCCTCCCCACCCACCTGCCTGCACACCCTCGCGGCCACAGCCTCTTGGCTGCCCTCCATGAGCTTGGGTGAGGTGCCCCTCCCCCTGAGAACCCTGGGTCCCTTTCAGCTGGGGTTCCCCCACTGCCCCCAGACCTGTGCTCCCATCTTGAGGGCCTTGCATCTGACAGCACACCCTGGAATTCTACTTTGTTGAAAGCCAGGGCTGGGAAAAGGGGAGCAAATCGATCTACGCCTTCCTTTCCTCTCCCGCTCAACACTCCCCTGGGGGTATGGGGACACTCAACTGCCCGAGGCCCCTGCCCCTGCGGTACCTGTATTGCCGACATCTTCTCAGAAGATCTGGCGTCCCCGTGTCACAGGAAGGCCGCCGTGTCACTTGGTACCATGAGAGCTGCAGAGATAAGGGGAAGATTGAGGAGTGGTGTGAGGAGATCCCCCTCAAGCCACTGAGATCCCACTCCTTCCCCAGAGCCACGTGAACAGGTGCCAAAGGCTTCCAGAGCTGACACTTGGGGCAAGGACCATCCTCTCCAGTCTCGGCAGGCTGAGGGCACTGGATAGGGGAGCAGGCAGGAGCATGAGGGCCGAGGACCCCCAGGGACAGAGGGGCCACCAACCCTAAGGCCACAGGGGGACTTACGGCCCGACAGAATGGCCAACAGAGGCAAAGGAGGCTCAGGGTAGTGAGCAGCCCCAAACCTGGACGCTAACTAGTCTGTAGAGGGGGAGCCAGGGCAGCTCTGTGAACCTAGGGCTGGTGCTCTGTGACTCGGGCAAGCACTCGTCCTCTGTGGGCCTTTTAGTTACCTTGCCTATAAAAACTTGTCCAGGCAGCATCTCTGTAAATGCTGCCCCACAGCCCAGTCATCCCACTTCTAGGCATACACCGAGAGAAAAGAGGACAGGGGTCCTCTGAGACAGGCACGGGTACTCATAGCAGCACAATCTGTAATAAACCTCAAACTGGGAACTGCCCAGAAGCCAGCCAAGAGTAAGATGGGTCCACTGTGGTTTATTCACAGAACGGAATACTGTACAGCAGCAAACACAAATGAACTACAGCTATGGAACAACACTCATGAATTTTTTTTTTTTTAATTTTTTAAAATTTTTTTTGTGAGGAAGATCAGCCCTGAGCTAACATCTGCCAATCCTCCTCTTTTTGCTGAGGAAGACTGGCCCTGGGCTAACATCTGTGCCCATTTTCCTCCACTTTATATGGGACGCTGCCACAACATGGCCTGACAAGCGGTGTGTCGGTGCGCGCCCGGGATCCGAACCTGGGCCGCCAGCAGCGGGGCGCGCGCACTTAACCGCTACACCATGGGGCCAGACCCACTGATGAATTTCTAAACCTAACGTTCACCAAGAAGCCAGACACAGAAGAGCACATGCCCTGTGATTCCATTTGTAAAAAGTTTAAAATCTGGTCAAACCCCCGGTGCAGGATGGCGACTGCCTTGGGGGGCGACAGTGACCAGAGGGGTGAGGGGGCCTCTGGGTGCTAGTTACACGGATCCTCTGGGCCCAGTGAGGGGGTGGGTCCACTCTGTGGCCATTCACTGAGCTATACTTGTGATTGGAGCACTTTTCGGTGTACATGTTGACTTCAATAAACTTGACTCCTCAAAAAAGCTACCCCGGCCAACCCAGGCCCCAAGAGCAGCAAGCCAACCCGTGCTGCACACACATACCAGCCCAGAGCTCCCTCCACCACCATCATCTTCCCAAACACAGCCCCGAGCCCCTTATCCCTGTCTCAGGAAGCAGAGGGGCTGGGGCTACTTTCCCTTTTTACAGATGAGGAAACTGAAGCTTAGACAGGGCCGGTGACTTCTCTATGGTCACAGTGTGTTAGAGAAACGCCTCCATGCGCCTCCCAGGTTCCCAGGCTCATGTGACAGGATGGATGAGGTCTGGGGGCCGGGCTGATGGCCACAAACATTACCACTGCCCCAGGCCAGGCAGAGGGAGGAGCCATCTGAGTGCAAGTGCCCAGAGGTGCGAGGGGAGCAAGGACTGCAGAGCTTAGGCGGGCTTCCTGGAGGAGGGAGCGCTGGAGGGGAGCCCTGAGGACTGAGAGCTTAGACACGCAGAGGGCAGGCTGGAGAAGGCACCCCAGGTTGGTGTGATTGCCTGAGCAAAGGTATCGGGGTAGAGACGGGCACAGCTGTGAGAAACTGGCCTGGCTGGAAGCCCATGCTGAGGGAGGCTGGAAGACAGACCCTGCCCGTCTGAGGCTCTCAGACCCTGAGCTTCCAGAGTCCACTCCGGAGCACCCTGCCAGCCCACCATGGGGGACAGTTTCGAGTGGGCCTGGTATAAACATAGCAGGGCGGCAGGAATCAAATGCCAAAGTGAGGAAGCAGGGCTTGCTTCTGAGGGCCATGCGGCTCGGGGGGCCTCAGTGGGAGAGCGTGTGGTCTTGGAGACAGACAGCTGGGGAGAATAGAGCCGGGGAGAACCACCAGGCTCTCCCTGATGCTCGAGTTGGGCAGACTTAATTCTGTCGAGTGTGCCACTGTGGAGAATGACTCGACTCTTGTGAGCCTCACATCCCTCACCCTGAAAGGGGGTCCCTGCAAGCAGGCTGTGGAAGGAGAGGGACGAGACCCAGACTTAGAAGTCTCTGGCGCAGGGCCTGGCAGGCACCTCCCCCCCCGCCCCCAGAAAAAAGGGCTTCCCTTTCTCTCAGAACACACAGTGCTTCCCGTGCCCAGAGGCTGGCCTGTCAACCTCTGCTGTCTAGAGAGGGAAACTGGGGTCCAAGGAGGGTGAGCCTGGACCGCCCCCCAGACACACACAATCACACGACTGAGCCACCATGGATACAGAAAGCACCCCCTGGGCTTCTGAGGACCACAGGCTGTGCGGAGTTGTGCTCTTGTTATCCCCATTTTATAGAAGCAGAAACTGAGGCTCACGAGATTGAACGACTTTCTCGAAGTCACACAGCTAGTGAGGGGTGACCGCCTAGAACTTGAATTGGAGTCCCACTGGACTTGGCTGGGCCCCCAACCTTCCAGAATAGGGGCTCTGCTAGCTCTCCACATCCCCACTCCCACCCCCCCTCCCAAAACTTGCCAGCAGCAGGAGGGCGCGGAGGCTGTGGTACCGTTAGTCACCCTCCCAGCTGTCAGTTTGCAAACACTCCCTTCCAGGCCTGCAGCTGCTGCTGCCGCCTCCCCACTGACTAGATGATAATAATAAAAATAATAACAGGCCCTGTTTTCTGAGCACTTATTCTGTGCCAGACCCTGTCCTTGGCATGGTATGACTCATCAAATTCTAACAACTCTGAGAGGGAGAGAGAGGCTATTATTATCCCCATTTTACAGATGAGAACCGCAGGCGAGGCCAAGAGGCAAGGTGGCCTTGCCTGAGGTTACACCTTGAGTGAGCACCCTGGCCCGCATCCTGCCCCAAGCATCCTGCCCCGCTGAGCCGTTAGCAACCCCCCCCAACCCGTGCCTGTGGGCCCTCAGTGCCTGCACTATACCTCCTACCGCTCCCCCCCCCCGCCCCCGCCCTGCCCCCGGGAGCTGCAGGCATGCTGGGACCTCACTGGCCTAGAAGAGAGAGAGTGCAAGGGAGAAGAGAGAAGCAAGTGGTGCTCAGCGGAAGGGGCAAGCTCAGGCTGGAGTGGTCAGGGTGGGCTTCCTCGAGGGGCTGGGCTTTGACAACCATGGAAGATCTGGAAAGGAGAAGGAGGAGCTAACTTCTCCCTTTGTTCTACCGGCTGTGACTTTGGGACCCGGTTTCCCCATCTGTACAATGGGTTGGTGATAACCCTGCAGCTCCCAGGGCTACTCTGAGGACTGGAGTTGCCGCCTCTCAGCACCAGAAACAAAGCCTGCCTTGATGCAGAAACCCTGCCTGCCGGAGCTGCGGACCCCCCCAGGATGGCTCAGCAGCCTCCCAGCCAGCGCCTAGGCTGGGGTCCCCTCCTTAAGGCTCTGAGGGTCCAGCCAGGCCATCCCCCTCCAGGTCAGAGCTAAGAGCCCGAGTGGCTGTGCTCCAGTCCGGCCCGGGTCAGGCACAGAGGGGCCCTTCCTAGGTCATGTGAGCCTGGTTTCAGGGCACTTGGCGGAGGCAGTGCACGAACACTGTCCTGGGAGTCAGGGGCTCTGAGTCCTGCTCCTCTGAGCACTGCCACCACCGTGCTATGTGACCTTGGGAGAGTTACTTGAACTTTCTGGGACTTGCTGGCTCTCCAGCACCTCAGCCAGGCCTGTCTCCCATCTGCTGTTCCCAGGACACCCTTGGCCGCCCACCTCCCTGCCTTGACATTCCCTCTCCATTCCCTCCCCCTTCTCTGCCCAAGGAACTGCTGCTCAGCCTTCGGGGTGCAGCTGAGGAACCACTTCTGCTGCACACACGCCTAACAAAATGCATTAGGAGTCCTGCTGTGCTGTTTGTGGTAGCAGGAGACTGGGAGACAACCTTCACGTCCATTAACAAGGGACCAAGTGAATAAACGACCAGACGTCCCTAAAGAGAACAACGCAGCCCCTGTGACGGGGCCAGAACACTGCCCACGAGAGGGTAAGCAGAAACGGCGAAAGGCCAGCTCAAGTCACGGCAGGAAAAGTTGCTGGGGGATAGGAGAGTGACACGGCTTCCACGTACCACCCCACAGACTAATCAGAAAGAGGACAAAGCACCTTCACAACAGGGAGGTCTGGCGGACTCCTTGTTACCCAAACGAGGGAAATGACGCCGGGTGCCTCCCGCTCCCACACACCAAGGAGGGCACGGCATCTCTGTGGTACTCCCGAGAGCTGCCAAACCCAACTCCATCAGGAGGACGCAATCACACAGAGCCCAGCAACCGGCCTGGACTCTTAAAGTCAGTGTCATAAAAGACAAAACAAAGGCTAGGGAATGTTCTAGATTAAATAAGACACTAAAGAAACATAACACAACAACAAAATGATAATGATGTGAGGTGAAGGAGGTGTTAACTAACCTGATTGTGGTAACTGTTCTGCAATATACACGTGTATCAAATCATCACATTGTACACCTTAAACTTAATGTTACACGTCAATTATATCTCAATAAAGCTGGAGAAAAAAGAAAAAGAAAGCAACATCACAACAAGATTCAATGAGTGATTCTGAATCAGATTCTGGATCAGAGGGAAAAAATAGCTATAAACACCATTTGGGAACAATTGGGAAAATAGAAATGTTAGATAATACTATGGAATTAATGTTACTTTTCTTAAGTGTGATCATGGTACTATTATGTAACCGATCCATGCTCAAGTATTTAGGAGTACTTTAGGAGTACTTAGGTGTGATGCCCGCAACTAACACTCAGATAAACCAGCAAAAGATACACACATACATGTCTATGTATACAAAGGAAGAGATAAAGCAAATGTGACAAAATGTTAAGAAATGGTGATTCTGGGTAAAGGATATGTGGGTATTCATTATACCATTATTTCAGCTTTTTGGTAGGTTTGAAATACTCAAAATAAAAGGCCGTGAAAATGACTGAGGTGCAGGCCTCCATCTGTGGTATATCACAAACTGTGTTTTTCAAGAGGACATACAATTCATCCCTAAACTCACAGATTATCTTTGGAAGATGGAGGAAACTGATGACAGAGGTTGCCTCTGGGATGGAAGGGGAAGTGAGTATCAAGTTCAAGGGAAACTTTTCACTGTATATTTGCTATTTTGTCCTTTTTGATTTTTTTTTTTAACCACAAACATCTATTAGATTCCCCCTAAAAATATGATTGAAAACAAATAACTTTTTGAAAGCTACCTCTGCCAGGAGCCTTCTGTGGTCCCCCAGCTGTGGAGGCTGCTCTGGGCCTCCACAGCCTCTCACACAGCCCCGTGCTCTAGAGAACCCCACTGATCCTGGCCTGGGGCTCTGCAGGGGGAAAGCTGGGGGCTGACGCAGGTCCCCAGCACGGGCCGGCCCAGAGTGGCTGCTCAGTGAGTGAATGCTGAATGAATGAATGAACCAATGAAAGAAAGGGGGAAGCAGGCTGACTGCACCACACCGAGGTCCCATAACCGGAGGGACAGCAGCTGTCACCCCACCCCCACAGGGCTAGGGGACAGGGGGTTTTGGAACTTTGTGAGGTCAACACTTCGTTCTGACTTCCTGCCCCAAACCCTGCTCCCAGCAGCCCTTGTGCTGGGGTCCCGGGGAACAGGCTGGGCATTGTGCCCGAGCACTGAGGTCAGTGGCCACAGCCTCAGGCAGGCCTTTCTTGGGAGCCCAGGCTGGCAGGGAGAGGGGAGCCCAGAAACTCCCAGGCTGCCCCCGCCCTGCCCTGGGGCAGCTGTAGACCCCCCGGAGCCAAGCACGTGCTGAGGACCACGGCAGGTCAGGGGGCTCCTGCCCTGCCCCCTCACCAAAACTCCACTGCCTAGTGGGGCGTGGGAGCCTTCAGTAACTGTTTACACCCAGCTAAAAATACCCACTGAAAAGGGAAGTGCACATGAGACCTGGGGGAACTTGGGGCCGTGGCCCCCAGAGACGGTCCTGCCACAGGACCCAGCTGGAGCGTCTGGGGGGCAGCGGCAGCCAGCGGAGGCACTAGGCAGGTCCACCTTCCCTTCTCATTCTTGGAGCCAGCGTTTCAGGAGCCTCCCTGTGTGCCCAGCCCCATGCTTGGTGGGCCAGGATGGGCAGGAGGAGGAAAAGGCCCAGGAGTCCTGCCCTTGGGGCCCCAAGAACTCTACTCATCCGTCTCTGTCACTAGCCCGGGGACCCCAACAAAATGCAGCCCTGCTCCTGTTCTCCTGGCTAGCAGATGGTCAATCACGACCAGCTGGGCTCAGTGCCTCCACAGACAGGAGAGACAGGGGCAACCCAGGAAGGCGTCCAGGAAGAAGGGGAGGGGAGCTGGAAGTGGGAGGATTTTAGGTGGAAGTGACTGGGAGAGGGGTGTGCTAGATCAGGCCAGGATTAAGATTCCAAACTGTGGCAAGGAGGGAGTTAATTAAGGCTGAAGAAGGCTCAGGGTGGGAGTCCACGGAAGCTCTGAACTCGCCCGGAAGTTTCTGATAGGTCACAGGACAGACAGAAGCAGAATGAGTTTCCGCCCCTCCAAAAGGGCAGTGCACCTGAGGAGGGCGGGGCGCTGCCAGCAGTTGGCCTGGTTTGGCAGCAGTGAAATCAGCCCCACCTCTGGGTCCACCAAAGGCACAGAGGCTGCCCGCGCTGTGATGTCCCTGGCCACATCCCAGGCCGTGGGGCTGGAGGGCACCCACTGACCCAGGAGGTGGTCCAGAGCCCTCAGCACCTCCACTGCACAGATGTCTCAGGGTCGGCAGCAGAATTGGGCACAAGACCCTTGGAGACGCCTACGCCTCCCTGGGGGTGGGGGAAGGATGGCTCCACTTTGGCTCCAGTGTGTGCTGCCACCCCCCAGCCCCAGGGCTCCCTCAGCCTTCAGCATCTTTGCTCTAAGGAGAGGGATGAGTTTAATGGCTGAAAAACGTTAAAAACCAAATGACAGCAACTCACTGGCTTTTTTCCTGCCCCCAACGGCTCGATGGGACCGGAAATCCCATCTAGCGGTTTGGGGGAGGCGGGGGCTGGAGTCAGAGGCAGCCAGTGGGGAGCCTCCTCCCCCAGGCACTGCTGCCACCACTTGAGGCCCACACTCCTGGCCCAGAAAGGTTTCTAATTACCGCTAAGGAGCCTAATTACCTACATGTACTGGGCAGCAGGGACTCCGGGCCTCCCCAGGGCCCTAACCCAGGCCTCTGTTCCCCCACCCGGATCAGCATAAGCTGTGGTTTTGCATCCTTATTTGCCTATATTTACATATGGCCTCTCAGACTGACCTCCAACATACCCTTAGAAATCATGGAGTGGCCTTGTCCCTCAGCCCTAGCCACGTCATAGGTGGGGAGACAGGCCCAGAGGCCCATGAGGTGTTTAGAACTTTGGCCCCCAGATTCCTTGTCTCCCCATCTCAGAACTGGGACCCACAGAACGCAAGCTGAGAAGGCAAAGCTATGGGGGCCCAACACAAAGGACATACAGCCCTGCTACCCACCGAGGGGGTGGTATCCATACCCTACTCCAGCAGGACGGACTGGAAAAATGAAAGCATGGGAGTGAGAGCCTCCCACCCAACCCTGCATTAGTTACCTAATCCTCAAAAACCCCATGAGGTTTTACTGTTGACCTCTGCTTGACAGAGGAGGAACCGGCTGGCAGAGGGTCACCCAGCTTGCAAGAGGTACAGCAGGGATTTGGACTCTGATTTGTCTGAACTTGGTCTGCAGAAACATCTCCTACCTTTCCTTAGGCAGGACAGATGACATCCTGAAAACGGACAGATAGTGAGGCAGGGCAGCTGAGGAGAGGGCTGCCCAGAGCTTGGCCTGCCTGCTCTGGGGAGCATAGGTTACATGTGTGCCTACTCCTTGCTCATCTGCCATACCCTGCCTCACACAGAAAGGCCAAGAGTCTGTCCAGGGCCACATAGCAACTAGAGAAGCCAGCAGCCCTAGAGAGGGTAGAAGTTCCAAGCAAGGACCTCTGCACCCACCCTGCCTCTTCCTCAAATGCTTCTTGGTTTTTTCTTGGCCCATCCCCTCCAGGAAGCCTTCCTGGCTGCTGCAGCCTACGCAGATCCCCCGCTTCTGAGCTCCCACCAGCCCCGCCAGGAAGTCGGAGCCACAGCCCCCCCCCCCCCCCCCCCCCCCGAGAGGAGTTGAGTCCTCTCTGAATCTGGTCTCCTCTACCGGCCAGCAGGGGAGCTCTCAGGGTTCCCCCTTCATTCTTCCCTCCAGTCCCCCTGCAGCATGGACAACTCAGGCCGCAGATGCCCGGGCCTGGGTGAGAACCAGGTGCTGGGCTGCGCAGGGCTGAGAAGCAGCAGCCAGGGTGGGCAGGCGTCAGATGACACCCAGGTTTTCACCCACCCACAAGGCTTCCAACTGTGCGCAGAGCAGGACAGGCAGGGGGGCGCCAGGCAGCCTCTGTTGCTTGTTCTAAGCCTCTGGGCCCCGACCACAGAAGGGGCGGGCAGGAGGGTGGGGGTGGGGGGAGGCCGAGGGAAGCTGCGGTTGGAGGCCCAGCCCCACCGAGGCGTACAGAGCTAGTGTGTGATGCGAGCTACTCTCATCACAGTACCTCAGAACCAGGAAGAGAAACTGAGCAGGCAGAAAGGGCGAGCTGGGCTGCATGGGGCCCTCAGGTCCCTGGGGGCCCGCCAAGCGGAGCTCCTGGACAGTCGCTGGACAAACACTCCTCCCTTCTGGGCCTCAGTTTCCCCCTGGGAAAAAGGAGATTCTCTCCCTGGTCCTGCCAGACTGTTCCTGATTGGTGCAGGCTGCATCCTGCCCAATAGAAGAGACCGCCCCCCCCAATTGCTGGAGCATCCCTGATCCCCCAGTGGGCTTTGGCCTCTCCAGGGGTGCAGGGGCTCGGCCCCCCAAAGTTAGCTTCACCCTGCTCACTTCTCCCCTCAGCCACGCAGGGAGCACACTAGCTCTTCCCTCACCAGCTCTTTATTTTTAGGTCTGAATTTGACTTTAATCATTACTTAGCGGATTCTATTTCCAGCCCTCGGTTGAAGGGACCCAGAGGAGAGGAGGAAGGGAGGCAGTGCTCCCTGCCTGCTCCTCCACCCATCCTGTCCCCAGCCAAGGAGGGGGCACTGAGAAACACCCAAAGGGCTTGCCCCAGCCAGGCCAGCATCTTGGAGAGGACCCCACCCTGTGACCTCATCCCAGCCGAAGCTGTAGGACAGAAGCGCAGTTGTAATGCCCACTTCCCCTGCACCAAGCCCAAGGAGGGAAGCACCCCACAGGCAAAAGTCTGGCAGCCAGAGTCTGAGGTCACGTGTCTGGGGGAACTCTGCATTGAATGGGCCACCTGGGGGAGGACTCCCTGCCTAGGAGAGTCCTGGACTGTCCTAGGGTTACCTAGGGCTATGGTCTCTTAGGCCCTGGGAGTGCCAAGCTGAGACTGGTTTCCTCCTACTGTCCATGGGGTGGCCCCAAGAGGGCATTCCCAGTTCTCTGGTCTCCAAAGAAGGAGAACTAGAGGAAGCAAGTGATGTCACAGCAGTACACACTCAGGTTAGACATGGGGAGCACCTGCTGAAGAGGAGGACACTAACACACAATACTTCCCCCGTGATCTGTGGACATCCACGTTCCCTTCCAACTCCCACCTGGGAGGCTCGAGAATCCCTGCCCCCCCAGCTTTCTGCCCTCCCTCGGCCACTGGGAAAGGGTGGGAAGATGAGGCTGGCATGGCTTTCCTGGGCTGGGGCTCAGGATGCCTGGGTTCCCTGCCCAAGCCTCAGTTTTTTCCGGAAAAGTAGGCCTCTTATCTTCACTGGGGAAGTTTGGGGCTGGCCTAGGACACAGCCAAAGCTGGGGGACAGGAGGCAGCTGGGCTCTCAGAGAAGAAGCCTTGTCCACTCAGCTCTGATGCTGGCAGAACAAGAAGAGGATGGGTAGTGTCAGGCCCCAGAAACCAACCAGTAGCTCCTCTTCCCTTGGCAGCCAATCACGTGGTGACGGGCAGCGGGGAGGGCAGGGAGGTAGGACAGGCACTGGCTAGAGCAGTCCAGAGCCGCAGGGGCAGAGGGCTTCAGAAGAGCTCCTCGAGCAGAGACCAGCCCTCAGCCTGGTCAGCGGTCAGCCCACCTTGGCCCAGGTGTCTTCCCCACATGTTGAGGTAGCCTTCGGTGGGCACTCCGTCACCAACACCAGCCCCTCCTCACATAGTGCCTACTGGAGGCCAGAGGCTGTGCTCGGCACATTCTAGGACCTCGGTTGGTTAGTTCACACTGTGCGCACACTCCCCTCTGAAGCAGGATCACCGTCCCCGCTGTGTACACAAAGGAACTCGGGCTCAGAGACTGACTTGTCCAAGGTCCCTCCACTCTGGCCTCAATGGCACAGCTGGGCCTGGAACCCACGTCGGCTGGGTGCCAAGTTGCCCACTCTCCCCGGCACCCCTGGCTGCTTTGGGGCCTGTAGTAACAACCACCACAACAGCACGACAGATGGGAAGCAACAGTGCACACGCTTAGTAAGAGGGTTGGGGTGAGGCTGCTGTGGCAGAGCTATTTGGAATATTCTGTAGCTTTTTAGAGGCAAAGTGACACAGACCGTGTAGCAACATGAGAAAATGCCCAGAGACACAGTATTAGATGAAAAAAGGTGTCATGGCATGCACATTCAAATGACAACAGCGACGAGGGAAAAAAAAATTAGGAGAGGCTGGCAGGGAACTCCGAGATGCTAACAGTCACGGCGCCGGTGGGGAAATAGCAGTTTTTTGTGTTGTTTTCTAAATTTCCTGTAGTGCTGTTTTGTTACTTTCTAAATTAAGAAAACTAATACATACGTAGTGTTCTCATAAGGAGCTCAGATTCGCTTCCCTGGGACCTGCCTGACCCCCAGCTCTGGCCCTGGTGTCTGGCATGTCTTCTAGTCTTCTACCACGGGACGGCCTTTCCAAGACGAGACAGGACATCCTCTCAGACACGTGAGAGTCTCTCCCTACCTTCTCTTTACAAGACCAAACATCTCTGTTCTTTGGAGACTGTGTCAAGGCTTCAAAACTCCTCAAAAGATGGAGCCCAGAACTGGACCCGGGCCATCCTGTCCAATCAGACCACCTGGCGGCTTGCTGGGGCAGCCACGTCACACTGGATCCTGGGCCTCAGCCCCCGCCTCTACTCTGGGCTGCTCCGCGGTGGCTCAACCTCTTGGGGACCAGTGCCCCCTGCAGTGGTGCTGGAGACTGTCTCCTGGTCTTTTCTTGCCCCCGACCCAACACGGAGAGAAGACGAGCCACTTCTGGGAGGGAGGCAGGCACCAAGCTCACCAAATAAAAAACACATCCCGGCATAAGTGCTAGCCTGAAGCCAGACCCCTTTCTACAAAGGACCGGAGACACTGGCTGCACCGTACAGCTCACAGTTGGTATAAAAGCGCCCAACCATGGCAGGCCTCAGCCCCAGCCCCTTAGGCTGGAAAGGAAGTTAGGGCTGGGTGTGGAGCTGGGTGAGGGGAACCTCACAGGCCCACATCTGGGTCCCGTCCACTGTGCATGTCAGGGCAACCAGAAAAAACTCTAAATCAAGGGCAGAGGCCTAAGCAGGACAAAACTGCCAGGGGCCCCAAGGGGCCCCAGACACGGTTCAGCATCCTCCAGGGAACCCTCATCCTTCCAAAAGCAAGAGGATCCTGCCACACTCCCAATCGCCCTTCTGGTGCGTTCCCTCTGTTCCTGCTGCGGCCCCACCAACAAAGACATTGGGACCCCCCAGGGCGTTGAGAACTTGGAACAGGCGCCGTGGGTGTCCCCACTCTGACAATGCTCCTATGCCAAGGCTGTAGGGTGCTCCCTGTGGAAACAGGGCTCTCACCTTCCCCCTCCAGATCCCATTCACGTTCTGACCTTGGCTGCTCCTATACCAGCTGAGCCAAAAGTGTGGGAAGGCTGGGTCGGGACTGACCACCAGGCTGTTTCAGCTCAGCACCAGGGCTACACCACACGAGTGCCCCCATATCCCCTGCCAGTGGGACCCAGCCTCAGGCACCAGGGGAAATCCCACAAGCAGTGCCGATGTTGCCTGAGCCCAGACCCAGGCAGAGCTGGGGCCGGAAGCCCTTTCCCTCCTCTCCAGCCCTCTGCAGGGGAGCACGTGCTCACCCCACAAGGTCCCTTGGGCCAGGCTGGGGCCCTGTGTCCCCGGTGGGTGAGGGTGCCTCCCTAGTTTCCCTCCACCCACAGCAGTCCAACTCTGCAGAGAAGGGGATGAAAGGAGGGACGGCCTAACTCTGCCAGAGGCCTGGGGTAGCAACTTCCCCCTTTGAGTGTCAGTTCCCTGATCTACAAAATGAGAGGAGGTGAACGCTTAGTTAAGCTCCAAGGATCTGGTGGCTGGGCACGCCCCTTCCTGACACCTGGCCTGGGCCCTGAGGAGGCTGGGAGAATGGGCTGACCAGGCTGCCAGGAGTTGGGGGCATGGTCCTAATGCCCAGTGTCACCTCCACCCAGGACAGAGGCCTTGCCCAGTTTCCCCACCCAAGGGTCAGAGGTCCCTTGGCTTAGGCCTGGTCTTCAGGGAGGCCCAGAGTGAGAGGCTCACCCTCTGGCAGGTTCAAGGGAGGTGGCTGGGCCCTGGGCTTTCTGAAGCCGGCAGGGCCTCGGTGGAGGAATGAAGGAGGGGTCAGAACCAGGCAGGCCGAAGAACCTGTGGGGGGCCCTGGACAGCGAATGGCAAACTGTCCGTTTTCCAGGGCCCTGGCCCATGCTGACCCCCTCCCTCCAAGCTCCAGCCAGGCCCCACACGGGGGTAAGGTGAAGACAGTCAAGTGGTGGCCTGAGACAAGTCCGTGGGGCTCGCAGGGCAGTACCTCCCTCGTGCGCTCCCCTCCCAGTCGGGCTGACAGTGACTCCCGGGAGAATTCGAACGCGGGAAGGAGGGGGGCAAGGGAGTGGGGGATGGGAGTGGAAGCGACGGCAGCTGCAACAGCGGCAACAGAAGCGGGACGTGCGACCTCCACCCTCCTTGCCCCGGGAAGCACTCACCTCTCTCGGGGCACTGCGGTCCGGGCCACCTCGCTGCGGGCAGCATCAGCGGCCTGCGGGACAGTCCATGCAGCCAGGGGGGAGGGGCGCAAGGGTCCCCAGGGGGTGCGGTACAAAGAGGTATGGGTGCGAACAAGGGGGAGGAGGGACGGCCAGACAGAGGCAGGGGGATGGCCGCGCGGCCCGGGTCGGGGAGGGAAGAAAGGCGGGGGAAGGGGGGCGGGAGGGAGTCGGGGGAGGAAACAATGTAGCCGGCGCGGCCCCGGCAGAGTTCCGCTTCCCAGCGCCGCCACCGAGGTTCGATTTTGGACCGTCGCGCCGACTGCCGGGGGCTGCCCCGGACGCTGGATCGCGGGCCGCGGGGCTCCCCGCGCTCCACGCCCCGGAGGCTCCGGCGGCCACAGGCTGGCTGGGGCGGGAGGGACGGCCGCCCGGGGGACGGCCCCGACGGCGGCGCGGCCGGGCGGTCGCCCGCTCGGACCCCACCCCGGCAGGACTCCCGGGCGGAGTGTGGGGTGGGGCGGGAGCGGGAGGGCGGCGGCGGTCTCGGCGGCGGCGGCCAAGCTCGGTTCGCCCGGGGCTCCGCTCGGAGGAAGCTCGCAGGCCTGGCGAGAGGAAGCGCGGCCCGGATCCTCCGCCCGCGGCAGCGCGCCTGCGCGAGGGGGCCTGCCCGGTGCGCGGCGGGGCGTGGGCCGGCTGGGCGGCGCCCCCTGCCGGGCGCCGGGGGCACGGCGGGGGGTGTGTCCGCGCCCACGCCCTGCCCCCACCTGCCTGCCCGTGTTGACGGCTCCCGGAGGTCCCTCGCAGAGCCTGCCTTGGAGCACCCTCTGAGCCTTCTCTGGGCGCAGCCTCCCCGAGGAAGAAGCGATTGAGGCCAGACGTGGTCCCCTCTCTTCGGGTCTGTTGGTGGAGAGTGGGCCTCACTCGCAGCAGTAAGCATTCATTCATTCACAAACATTTCCTGGCGCTGACGACCTCACAGGCCCTGTTCTGGAGTCTACTGGTAGGACCACTTCATTACTGTCAAGGAACTCTCAGTAGGAGAACTGACAGGCCAACAGACAAGCGCAAAAAAACAATTGATAGAAGTGGAGAGTTGGGGTACAATGTCCACAGGAAACAGGAAAGAGGGGAGGGCTAATGGGAGACTTCAGAGAGCTAGGACCCAGGCAGAGGTAACAGCATGGACAAAGGCAGGGAGAGGTGAGAGAGCTTGACGGCTCTGGGAGCTGTGGGTAGCCCAGTATGGCTGCAGTTTGCAGTGTGGGTCCAGGAGAGTGGTGGGGGGTAGGGTCCCTGCAAGCTGCAGGGAGGAGAGAGCTCCAAAGAGCCTTGTAGGACTTTCATGGACTTTGTTTTCAGCTTGGAGGCAATGAGGAAGTTGTCAGTAGCTGTGTGACCTTGGCAAAGTGACTTAACCTCTCTGTGCTTTGGTTTCCCCATTTGGTAAAATGAGGGGAAAAATAGCACCAATGTCTTAAGGTTTTGTGGGGAGGAAATGAGTTAATACATTTGACGTGCTTAGTGTGCAGCAGCTGGCATGCGGTCAGCCCTCAGTTAAGTATTGCCTGTTATTATATATCACTGTTGACGGGGAGCAAAGAGGTGATCTGCTCTGAGCTACAGGAGCAGACGGTGTGCGTGTGTGTGGTGGGGGGCACACAGTGGGGTGGGCAGTGGTGCGGGGGAGACCAGAGACTCCAGTGTAGGTAGGAGGCATTAGGGCACTTCCTAGGGACTTCCTGGGCCCTGATAGAAGGGTCGAGGTTGGGTGGGCAGAGAGGAAGGGCATTCTCAGTGGGGGAAGTGAGGTGTACTGGCAAAGTCTTGAAGTTCAAAATAAGTGAGGGGCTGAGGGAGTGAGGGCCCTGTGGGAGAGTGAGCTGGGGAGACAATGTGGCTGCAGATTACAAAGAGCCTCGAATGGAGGAGCAGCAGTTGGGTGTGCCTCCCCAGACAAGCCGCTGGTTGGTCCTCTTACCCAATGCACACCTGGGCCAGCTTCCCAGGAAGAGGCCAGCCCTTCAAGGAGGAAGGTAGTGGTCACAGCCCTGCCCTTTGAGGAGACATTCAGTAAGTCTCGGAGATAGCTATGGTGTAATGGAAAAAAGCGTGGATTTGGGGTTCAAATCTCAAAGTGAAATCTCAGCTGGGCCACTAACTAGCTGTGTGACCTTGGCTAGTTACTTAAGGTCTCTGAGCTCAGTTTCCTCTTCTGTAAGATCAGACTCAAAATATACCAGTCTTATGAGAGATGATGCATATTCAGCAAGATAACGGCCTGGGGTGAGGGGGGTGGGGAGGGTGCTCAGCTCAGTTGGTTTCCCTTTCTTTCCTCTGAGGTCAAGATGGAATGATAAAGTGGGGCCCAGATGGGGCCACCCCTCAGCGTAAAGGAAAGCACTTCAGCAGTTCTGCAATGGCTTCTGGAAGGGAGAAGTTGATATCTCCCCTCCCACAACTGCATCAGCTGGCAAAATGGGAAAGGACTGTGGGGATTTGGGGAAAAGACTCAGATCCCCGTCCCAGTTTTGTCGGCAACCCATCTTCCTTTACCCCTGAACACACTTGACTTTTCCCTGGGTTTCTTGTGGCCCAGAGTGTGGACTTTGGAGCCAAATGGACTTGCATTTGAATCCTGGCTCCACCTCTTCACAGCAGAGTGAAATAACATTGTTTAACTTCCCTGAACCCCAGGCACAAAGGACACGTCGCTGGAGGGTCCTGCCCCACAGAGCTGTCCTCTAGTGAAAGAGCCCGTTAACTTCCAACCTCACCATTCATTCGTTCATTCATTCGCTCACTCATAAGTGCTTACTGATCACCTACTAAGTGTAGGCACCGTTCTGGATGCTGGAGATGAAGACGTGAGCAAGACCACCGTGGTTCTTGCCCAATAGGATAAATAAGTCAGCAGGCCAGTCAGACACCTGGTATGAAGGCAATGAATATTTGATGGAGGAGAGAGGACTGGGGGAGACCGGCACAGAGGGCTCAGTGGCCTGAGGATCAGCCAGAAGCCAAGGTGACGAGACCAGCAAGCGAGTGAGAGTGGTATAAGAGGACGGGACCAGATCCTGTAGGGCCTTGTGGGCAAGGATTCTATTACACAAGTTCGGACTGTATTATATGAGCAATGGGGAGGCATTGAAGGATTTCAAGCAGGGGAGTGACATGATTGAGGGAAGGTCAAGAGACCACTGAGGAGGCTTCGCATAGTCCAGGCAGGGCTAATGGGCATGGGCCCCGGGACAAAGGAGAGCCACCTGACAGCTCTCGGTGAGGGGCTGTTGGTGGGGAGTGAGGCCACAGGAGAAGGCAGGCCTGATTCTCAGGTGTGGCTGGAGCAGGTGGGAAACAGTGTGCTCTCTGCTGAGGTAGGGAGGATTTGGGAGAGGGGCAGGCTGGGGGTAACGCTCAAGAGCTGGATTTTGGACAAACTGAGTTGAAGACCCCTTGAGACATGGAGATGGCAAGTTGGCGTTTGGAGCCACATTTTACAGACAAGGCCCCTGAGGCTCCAACAAGAACTTTTCTAGAGTCCACCTCCAGGACTGGGGTTGAGCTCTGAGGACCTCCAAAGCCTGGAGCACGAAACAGCCTCCTCACTCAGCGCGCTTCAGGGTAGGAAATCATCAGAGAAGCGTCCTCGGGTTTTAGGATTGGGGAGGAAATTTAGGAGGAGCCCCCTTCCAGCCAGGTAGGCTCAAGCGCTAGCTTTCCCAGGCTGGGCTACTTATCGCTGGCTGGTGGGGCCCACCCTGGGGGAATGGAGAAAAGAGAGAGGCTGGAGACCGCTGGATATGGGGAACGGAGCACAGACTTCTGGCTGCGTTTTGATGATGCGGGCCCACTGGGCTAGCTCGATGCAAAGTGAGGTTGGTTGGCGGTGGCCAGAAGTCCAGAGGTTAAGCACCTTAATGGGTGGACTGTGCTCTGTTCCCAGGGTCCCCTGGGAAGGGAAGGGGCTCTCCTCACTCTGCCCTGCCTCTTCCCCTCCCCCAGCCTCTTTGCTCTGAGATGACAGTTTAGAGAAGCTGGTGTGAAATAGTTTGAAACTCAGACCTTCTGGGCGGTCCCCCAGGGCAGAAAACAGGAAGCCAAGATTAAAGGCAGATTTCCAGCAAAGTCCCCTTCACTTCCTGCAGCGCAGGTGCTCAGGGCGAGCTGACTGTGAGCAGCTTCCTTTGCTGACAGCACCTCTGGGCACCCCGTGCCCTCTGGGAGCTGTTCTTTGACCTTGTCATCACCATCCCCACCAGGGAGCTCCTGCTAGGCCCTTGGGGAATGAGCTTCCTCCAGAAAGAGGCCATGGAAGGGGAAGGAATGGTCACTGCGAAAGAGGCACCAACAGGAAACAGCACATGGGGACACCTGGGAGGCAGTGAGACCAAGCAAAAAGGGCATGGGCTTTGGGGTCACTCAGGCCTGGTGTGAATGCCACTTCCTTGCTGCAGGGTCTCACTGACTTGTGGAGGTGGGCCGAGGGGCGGAAGCAGTGGAAAGGGGGCCTAAGGGAAAGAGACAGGACCAATGCCTGCGGTTGAGAGTCTTAGGGAAGGCCAGAAACCAGGAGAAAGCAAGTGGCCACTGTGGCCCCTGCCATCTCAACACCAGGGGCCGCTTGGCTGGATGGCCACGCTGATACCACAGCTCCTAAAGGCTCAGGGAACCAGGGACCAGAACGGGCCTCCCCAGTGACCCCTTTCCTTCCTGACCCGCAGGACAGCAGGCTTCCACGGGCTCCATCAAGTCAACAAGCTGCACCTGCCTCACGCAGAGGCGAAGCTCAGCCTTCCAGATAAGCCCTCACGCTCTCCTCGAGGAGTCCAAGCTGTCCTTGGGAATCAACACGGCTGGCCTGAAGCTGGAGGAAGCACACCCTGAAAACCTCCCTCCGCGGGCTGGCTGAGTTCGGCATGAGGACAAGGCGTTGGCCTGGGGGACCCAGGTTCTAGGGACAGACCTTGCTTCTGACTTTGGGCAAGTCCTCCCTGTCTAGGCCTCAGTTTCCTCACCTGTGTACCAAAGGGTTGCATTTGGTGCTCTGACTCCTTGTGCACAAGTGGAGGCCCTGGGGATGAGGTTGGGTGGGCGGCTGCCAACTGCCTCCAACTTCTGTCCCCCTGGGACCAGGGAGCTACCATTTACTGGGCACCTGCTGTGTGCCAGGTACTTCATTATTATTACTGCTGACGAGAGCTAGTATTTACTGAGCGTGTACTATGCACAAGCATTTTTCGTGTCAGATTAAGATCTGTGCTCTTCACTGCACGAGTTTGAGCCAAGGGGATTTCCTAGGAAGTCAGTCTGTTTCTGACGTCATGGTGGCAGAAGTCTTGGTGGTGGTGGTTTGGTGACTTCGTGGCATTGGTGGTGACCCAACCGAGAGGCCATTGGGAGCTGGAGGACCCACTCTTGTGGCCTGAGGTGGCCTGCACCCCCCCCCCCCCACATCATAGGGGTTAACTGGCTAGTCTCCTGACCTTGAAGGTCATGGGTCCTGAGTTCCTGATTTGGAATCTTCTGGGGTCGGCAGATCCAGAACCAAGTCCACAACAAGAATTGGTCAAGGTACCTGGGATCCCTGCAACCTGTCTTTGTTGTGTGTGTGTGAGGAAGATCAGCCCTGAGCTAACATTTGCCAATCCTCCTCTTTTTTGCTGAGGAAGACTGGCCCTGGGCTAACATCCGTGCCCATCCTCCTCTACTTTATGTGGGACGCCGCCACAGCATGGCCTGACAAGCCGAGCATCGGTGTGTGCGCAGGATCCAAACCCCGGGCCGCCAGCAGCGGAGCACGCGCACTTAACTGCCACGCCACGGGGCCGGCCCCCCTGAGAACTGTCTTGGTGCTTCCCTCATAGCACATATTTCTCTCCTCCTCGGTACCTGTCTTCTTGGAATGTTCTGTCTGGGGGGGCACAGATGTTAAACGCAGTGATGAGAGTTACCAGGAGGGATGTGCAGGTGTGATGTCGGTGCAGAGCAGGGGAGCCCCCCTCACCTGGGCGCTCAGACCCTGCATGAGGAGAGAGGCCTGGGAGGCCGGCAGAGGGGCCAGCGGGAGCAGAGGCCCTGGCGCTGGAAGGGCTGAGCTTTGGGAGAAGGGGAAAGAGGCCAGGATGGGGTGAGGTGCAGGGCACTGGGGGCAGAGCCCTGCGGGCAGAGGCCCAGCGGTCAGAGCCTGCAGGGCCTCCTGTGGACTGCGGGAGTCTTCGGACATCCTCCTCAGGGCAGAGGGACCCTGCTGTTTGTGGGTTTTACCACAGACTCAGCTGTGCATTTTAAAAAGATCACTCCTGCTTCTGGGTGAGAATTAACTGGCTTTTTCTCCTCCAGGACCTTTCCCAAATCCCGAGGCTAGACCACACCCCTCTGCTGTGCCCCTCACTGGGCCCACACTGTAGCACTGACTACCCGCTTTGGGCGGGTTTCCTGATCTGCTCTTGGAGGCTGAAACCTGGTGCTCAGATGTTGGTTGATTGAATGAGTGACATGAATTTAAACTAATAATAATAATAGGTAATGCTAATATAGGGCTTACAATGTGCCAGACACTGTCCCAAGCACTTTATGTGTCTTACGTGTCATTTAATCCTCACAATATATTCAACAGGTGAGTATCATTATTGTCTCCATTTTGCAGATAAGGAAACTAAAGAGGGATTCCGTGAAGGAACTTGGTCCCCAGATCCTGGATCAGGGAGGAAGGACCCAGGATGCCATCACATCGCTCTCACCCAATTTTTTTACAGCTTTTGGGTCAGAGTCCTGGCCTCACCCCTGCCCAGCTGTGTGACCTTAAGCAAAAGTCACTTAACCTTTCTAAGCCTCAGTTTCCTCACCTCTAAAACGGGGAGGAGAGGCCCACCTCCCAGGGTACTTAGGGGGCTAAACTGAGATGACGTGAGGTTCATCGTTTAGCACAGAGCTTTGGCCCAAGGCACACTCGCTCTGGCAGTCGGCTGAATCTTTTTTCTCTGACTCCTGAAACAGGCTGTGAGATGCCGGCCCTCCCCTGCTGTCCTCTCAGCGTTTAGTTCCGCTCCCTGAGGCTTCGTCTGTTCCTAAGCCTACAGTTGCACACTGGCCTATGAACTGAAACGCTCCTTCATCCATTCACCAAATATCCAGAGCGTGTTTCCCGCACTACTTTCCAGGCCCTGGAGCGCCTGGGAGGGGGCAGGACCACAGCGTCCTTGGTTCTCACCTGGAGTCCTAGGCTCACAGAGCCTCTTACAGGTTACGCTTCCCCCTCGGCGCTGCCCAGAGACCTTCGCCTGCCAGGTGTCATCTTTAAGCTGGACCCACCCCCACCCAGAAGTCTCCAGGCTCCACTTTGCGAATTGGAAGTCCCAGTTGGTGCTCTTCTGGCTTCTGCATGGGAACGGTTTGGGGGAAAGCAGGAAAAGGGGTTCTGGGATTCTCTGAAGTGCAAAGGGTGAAAACTTGGCCCAGAGTTGGGGGGGAGCGAGGAGAAGGAGGGGGGGTGTTTGCCTAGTTTGGGCTGCAAAAGGAGAGCAGCCGGGTGTTGGTGAGCCTCAGGCCAAGCTTTTGCAAATCACATGCAAATCCTCTTGCCCAGGTATTGTACCCGTGAATAAACCTGTGTGCCAACACCTGTCCCTGCGGGAGATCAGGGGAGCTTTCGAAAGACCCCTCCCTTGGTTGGGATGGGGTGGAACTGGGTACAGAGGGGACCTTCCCTAAGTGGGAGGAGGTTCTGGAAGCCACTTGGGAGTTAGGGATGGGGCCTGGAGGGCCCTTCTTCGCTGGGCTCCAGGGCACCTGGAGGGAAGCATCCCTCTCCTTTGGTTGTTAAGCCCCTCAGAGTTTAGTTCTGAAGAGTGGGTGTCTGGGTGGGGTGAGCTCTCTGAGGACAGGGACTGGCTCCTTTTCTTTGTCTCTCCATAGGGCAGCACAGAGCCTGTAGCTATAAATGCATGTTGATTGAATAAGTGAGTGACTGAATTCTCCTTGGGGTCTCCAGCCACAGGTCTCAGGGCTCCCATTCCAAGGAGGAGGTCCTTACCTGCCTCCCTGTTGTCTTTCCCCCCAGCCCATCCTCTTGGACCCCTACCCTTAACCTCTGGGTCTCCAGGGGCGCTCTCCTGACACAGAGGTAGCCCCCTGGAGGTCCAGGTCACCTCTCCCTCCAGCCAGAGCCAGTTCTGGTTGGAGAGATGGCCCACTTATCCCCCAAAGTCTCCCCTCCCACTCCAGGGGCCATGCAACTCCAATTTCCCAGCCAGCCCTCTCCCCCAGCTCCACCACGTGGCCAGTCAGCAGTGAGCGGGGCAGCCTAGAGAGAAGGCAGGCCTGAGTCTGGAGCCTGGGTCCTAGGTGTTTGATTCGACAGGGACCTAGTATTGGTTGAATGAGTGAAGGATTGCGGGTGGGGTGACAGGACCAAAGCTTGGGAGGAGCAGGTTGCTTCCCTAAGCTTGTGGTGCAGAGGGAACAAGAGGCTTCAAGTCGGCTAGGGCGAGGGTGTGTGATGGAGGGAAGCAGTGCCACAAACACCAGGGCCCCTTGGAGATTATTTTCACTGGCAACTGGGAGCCGAGAGGCAGGGGCAGCATCCTGTTCAAACCGCACTGGAGCCTCATCTTAGCTGTCTCCTTGTTGCTGTCTTCCTTGGGTGACTGTCTTTTCTGCTGCTTTTGTGAGCAGTACGTTTATTTTTTGCTTATGTTAGCCGGCAGTCGGTTTCTGTTGTTTGAGGCTTAGAACCCTGCCCGGTGCCCCCTGACCCCACCTCCATCGTGGCAGCGGGAGGATGTGTAAGGTCCTGCGTGGGAAGTGCCAGCTTCATAGCAGCCATTAGACAACGGCCATTGTCTTCCCCTTGCACTCCCCCGGGTGATTTGCCTTCTGCCCTCTTTTAGAATCGAGTTTGGTCTCTGATGGTGCTGGCCTGCGGTCTCATCAGGTCTGAGGGCGAACAGCGCCTCCTGGCGGCCGGAGCGCAGATCCCAAGGGGAAGGGGAGGCGCTGGGGCTGGAGGCAGGGCAAAGTCACATGGCTCTGGCCAACAGCCCCAGGGCCACGTTTGGAGAGTAGGGGCATGTCTGCTCTGGAAAAGGTTGGCTGCTAGGAGCTTAGAGAGGACTCTGTCCCGGAATCAACAAGGGCCTAAGTCAGAGCCGACCCTCTCCAACTGGGAGTGTCTTGCAGCAGGCTCTGGGCGGGGCTGGCTGGGCAGATGAGCACGGGGAACTGAGGGCAGCTGGAAGGGGAGGAGATAAGGCCACTTCCGGAAAGCATGGGCCTGTTTGGTCATTCCTTCCCAGAGAGGCAGAAACCAGCCCTGCCGAAACCAATTCCAGTGGCCCCCATCTGGCTCTGGAAGGGCTTTTCCACATGGAGTACTGGTGGGGGACAGCCAGATCAGCACCTGGTTGCCAGGATTCCCCAGGGTCTCCCACCTTGGGCTGCTCTCTGATTCCAAGGCCACCACCCCCTGGCCTCCCGGGCACCTGGACTGGCCTCAGCATTGCTGACACCTTGGAGTTTCTCCTGAATAACAAGAGCAGGGCAAGGACGACAAGGAAGGCACACTTTGTTGAACACCTACTGTGTTCAACAGTACATTTGATCTCTGTTTGTACATTTGATCGCATTTGGTCTTTATCCTTCAAGGAAAACAGTAGCATCTAGATCTTACTGTATGGCAAGGAAGGCCCACAGAGAGTGATTTGCAGAACCACCCAAAGCCTG
Source organism: Diceros bicornis minor (assembly GCF_020826845.1). Classification (NCBI taxonomy): domain Eukaryota; kingdom Metazoa; phylum Chordata; class Mammalia; order Perissodactyla; family Rhinocerotidae; genus Diceros; species Diceros bicornis. Next base: position 67,711,434 of record NC_080744.1, on the reverse strand, counting down.
GGCTCTCTCTCCTGCTGCACGAGGGACTTCAGACAGCAGTTCCAAAGCCCCCAGGCCCCAGGTCCTAGGTTTGTTGGCAGTGCGCTGGGGGAGATGTTTACATTCTGCCTGCCAGTGCTCCATGGAGGCACAGAGGAGGTGCTAGTGCAGGGCAGGAGGGTTTGGGTGGAATGGTCCTGGACCCCAAGGTTGGAGGCAGAGCTGGGGCACTGGCAGAGGCAGGGCTGGGAAGCAGAGGCATAAGGGGGCAGACTGAGGTCACACTTCCAGCTTCACAGTCTGCCCTGAACCTTCTCAGCAGGCCTGGCTTGGGCCCAGGTGTCCTGCATTGATGCAGGGACTTCTGCATGAGCTGCAAGAGCCACCAGCCAGGCTGAGGTCAAGTCTGACTCTGCAAATGACTAGCAGTGTCATCCCGGGTGAGGGACCTCCCCCTCTGCACCCCTGTCCCCATCTGCTGGGTGGGCATGAGCACACTGGCCTCACAGACTGTCATGAGGACTAAGCGGGGCAAAGCTCCAGCAGAGAGCAAGTGCTCAGGGAACTCGGGCTGGTTCTCAAGCAGAATCAAGGGGGCAGCTGGACTCCAGATGTCTCCAAGATCCTAGGATTTAATTCCTTTGACTATAAGACCCCTGAGAACAGTAGGTGGGGGTGCAGGTCCTTGTAGAATGGGCCGCTCCCACCTCTGTGCCTGTCAGTGCACCTGTAACCCTCAGGTGCTCACCTGTTGTCCCAGGCAAGTGAGCCGTGTGAGAGTCTCAGCTCAGGAAGGGTTTACACCATCAGTGTTCCGGTGCCCCCAGCTCAGAAAAGATAATGGGTCAGCCTTGAGGGTAGTGAGTTCCCTGTCCCTGGAATTAAGAGAACAGAAGTTGAACTCCTGGCAGGGAGTTGGACAAAGAATTTCTACTTCAGGTGAGTCCATGCTGACCAGACCAGGGAATGATGGTGGAGGGAGAGTCCTCTGGCCATTCTTAGTGATTTCTCCAGAATTTCTAAGTAGGAAGGACTTGAGACTCGTCTTGAAGCTGCATTTGCAAAATAAACTTACTTTTCCTTAGGTTGTCTATGTGGAATGGGATCCCCAGGGCTGCAGGTGACGGTCAGCGGGGCGGGAAGCATGTGCTTCTCTGAGTGGCCACGAGGGGGCGGCCCAGACTGCATTCTCGCTGCTCCAGTTCCATGCAGGAGGGTGGGGCAGATCCTGGCCTGAGATCTGAGAACCTGGCTGGGAGCAGGAAGGGGGGCACTGAATTGGACAGCAGTTTGTGCGTGTGGGGTGGTGCAGAAGGGCCGATCTCCTCTCCGCAGATCACAAGCCTGATATTTTTGGGGATCGGGGCAAGGTGGAAAGTTTTCCTTTGAACAATGAGTCCAGCTATTGGAAAAAGTTTGCAGAATTTGAAGACTACAGTTGTAGCGAATGTCTAGGAAGACTTCCACCTTGGCATTTAGGGACAGATTCCCCCTCCTGTGTGACAGGGAGAAGTGAGAGTATAGCTCCCCCCACCCCCGCAGTGCCACGCCCAAGTGGGAAGCACGAAGGAGGGGGACTTCAGGCACGGGAGTGAGCTCGTGGGCTAAGGCCCTTCCTGGAGTCTCTCTCATCATTCCCTGGGTGGGCAGACCATGGTGCTGGCTTCCAGTGTCCTGGGCTGGCACACTCCTCCAGGGAAATAGACCTTGCAGAGAAGGGAGGCTCGAAGGGGGCGCTGGAGTGCGGGAGACCAGGCCCGTGTGGAGTGAGTGTGCTCATTTCAGAGCTCCTGGCTTTGCTGTGGGAGAGGGGCAAGGTCTGCCTGCCTCCCTCAGAGTGGGGCCCTGGGTGAGGAGATGGGGCCGGGGGAGTAGCTTGGGGAGATGGCAGCCCCTTGTCAGATTCATCAGGTACACCTGGGGGTGCAGGGCAGAAAGGGCCAGGATCTCCTTGGACTCCAAGTTGGGGGTGCAGGGCAGGGACCAGAGAGTTCAGCCAGACCCCAGGATGGCCAAGAGGAGATCCTGCCCAGTCCCACCTGCTGCCTGCCTGCCCAGCTGCGTGGGAGCCTGGCAGGGGTAGGACAGGGTCCTGCAGCCCTGCGAGTGGTGGCAGCTGTGAGGGGTCTGGCTGGGCAGAATGAAAGCTGGGTCTTTAGCCTTGCCCATATACCAGCTTCCTAGGTGCCTGTCTAGACCTCAGTTTCCCCAACTGTGCCATGAGGTTCACTTATTCATTTATTCATTGCACGTTTATCTAGTGTTGAATTGAGGGCAGGGGCTTTACCATCCCACATCCCTAAGTTTGATTCTTTCCTCTGCCACTTACTTGCTGGGCGATTTATGTGATGTCCCTGGCCTCAGTTTCCTTATCTGTAAAAAGAGGTAGTGTGTGCCCCATAAGATTGTTGTGAGGATTAAGTCATTATTATGCAATGAGGAAGTTGGGAACCGGTTGCTGTCCTCAGGGAGCACTCAGTATAAACACACTGAGGATGCTGCACACGTGAGCCAGCAGATACACAAGGACACACATCCTCGCACGCACTACGTTTGTACACAAGAGAAGCAGCATTTTAAGAGAAGCACATTTCAAAGGCTGGAGCAAAGAAGAGGAGGGTCTGGCTCCAGGCCCGAGGTGACCATGGTGAGTTGGCAGCTCGGCTCTCTGCAGGCTGTGGGTGGTGTTCATGGCATGTGTGTACATACCTGCACATGCATGCAGCCTCTGATGCTTTCCCTCACTCAGTCCCTGAGAGGGCAGGGGGAAGCGAACAGAGCCAAGGGAGTGACCAGCTTCTTTTCCCCTTAACCTCTGCTCCTGGTCTCTGTGATCCTGCAAAAGGTCCCTAAATGCACGGTCAGAACAGCAACAAGTTCATGGATCTAGGTGGCAGTTCTGGCTCATCCACTTTCCTGGGGAAGCTGTCTCCCCTTTCTAAGTCTCTGTCTCTCCACCTCTAAAATGGGGTTATTTCACAGGTGAGGCTATGCCTTCCTGAGAGGGGTGGTAATTTGTCCCTGGGCTCACAGTAAGCCCTTTCTTGCCTCAGGACCTTTGCACATATTGGTCCTTCTGCCCAGAACTCTTTTTCCTCTGCTCTTCCTGTTTAATTCTACCTCCTCTGAGAAGCCTGCCTTGATCAACCCATCTAAAGTCATCATCCCTGGGGCCAGCCCAGTGGCGCAAGCGGTTAAGTGCTTGCGCTCCACTGAGGCGGCCTGGGGTTTGCCGATTCAGATCCTGGGCGTGCACCGATGCACCGCTTGGCAAGCCATGCTGTGACGGCGTCCCATATGAAGTGGAGAAAGATGGGCACAGATGTTAGCCCAGGGCCAGTCTTCCTCAGCAAAAAGAGGAAGATTGGCAGATGTTAGCTCAGGGCCGATCTTCCTCACACACACGCAAAAAAGTCATCATCCCTGTTTGTCTCTTCTTAGCACCCATGCTTCATAGCACTCGTTACCATTTGTAATTGGGTATTTATTTGTATATCTACTTTTTTAGTGTCTGTCTCTTCACTAGACCATAAGCTCCAGGAAAGCAGAAGGTAACCATGCTAATCTTGTTCCCTGCCATATCTCCACCAGCCAGCACAGCATCTAGTACATAGTAAATGTTCAATCAATATAACATAAATTCCTTTTTTCAAATAAGAAATCTATACACATGGTACAAAATCCAAAAGTTACAAAAGAATGAAATCTCTCTCAAACCCGTGTCTTCTAGACATCCATTACCTTCTCTGGAGAAGAAACTTACTTTTTCTTATATATCCTTGCAGGATATTCTCTGCATATATTAGTGTACTGTGGTAACAATATGGAGAATCTTTCATATCATCCATATTATTTTGTACGGCTGTATCGTAATTTATTTAGCCATTTCCAGATTATTGGAATTAATAGAATGCTGCAACAAAAATCCTTGAATATATTATTGTTATTTGTGTAAGCTTAAGTGAAGGATAAATTTCTAGAAGTAGAATTGCTGGGTCGAAGGGTATATACTTTAAAAATTTTGACCAATATTGCCAAGTTCATTTTTTAGAGGTTTATTTTTTAGCTAAAATTCACTTTCACCAATAACGAATATGAGTGCCTGTTTTTCAACATCCTTGCCAACACAGTGTGTTATCAGACATTTCATCTTTGCCAATCTGATTGGTGAAAAATTGCATATCATTTTAAGTTATATTTCTCTTATTATACGTGAGGCCAAGCATCTCTTTATATTTTAAAATTCATTTGTATTTTCCTCTTCTATTAACAGTTCATGTTCTTTGTCCAATTTTTATTGGATTGTTGTTTTTTTGTAGGAACTCTTTGCATATTAAGGAAATTAACCTTTTGTCTGTGTATCATGCAGGGTCCCAGTGGGAAATAGATGGCATGCTCAGATCAGTTTAATTTGAGGAAAGTTAACACAGGGATATTTACAAGGGTGTAGGTAGGGAGTAGGGGAGCACGAGGGGTTGTTCAGTTGCTCGAAGGATGCTGTTGAAGGGAACAGTTTCTAGAGCTGCAGAGAGAGAGCTGCATGGGGAGGGATGTCTGAGAGGACACATCTCCCATCTCCCGTTAGAGCTTACATTCCATGAACCCAACTAGAAACCAGAGGGCAAGGGAGCCTGCGGATGAGGCCCCTACAGGTCAGCGTCCCATGACAGAGGACAGGGTGAGAAGTGTAGAGAGGGGATCTGGAGGGCCGAAATGGGAGATATCCAGCACACATTCATCACATGTCTTTTGACTTGATGATTCTTTTAAATGCAGAAATGATTTATATTTATGTAGGAGAATCCATCTTTTCTTTCATAGCTTTTGGACTTGTATCAAATTTAGAAAGGCTTTTTCCACTCTCGATTATTTAAGAAAGGTCAATTCCATGTTTTCTTCTGACCTTTTATGGTTTTATTACCAACATTTAAATTTTTGACCTATTTTAAATTATTTTGGTGTTAGGAGGGAGGAAGGTATCCAATTGTTTTTCAACGTTATTTATTCAACAATATATCTTGTCGCCACTGATTTGAAATGTTATCTTTTAATACCAATTTGTATGAGTGAATGAATGAATTGGTAGCATTGCTGGAAACAAAAACGCACCACTGCATCCTCTGCTACACAGCATTAGACCTTGTTGTTACCCCTGGGCCCTGCCTGGGAGTCACCCCCAAAGCTGTGTACACCACTAGTGTCCTCTGAACCCCCAAAGTGGAGGTGCTGGGGTCCACAAGAAGATGTAGTTCCGAGGTGGCCCAGCCAAGAGTACCAGTGGGAAGTGGGGATAGAGGTGGGCATGCATATCAGATGCTAGTCCTGGGGGGGTGGTGTATAAGGCTGCAGATGTGGGGGCACCCACTGTCTATGGGTGCATGTGCATGGGCAGGTGTGGGCTGGAGTGGTCAGGTGTATACCTGTGCGTGAGTTCGCCAGGTGCGTGTTCAGGTGGATCAGCACGCCAGCCAGGTATGTGCATGTTTGCAGCCAGGCGTGTATTTGCAGGCGTGCCTGCCATCTCCAGTGCCCTCAGGGCCCAGGGAGCTGCTGCTCCAGTGCCTGAGAGCCCTTCTTGCCGTGAGAATTGACAATCCCCAGATTAGTGCATCCTCCGAGGTGGGGGTGGATGTGGGGAGGCGGCTGGCGGAGCATTCAGGCAGGGTTGGGGAGCGGTTTCTGCTCCTCCTGCTCACTGGCAATGATAAGCCCCGAGAACCCAGAGACCTGGGCCTGGTGACACCACCTTCCTGGACAGGGGTAGCAGAGACCCTGCCCAGAGCTTTGGGCGGCCATAGTGTGGAAAACTAGTAGCCGGGCAAGATCCAGGCAGACCTCAGCTTCTATTTGGGCATCAAATAAGGCTGTGCTCTGGGCGGCAGTGTCCACTACACGCCCAGGCCAGGAGGGCCCTGCCTCAGGGAGGGTCTCATCCAGTCCACTCCCCACGTATGCGGCTTCTTGGTGGGGAAACTGAGGCCCAGACTGGGTGTGTCTTGTCCAGAACCTCTGGTCTGCAGCCCACCTGCTGTGAACCATCTGAGACACCCTGCTGGGCGTGGACAGGCATGGTGGAAGAGGCCCCTCCACCTGGCCTCCTCCTTGGCCTCAGAGAGCTTCCAGTCTGATGGTGGAGGTGCTGCACCCACCTGGAGTGGGGTGATTGTGCGTGAAAGAGAGATTAATTTGGGGGTGGAGGTGAAGGTGCTGCTACACAGATGAAACCCTGAGGGTTGGAAGGACTTTGGCGGAGAGCGAGAGCGTCTGCGCCCCGCAGCGGTGTGCCCTGTGCAGTCTGGAGGGACTTCCGGGGTCCTGACCTCACCGCTCTATCTGAAGTGGAGGAGTTCTGGCGGAGCCCTGAGCTGGATCCTCCTGTCTCTCCTCTTCCCTGGCTCAGCTCCGGGGCCCTTGACATCCCTGGACTGGCTTCCTGCGCTCAGTCACTCACTCACTCGGTCAACACTCATGGAGACTGCTCTCACCAGGCCACACACTGGCAACACAGAGAATGAGAACAAGGCCCTGGGCTCTTGCAGGAGGACCCAGCCCAGCCCCTGGGGAGGGCTCTGGGATGCCTCTGGAAGAGGGGGCGGGGAAAGCCAGTCCAGGTCCAGGGACAGGAAGCACCAAGAGGAGAGGCCTGGAGGCACAGAGGCCCTCCCCTTGAGCAGCATGGGGGGTCTCCAGACTGCCCTGGGGCAGGCGTCAGGGGGGCGGTGGCCCATCCCACGGGAGGTGTTTCCTTCCGGCAGCTCCTTCTCACGCAATGGGCCGGAAGGGGTTGGGGGCCCATTGTTCCCTGGCACGCCAGCACCCCCAGCCCTCCCCAGCTTCTGGGTGGGGGGAGCAGTGGAAGGAAGTGGGCTGAGCCCAGGCCCTGGCAAGACCCCAGGGAGAAGGTGCAGAGTCCTGGGAATGCTGGCTCACACATGCGTGCCTGGTGTACGCACAGCTGCTCATGCCGCACACGTGTCGTGGGTTCAGTTCTGCCCAGCATTCCTGGTATGTGTGCGTGTGTACGCATGCATGTGTGTGCTGAGCATTGACCTAATACCTGGCACTTTACACACTCTGTCATTAAGCCTCCCACCAACCCCATGGGGTAGGATTATCATGCCCAGCTGCAAGATGAGAAAATCTAGACTCAGGTTATACAACCGGCCCAGGGCTGCTGGGCGAGCTGGGATTTGGACCTCTCTCTGGAGCCAGCCTCCTGCCTTATCCCCTTTCCCTTTCCCAGGCCCTGCTGGGGATTAGACGCTTATTAATTCCGGGCCCAGGATGCAGTGGGTGAAGAGGTGGAGGGGAGGCCTGGGGAGGCATATCAAGTATCACCACGTTATCCTCCTAAAACCAGAGAAATCTGCTGGCACAAAGGGCCCGGAGGGAGAGCACAGGTGGTCAGCGAAGAGCAGAGGCTGCCTCCCTCATTAGCGCAAGGCGAGGGTTGGCTCCTCACCCAAAAGTGCCCCCTCCGTGCACAGCTCGAGAGCCCACCATGACAGCTGCATATCTTTGAATTATGGCCCCAACTCTGGGGGGATCCTGCGAACCTAGTGTTATGTCAGGGTAGAGAGATAACCAGAGTGCAGGGTCTTGGGGGGCTAATTTTGAAAGAGGGGACCGTTGGGGGATGGGGAGCTCTGCTCAGGGTGTGACAACCTCTGGTGACAGCCCCCTCTCAAGGACAGAAGCCAATGACAGGGATCAGGTGGAGGGCTGACTCATGGACTGACTCTTTGAAGCTCATAAACTTTGGATGAGGAAAATCCAGCCTCTGCTTGGTTTCCCTCACCCAGGTGGTGCGCTCACCACCCTTCTTTCAGACAGTCTGCTCCCTCCTCAGATCCCTTTGTCAATTGGAAAATCCTTCCTTGGGGAGCAAGTTGCCTTAGTACTGAGACTTCTTTGGGCAGATCTAGGGGGTTCCCCAGGGACTTGGTTCATTTGCATAGAGACCGAGGGGATCCTCAGAGGACGTCAACCTGAGGGAAAAGGAGCCAGGCAGGACCACCTGGCCCAGTGCCACAGCCCCCTTCAGAGAAGGGGTGAGCTGGTTTGAAGTAAAAATAGTGCTGTTTCTTTCTCTAATTTGTCAGGAAGCCCAGCCTTTTGGAGTCTCAGGGAGGACTGAGGGCGCGGGCAAGATTGCTTTGCACTGAGTGGGCAGGGGGTGGGCAGGGCAGGAAAACAACTAACGGAGGCACTTGTGTGGCTCTGCTAGCTTCCTTCTGTGCCATAGTCTCTCCTAGGCCTGGTGTGCAGGGCCCACCTGCTAAGATGGCCAGTGTGTTGTGACTGTTTGGACCACAGGTGGGCACTGCTCCAAGGGGACCCAACCACTGACTGACCTGTGACCTCTGACCTCTATAGCCTGGCTCAGTCAAACTTCTCTCTCAAAAACCTGAACTAAGTTACACATTTAGAGGAAAGATCTGGTTAGTGGAGGATGGTTGAGATAAAAGGAGTTGAGAGTCTGAACTGGACAGGCTGGGAGACTTAGCAAAGTCATTGCATTTTCCCAGTGAGGCAGAGGTGGGATTCCAGCCCGGGGCTTTTCCCACCATTTCCTCTTTACTAAGTTACCCCTCCCCGGTGCACCGCAGCTCCAAGTTTGCCAGAGCCTCACAACATTTTGCCCACAGCCTTAGGTGAGGCTGGCAGAGCCTTGTTAGTGGCCTGATCTTCAGGTTTATGGTGCTGGGGAAGACCTCAGGTGTGGCTAAAGTTTGGAGTTTGAGGCCCAGAGTGGGGGAGGGACTTGCCCAAGGTCACCCACACCTAGAACCTGAGCTCAGGTCTCCTAACCCTCCAGCCGAGTGCTCTTTCCAACTCTCCACACAGTTCAATGACCATGTTACATTTCCAGGCTGCTGTGTTCTACCCTGACAGTCCTGGGTGAGGGGGTGAGACACAGGCAGGAGAAGAGACGGCACACAGTGTAGGCGACGTGGCCCTGAGTCCATCCCTCACCAGTTCCCAGCTCGTGCTTTCTGAGAGTTGGGTTCCTTGTCTCTAAAGGGGGTATAATGGTGCCCACCTCCTAGGGCTGTGAGAATAGCCTGTGATGATGTGTGTCCAGGGCCTGTGCAGGAAGGAGCAGGACAGAACTCTTCCAGTCTGCCTCCAGCCTGCTTGGGGAGCAGGAATGGCGAGCGGGGAGTGGGGGGCAAAGTCTGTAATTCTAGTTCCTCCTACTTTGGCTCTGGCCAGAGGGGAGCCCTAGGCCAGCCTGAGTAAGTTAAACATTGGCCAGGTGTGCGTGAGAAGCTCAAGCCAACTCCTGACCACAGAAAGCCAGGCAGGGCAGTGACCGTTGGGTGACCACTGGGCCTGAAACTCCCCAGGGAGCTGGACCTTGCTGAATCTTGGATTGACAAAGTATGGCAATGTCTGTTTGTTGCTTGTTGGAGGTCTTTGTATGTGCCACTAGGGTGCATCAGTGGAATTTTCCACTCGTTAGGGGCTCTGAAGGATAGGAGCATGTCCCCCTTAGACTGGTGCTCCCAGAGCAAGGCCGTGTCTCCTTCCTCAGACAAGGCCATGTCTCCTGAAATCCCCAGGGCTGGGCTGCACCCACCTCCGCAGACTGGGACTCTCAGAGCAGGCTCATTTTCCCCTCAGACTGGAACCCCCAGGTAGGACTGTGTCTCCTCCCTCAGTCTGTGATGTCCAGGACAGGGTCAGGCTCTGCTCAGTCTCAGGTTCCCAGGGCAGGACTCTGCCTGCCTCCTCGGACTGGGGTTCCTTAGGGCAGAGCTGTGCCTCCTCCATCTGACAGGTGAGCTGAGTTTTCTCTCAGATGGAGGTTCCTTGAGGAGTTTGCTTTGGGTTTGAGGACAGGCATGGATCCAGACAGATGAAGCGAGGTGAGGTGCTTCCTCCTTCCAGGGTTTTAGCACAGACTCCAGCTGCTTTTACTTCTTAAATTTATGATTTTCTTCAAAGCCACAGAAAGCAGTCCATTTTCTTTGGATAAATACCCAGAAATGGAATTGCTGTATCATAGGTAGTTCTACTTTTAATTTTTTGAGTAACCTCCATATTGTTTTCCATAGTGGCTGCACCAATTTACATTCACACCAACAATGCACAAGCGTTCCCTCTTCTCCACATCCTGGCCAACACTCGTTATTTCTTGTCTTTCTGATGATAACCATTCCAACAGATGTGAGGTGATATCTCGTTGTGGTTTTGATTTGCGTTTCCCTGGTGATTAGTGATGTTGAGCATCTTTTCATGTACTGTTGGCCATCTGTATGTCTTCTTTGGGAAAATGTCTATTCAGATCCTCTGCCCATTTTTAAATTGAATTGTTTGTTTTTTTGCTATTGAGTTGTATGAGTTCTTTATATATTTTGGATATTAACCCCTTATCAGATACAAGATTTGCAAACATTTTCTCCCATTCCCTAGGTTGCTCCTTTTGTTGATGGTTTTCTTTGCTGTGCAGAAGCTTTTTAGTTTGATGTAGTCCCGCTTGTTTATTTTTGCTTTTGTTGCCTTTGCTTTTGGTGTCAAATCCAAAAAATCATTTCCAAGATCAATGTCAAGGAGATTTGCCCCTATATTTTCTTCCAGGAGTTTTATGGTTTCAGGTCTTACATTCAAGTCTTTAAATCATTTTGAGTTAATTTTTGTGTATAGTGAAAGATAGTGGTCCAGTTTCACTCTTTTGCATGTGGCTGTCCTGTTTTCCCAACACACCATTATTGAAGAGACTGTCCTTTCTCCATGGAGTATTCTTCCTTTCTTTGTTGTAAACAAATCGACCATATATACATGAGTTTATTTCTGGGCTATCTACTCTATTCCGTTGGCCTCTGTGTCTGTTTTTGTGCCAGTACCACACTGTTTTGATTACTATAGCTTTGTAGTGTAGTTTGAAATCAGGGAGCATTTGTTCCACCTTTGTTCTTCTTTCTCAAGATGGTTTTGACTATTCGGGGTCTTTTGTGGTTCCATACAAATTTTAGGATTGTTTGATCTATTTCTGTGAGAAATGCCACTGGAATTTTGATAGAGATGGTCTTGAATCTGTAGACTGCTTTGAGTAGTATGGACATTTTAACAATACTAATTCTTCCAACCCATGAGCATGGAATATCTTTCCACTTATTTGTGTCTCCTTCAATCTCTTTCATCAATGTCTGACAGTTTTTGGTGTGCAGATCTTTCACCTCCTTGGTTAAATTTGTTCCTAGGTATTTTATTCTTTTTGGAGCAATTGTAAATAGGATTGTTTTCTTAATTTCTCTTTCTGATAGTTAGTGTATAGAAATGCAACAGATTTTTGTATATTGATTTTGTATCCTGCTACTTTACTGAATTCATGTATTAGTTCTAACAGCTTTTTGGTGGAGTCTTTAGGGTTTTATATATATAATATCATGTCATCAGCAAATAGTGACAGTTTTACTTCTTCCTTTTCTTTTTCTTTTTCTTTTTTTAAATAATTTTATTTATTTATTTTCCCCCCAAAGCCCCAGTAGATAGTTGTATGTCATAGTTGCACATCCTTCTAGTTGCTGTATGTGGGACGCGGCCTCAGCATGGCCGGACAAGTGGTGCGTCGGTGTGCGTCCGGGATCTGAACCCAGGCCGCCAGCAGCGGAGCGCACGCACTTAACTGCTAAGCCACGGGGCTGGCCCTACTTCTTCCTTTTCAATTTTCTCTGTTGCTCTTCCTAATTGCTCTGGCTAGGCTTTCCAATACTATGTTGGATAAAAGGGGTGAGAGTGGGCATCCTTGTCTTGTTCCTGATCTTAGAGGAAAAGCTTTCAGCTTTTCGCTATTGAGTGTAAAGTTAGTTGTGGGCTTGTCATACATGGCCTTTATTATGTTGAGGCCCATTCCCTCTATACCCATTTTGTTGAGAGTTTTGTCTCTCATAAATAGATGCTGAATTTTGTCAAATGCTTTTTCTGCATCATTGAGATGATTATATGGGTTTTATCCTTCATTTAGTTAATGTGGTGCATCATGTTGATTGATTTGTGGATGCTGAACCATCCTTGCATCCCTGGAAATAAATCCCACTTGGTCATGGTGTATCAGCCTTTTAATGTGCTGTTGAATTTGGTTCATTAACATTTTACTGAGGGTTTTTGCTTCTATGTTCCTCAGGGATATTGGCCTGTAATTTTCTTTTCTTGTGGTGTCCTTGTCTGATTTTTGTATCAGGGTAATACTGGCCTCATAAAATGAGTTTGGAAGTATTCTCTCCTCTTCTCTTTTTTGGAAGAGTTGAGAAGGATTGGTATTAATTTTTCTTTAAATGTTTGGTAGAAGTCACCAGTGAAACAGCCTGGTTCTGGACTTCTATTTGTTGGTGCATTTTTGATTACTGATTCAATCTCCTTGCAATCTACTAGTGACCAGTTTTTCTTCATGATTCAGTCTTAGTAGGTTGTATGTTTCTAGGAATTTATCCATTTCTTCTAGGTTGTCCAATTTGTTGGCATATAATTGTTCATAGTAGTCTCCTATGATTCTTTGTATTTCTATGGTATCCACTGTGATGTCTCCT